>NC_091185.1:19386217-19536217 GCF_040958095.1 Procambarus clarkii
AGGCTCATTGAAACAACAAGGGACCCAAGAGCTGCAAGCTTTCTTTTCCAGCGCCTCAGTGTGTCGATACAGAGGGGAAATGCGCACTGCATCCAGGGTTCCTGCCCGCCATCTGAGGAGCTGGAGGAACTCGACAACCTATGATAACCATCTTTGTAACCCATATGTAACTCCTTTTTTGTAACAAAGTTCAAATAAAGCATATATATATGTGTTCATACAAAAGAATGGGGGTGGTAGGAGAAGATAATATTAGTGTTCAGTGAGAAACCACAAGGTCTCCTCTGAATACTTTTTATTTTCTTCTCCGAGGCTATGGGTCCCCACATTGGCACCAGAGGTGGTACCCTCACAAACTTTATATATATATATATATACATATATATATATATATATATACATACACATATATATATATATATATATATATATATATATATATATATATATATATATATATATATATATATATATGTATATATATATATATATATATATATATATATATATATATATATATATATATATATATATATATATATATATATATATATATATATATATATAGGCTAACAAGTCGATCCCCCTCTCTTTCTTACATGTATGGTCTTATAAAAACTCATAAGCCATATAATCCGGCAAGGCCGATTATTAGTTCAATTGGTTCGGCGGCTTATAAACTCTCTACGTGGTTAGTCAAAGTTTTGTCCCCTATAGTTGGTACTATTTCCAACTCACACTTGACAAACAATGTGGACTTAGTTAATAAGCTATCCACACTGAATTTAAATTTTGATTTTAAACTTATAAGTTTCGATGTGACCTCTTTATTCACTAAAGTTCCTGTTGATGATCTGTTAGAATTTCCACGTGAGGAACTGCCGAAATATAATTTGAGGTTGCAGACCAATAAAGTATTGGAACTTATTAAATTGTGTATAAAAGACAATTATTTTAGTTTTAATGGAAAATGTTTCAAACAAACATTTGGTATGGCGATGGGCAATCCCCTGTCCCCAGTTTTAATGCATTCCACCTGTTAACTACTCTGACACTGAAAAAATTCTTTCTAATGTCTCATTCTTTCTAGTGGCTCATCTGGGAACTAAGTTTCCACCTGTGCACCCTTGTTTGTGTTCCACCCATGCTAAAGACTTTGTCTTTGTCCACTCTGTCAATTACCCTGATAATTTTGTAGGTGGTTATCATGTCTCCCCCTTCCTCTTTTGTTTTCCAGAGACATAAGGTTAAACTCCCAGGGGAAATATTATAATTTATTAATAAGATTTAATTAATAATTACCCTGATTGGATGACTCGCTAGATATCTAAGTGGTATTCCTAAATCTATTATTACTAGATAACAATAGCTAGATAGAATTGAAATCAAATAAAGAACACTTCCCTTATTGTAGCCAAAAAAAAACATGCTGATGATAAAAGCTCTTTATATCCCATAACACTGTGTCCGGAGGAAAAATTGAGGAGTGGCTAGACTTGTCCACGTTAAATTTAATATAGTGTCCGCCTCTCCCTCCCACATCGGTTGTTCTTCAGATTCGTTTTATCAGGAAGTGGAAAGAGAGTTTATATTTAATCTATTTTAGTACTCATAATTGAGGTGGTTCAAGGGAAATGTTTTAATGATGTTTACAGTGCAGAGACTGCAGTTTTAAGAAGAATTCTCAATATTATTAACTGGTTAATTTGATGATGAAATATTGCAATGATATCCCCATTTTCTTCCAAGGAAATTTCCACTGGAGCCTCATTTTCTATGAATGATTTGTTAGAACAAAACAGCAGTAAAGTTATCTGCCTTTTGTATTAAATGTTAGTAAAATGATTTCGATTTTTCTGACATACTTCTGGGGGAGGGGGGGGGCGGAACATGGGTCGAAGTCCAATATTTAGAACTGACGAACACCGTTACTCCTCAGAATTATTAGATTAATTTGATGTTAGTAGTTAGTAATGACATTTGTGTGTGTCAGCTCGTACAGGACAAATGACCCATACTAGAGTTGCATGGGATGGAAGTCTTTAGGCGATTTCATTTCTTGGCTAACTCTTGTGAGGCAAAATTTCTACCCTAACTACGTTATATTTAACCCAGAGGACTGAATATGATCAATTACTACAGTCAAGTATGATTCTGGGATTGCAGTGGAATCAGTGACATTAGTCACAGTGACTTGAAGCTTGTTCAGGTTACTTGTCACTGATTAGCCCCTGAAGTCCTTGGAATACAACTCGATTAAATAATAAATGTATCAATGTCAGTCATCATATTTATAGTCAGCTATGCTCCTTTGTGCTTATTTGCTAGCTAGGAACCCCAATATATTCACCTGAGTTACAGGCTTTAATTGTAGAGCATTTGCTACTTTTTTATTGACAAATCTTCTCTGGGTTCCCTGGTCGAACAGCCCTCTGGTATAGACCCTGGCGGTCTTATTTTAGATGTTAAGTTGGGCAGTAAGCAAAGTTTCATTACTTTGCAACTTTGTCTATAGGACACTGATTTTCTGTTGTACCTTTCAGTACTGTACTGTGGTGGGAATGTCATCTACCACCTTCGGATTTGGAGACTATTTTCATGTTTGCACAGTGATGCATGGTGCTTACGTCTTCTACACTTGTTGCAGGTGTTTAGTTGGGTTTCACAGTGGTCGATGTTGTGTGATTTGAGACACGTTGGGCATTTCCTCAATTCATCGAGTCTGTTAACACGAGTGTCTCAATCAGGATAAATGGTACAATGGTAGGTTGAATGTTTCTTTTTTTTTGCAAGACAAACATGTCCCCCAACCAACCACACGCTTGGGAGTTACCTCTTTGGGTGAACTAGCAACTTGGATGAATCCGCTGCAGAAGTGCCCCTCACTGCCATATTTTCTCTACCTTGATGTCGAAGTAATTAGTTGATACTTATTTGGGGTATTTGTTTTACCCTTTAATTTACAATTATTTACTATTTCTGAACATTCGCAGGAGGCTTTAACTTCCTCATTTGCTCGTCGTTTGTCTATGTCAGAACGTAAACCTTCAGAGATGTCCTGTACTCCTAGTATGAGATTATTGTTATGTGTGCATAATTCATCGAGTATATCACTGGATAGTTTTCATTGAATGACTACTTTGGTCATCCACTCAGCAGTGGTTAATTCAACCTTAAAACTGAATTTTCTTAATAGTTACTCAAACTTCTAGCTGAAGGCTTATAAAATTTGCTGTCTGATCAGGTTGAGGTAAGTCCAGCAGTTGTAGTACTAGATATATGACCGCTTTCTCGTTGTAAGCATTATCCCTAGGACTAGCAGATAAATGCTGTCACTATTTCTATTTAAATTTTCTATTTCTGATTCAGCTTCACCATTAATTTCGGTTTGGAACCACGGTAAGTCAGTAGCCTCAGATATCGAGTTTTCAGAATTCACAGAGAATGTGGATAAATTATCTGAGAATTGCTAAATTTCTGGTTGTATAATATTGGATGAAGCTGTAATGGATTATTGATTTATACTTATTTGCTCTTGGCATTGAATAATTTTACCCGGACGTTCTTGGAACTCCTCAAATTGTGCCGTTTGGGCAAAGTGATGTTTATTTGGTCAAGGTGCGTATTTTGTTGGTCGAGGCATTGAACATAATTATTCGCTGCCTCTGTAGCCCTTATTTGTTTTTGATTGACCACTTCTATGTGGCTTTCAAGTACTTTGGGTGTCATATATGACTGGATTAACTACTCACAATTGTTCAGTTGTTTAGTCACATGTTCTTGGTAACGTAGGTATGTTCCACGGTAAAACTTACTATTACTAGACATTTCAACTGTTGTACTGGCTGCTGAGTTCTGTCTTATTGACCCCATAAATTCGTAATGGAAATAACTAGGATATTGGTTTGCTCATAAATTGTGAGCAAACACTGATGGTAAAATTTGCAATCACTGGGATAAAATCCTACCTCCTTGGGAGGTTAGCACATAAAAATAATATATGCATAATCATTCACAAATGATTTTAGTGGTAATCAGTGTCACTAGAAGTACCTAAAGGTTAGCTCCTCAAAATCCCCCCTGGTTGGTGTAGACACTAATTAACACTCAAAGGTGCAGTGATTATAGGTAAACAATTATAAAAAAGGTAGATAATTATTGATACACAACAACTTGTGCTGGTATAAATCATCCTAAATAGGGTTTGCACAATTAATTAATGGGGCTAGTTGTTCAATAATTAGTACAAATAGTCAATGGTAATTAATACTACCCTGTATTGGACTGGCCATAAGTAAATATTATACAGTGAAAACTAGTGCAATAAATTTAATTGGGGTTATATTTTACGTGTTAAATAATTGTCTATTCAAGAGAATTTATATACACAATTGGTGTTGTTAGCCTCTTATTAACTTCTAGTATAATTTGGAAGAATTAAATCCTTTATTAGTCACTTCGCAAAATTAAACACCACAAATTTCAAGTGAGGTTTCAAATTTCAAGTTCAACTCATTGAAACACAGCCACAATTTGGGTGGTTTTAATTTAAGCGGTAACACTCCGCGGTTATAACATTCCACGAATTTGGTGGTTAACTCCATCAGGCGGCATTGAAATTGAAATTGAAATTGAAATAAGTTTATTGAGGTAAAATACACACAAAGGGATGAGGTAGCTCAAGCTATTCTCACCCCGTTCAGTACAATGTGTTAGTACATACATAGACACACATCACAAACAATAAACCTGTTACCAAACATTCTGAGATAAACATGTACATTTCCTCCTTCACAAGTAGTATGGTATCAGACGTACACAAATACTTTTATGACCTAGTTATACGGATAATTCAACAAAATATTACAGTCTTGGTGCAAAATTCTTATATCTCTCAAGAATATCATCAACCTTTCCTTTGTGACACATCCAGGCTATTTGCTCAGGAACAGTCCTTATCTCAGTGTTTCTATATACATTAATCAACGGACAATCAAGAACATAATGGGCAAGGGTGTGAGACCTTAACATACCACATAGTTTACACTTCGTGTCATTATCATGAACACCTATCCCATATTCCCAGTAATATTTGTACCCAAGCCTGAGCCGCATGTACACAGAGTCACTCCAAGCATTTCTCCTTTTACCATAAGTGAAATGGGTGTTTTGACTCACATACATGTAGTGTTGCATGGTTAGACGTCTCTCATACATTATCCCTCTCCTCTCCACTCCTGCCTGTGCCTGAATATTTCTGATTTTGCTTCTTATTTGTCTCATTGTGAATTCCCATTCAATGTCAATTTGTGGTTTTGATGTGGCACGTTTGGCAAAGTCATCCGCCACCTCGTTGAGCACTATTCCAACATGAGATGGAATCCACATGAATTTCACACTATGACCTTTCAGCTGTATCTCAGTTATTCTTCTCTTACAATCCTCAACTATAGACATGAAGACTGGGTTTCGACTGTTTAAGGACTCCAGTGCTCCTCGGCTATCGACAAATACAAAAACATTTTTGTCGTCATGACGTACTTCCTCCAAACACGCCAGAATGGCCTGCAGTTCAGCTTGTGTGGATGATATATAATTACTAAGCCGGAGTTCAATTATCCTGTCCACAGTCCCAAACTCCGTATATTCCCTTATTAGGACACCACACCCTGCCCTGCCATCCTCCGCCACCGACCCGTCGCAATATACATGTAAACTGTTGCCTCTTGGTAACCGAGATATCATGCTTCCATACAAACACCGTAATTGTCCCGGTTCATGATGAATCTTTTTCACCTTGAGGGGTACAATTTCGACGTCTATTTTCTGTACTTTCCAGGGAGCAGACATATTACACTGTCGAGAGGGTTTACAGCAGTCAAGTACATCGTATTCCCTGAGGTCATGAGCTAATCCCCTCGTGTAGCGTGTCTCCCTCAGTTTCCTGGAAGTGTGTACGTCACTCAAGCAGGTCTGAACGCTCTCAAACAGCTTATCCCCTCCTTTTCTCCGCATGAAACGAATAGCTACTCTAGTGTTAATGTCACGGACTCTATCACACACACTCTGTAAATTTAATTCCATTCTCATTATTCAATCATTGCATTTCTTTGACATCCAAGAATAATCCTCATAGCCTCGTTCTGTATCAGGTCTATTTTTTGAATTCTGCCTTGGCCTGTGTAAGACAAAACGGGTGCTGCGTAGTCTATCAGGGACCGAACAGTGCTTATGTATAACATCCGTAAGATAGGTACCCCAACACCTTTACCAGAAAAAGCCAGTGCTTTTAGAGGATGCAGACGGGCTTTACATAAGGTGCTGATATGATTTACTTCAGCATTTTTACTCTCACATGTGTATCCAACATACATGCCCAGATACTTGTACTTCTGAACACGGCTCAGTTCCACACCATTTAGAGTAAGTGTTATATTTCTTCGTTTCCTATACTCATATTTGGTTTTATCTGCATTTATAACTAAGCCTAACTTGTGACAGGTTGTACCAAGTATGTTAAGAGCAGTTTGAATTTTGTTCCCAGAAGTGCCTTGTATAAGAATGTCATCAGCATATATGATCGTCGTGACCCCTGGAGGATACATCTCCGATGCTAATCTGTTCATTAATACATTGAATAAGGTGGGACTTAATACTCCCCCTTGTGGGGTACCTAACTGAAACCTCCGTTCCTCAGACATCATGAGGCTCATGAGCTTGTCTTGTGACTGACTATTTGTTTATAATATATTGTTTACTGATTTATTAAGTCTGTTTATTCTGCTAATTATTTAGTAAATTATTTATGGCACTAGATGTTATTATTGATCATAAATATGATCTAGGTACGAAGGAACATTAATGTGGGGAAAACTGACTTGTGGGATTATTTATTTATTTACAATTTATATTTATATAGTGATTTATTTCTTATGTAAATTTATTTATCTTGATAATAGACTGTATGATGTTTAAAGTGGACTGTATGAGCTTATTCCCACAAATCATTTCCAACACATTCTAAGCAGTTTATTAAATGATATAGTCTATCAATCAAAATTATTGATAAGTAGAGATTCACTACAGTATTAAGACCACATATATTAGTAAATAAAATTATAATACAGGTTATCGGCATAGTTGTTATGGCCTGGTCAACCAGATATGAACATGGATGAACACACCAACTGATACTCCTTGTGAGTGAGGCTGGTGGTACATGTTACCTGTTGTACCAGGTAGCTAGTGCTAATTCTTCTTTCCCTTCAATTACACCTGTCAAAGGGCAATCACAATAATAATCGTAAACTATATATATATGACAGCTATGTCAGGGGAAATATTATAATTTATTAAATAAGATTTAATTAATAATTACCCTGATTGGGTGGCTCGTTAGAGTTGTAACCAGTATTCCTTAATCTATTATTGGCTAAATTCTATTTAGCCAACAATAGCTAAATAGAATTGAATTCATATTAAGATCACTTCACTTATGGTAGACGAAGAACGTGCTGATGATGGGAGCTCTTTACATCCCATAACACTTTATATAGAGGGAAAATTGTGGTACGTCTTGGAGCTCCAGCGAGACTTTGTTTATGTTGTTGTTGTTGAGTTAGGGGCGACGACGATCGTGGGATCGGATGCACCCCGGCGTACCCGTGAAGGGTGAATTGCGAAGCCAGGAAAGGCGAAACGGAAAGCCAAAACGCGAAACGAGTAACGCCAAGCACTAGAAACTAATATGCCACACGGCAAAGAAAAGCACAAAGGGAGAGGCAGAAGCACATAATATAACAGGGCAAACAAACAGCCAGAGGGGCACACAGCATGTCATAGAGCAAATACACAGGAAATCAGAGCACATACTTGCCCGGGAACCGTACATTAAACACCTCCCAAAACACCCATTGCAAAGGGTCCCGTCCATCCACCGGGGACGCCATAACATCTGGAACCGGGGCAACAAACACCTGCAAACTGGGGACCCAGATGGTAGTACACATGAGGCGAGAAGTCGCTACTCGCCCCCACAGGAAGGGAACTTGTCCACCATGAAAGTACTCCGGTCCGTCAGACAGCAGTAACTCGGCAATCTTCGACCAGTGACCCGGCGGCATCACAGACGCCGGCAACACGTCCCCCAGGGCCCCAACGCGCACCCGCACCACAGGGGTACCCGCGGCCCCGGGCACACCACCAGACGACAGCAGGGAACCCGGATGGCGCGCATCCTTCCGTAACGTCACCACCAGGCCACGCCCAGCACCCAGCACGTCCACACCATCCCTGGCAGCGGAAGCCACCACCCCTCACTCTTGAGAGTCTCCTGGTGGAGAAAGAACCGAAGGCACGTCCGAGACACAGGCACCTGCACCAGCAGACACATGAACCTCCGCCACCACGAACCGCGGAGACATCGACGCATCCGTATCCACCCCTTCAATACCCGAAGACCTGCAGTCACTGAAGTCACCAACGTTGGCCCTGGCAGAAGACGAACGCCGGGAACGTTTGGGCACCGGCCGGATATCGTCAGAGCCAGTAAGTGACCAAGAAACACGGGTACCACGAGCCGGATGAACCGACGCCCGACACAGAACGGCAGCAGCCTCCACCACAGGGGGGAACCGGGCCACACACGGCAGGAGGCTCCGCAGCCACCCCAGCACCCAGCACTTCCGGGACCCGAGTCACGGACACAGGGCCAGGCGCAGCATCAGAAGACGAGGGAGAAGACAGCGACGTCACACAGGGAGCTCCAGGAAGGCCCACGGGAGCAGCTGGGACAGCGACAGGATCAGGCAGACCAACCGACGGTACCGCAATACCCGGAGGAGGGACGGCAACAACTGGAGGAATGTCAGGCGCCGCCAGGGGAGCTGCAGCAGCAAACGGGACGCGCACCTCCTCATCAACATCACCGGAGACTGCCTCCATAGGGAGCGGCGGGAAATCCTTGTCGTGGAACAAGTTGACAGGAGCAGCTGGGGCCTCAGAGCACCCGGCAGCCTGATGCCCCAACAGGACACACCAGAAACAGGTACGAGGCTGCCGGGCATAATACACCCGGACGTAGTATCCCATAAACCGGACAGAAGAAGGTATATCCGACCGCAGGCGCATCCCCAACGTGCGAATGTTTGTTCGCCTCCCAGCATACCGCCCCGAGGAGAGCGTGTTCACCCGCATGCTGAAAACAGTACCAAACCCTCCGAAGTAACGCCGGAGGAGGTCATCAGGGAACTCCAGGGGCGCCCCATGGACACTGACATAAGTCAGGGCACCACTGCGGTCCGAAATCGCCACAGACCCGGCATCATCTGGCAACGGCAACGTACGTCCCTCGAACCGACGGAGAGAAGTCCCGGTACTCCTCCTCCCCCACGGACTTAATAACAACCCGATGGGCCGTAACTAGCTCCACACCGTAGATAGCTTAAACCGGGATACGAAGCATGTCACACATCACCATCTCGATGGTCGTATAACCAGCCTTACAAGTGAGCTCCAGGCCCACGGAGTTAAGTGTCGCGCTAGGGGCGGGGCGTGCGAGTTGCCGCGAATATATTTTCGTTCATTTTTTGTGCACAGTTCCCAATACAATTTAATTGTTTTTACGTGCCAATCCAATGTATAATGAACACGAACACTATATTATGCCAGTAGAACATTCGTACTGTCCGTAGACACTGTGTTACATGCATCACAAACAAGTTCACTTATCCTGCACAATTTCCAATGTATCATGTCTAATATATTTATATTTACACTTTATATATACACTGTACAGTATCACACACTATATACAGACACCATAAACACACTCAGTACTCCGCGAGTGTGTGATATGCTGCAAAACAGCCAACGGCGCAGAGTGGCACCTTGCACTCCACGCACCAGGTGCTGATGCATCTTCGTTTTTGTTCTCTGCAGGTAGTGTTCCTGCATACTATACACGCACGTTTACTTTTCTCACATGATGCTGTGCCTGGCATATACTCGAGCATATGTACTCAGAAGTTCTAATTACCCCTCAATCTGTCTGGAGCTGCGTGTGGCATTGTTGCTTGCACCCCGTGCGGTACAACGGAGTGCAAGCAACAATGCCATACTTTACTAGCAGCTGTGACACAACACCAGCACTGAATGTACGTATAGACTGTCTCCTGCCAGATTTTACTAGGTACATATTGAAGCAGTTGAGCACTGGCGATGGAACAAGGCTGTCTTTGCTCCAATAATCCTGGATGACAGCTTTCTCAGAGTGCTTCATCATCATGGTGAGTGCCAGAAACATGTACATTTCGTCGATTGTCGTGTCCTTCCATCGCGTGAGGCGTGAGGCAGGTAAAAAGCCGTCGTCTATGAGGCTGTGAGCGAACCTGTTTGTCTCAGTCACAAGATGCGTCATGAATACATTGTCAAAATATGCCAGGAAATATTCCATGTCTGCCATATCGTCACCGCTATATGGGAATAATGGTGTAACACCAACATCGCTATCATCAAACGTTGTTATTTGAGGGACAAATGTGGCGCAATCCTCCCACACAAGTACACCAGGGGGTTTGGTGTTAGCGCCAACACCATGGCCAATACCACCACGAGCACCAAGAACACGGCTTCGTCATCTGCTGCTGCTGCTGGAGCTGCGTGAGGGTATGCTAGGCACTGAGGCAGATTTACGTACTGTAGGCCTACCACGAATAAATGATGTTGAGGGGCCACTGTCGTTGTTGTCCACATGCTGTGAGACATGCTGCCGCCTGCCGCGGCGTGTTGCTGAGGCAACAAATCCCCGCCTGGTAACACCACTGCTGCTCGTACTCGGGTCGTCCACACTACTTGTATCGAAGCCAATGTCACTGAAGCCCGAAAAAGATTCGTCACATGTACTGTCGCTGAATAAACTACTAGCATCGGGGGACATACATGGTGGTGGTGATGATAACGGTGTTGACCCAGGGCGGCGAGGCGCATGTACTGTACACGCTCGCCACATCTTCCAATTCCGTCTCTCCCTCACTCATATCAGATCTCTGAGTAAGGTCTTTCTCTGGATCATAGTCTAGGTCATCCTCCATAGCACCGTCATCAAACAAAATATTGCGTATTTCCTCCTCGGAGAGTCGTTTTCCATGACCGCGGGTCACTGTGGAGCGGAAGCTCCATGAGGATGCGTCAGACATGGTTGCTGCTGTGAAACTGAGGTTCCCCACAGCAGCGGGGCATGCAATATTATCTGCCTATTGTATTAAATGTTAATATATGGTGTCGGTTTTTCCGACAGACACCTTGTAATTGTTTCGTCTGTATGATAAGCAATAAATATTGTTGTCAATTAATATATTTATTGAAGTGTTAATTATAATTGCTTCTTGACTGTTTGAGTGCCAGTGGGATTAACATAAACTAAATGATTGTAAACTGTCTGAGTGACAGTGTGATTAACGTAAACTAAGTGATTGTTGGCTGTCTGTGTGACAGAGTGATTAATATAAGGTTGTTAACTAATTGATTGATTGTTAACTGTCTGAGTGACAGTGTGATTAACTAGGGTGTTAAATAATTGATGTAGAGTTGACTGAGGGACAAAGTGACAAACATAAATTAATTAAGTGTTAATTAATTCATTGTGCTTTAATGTCTTGGTAACATTATTAAAGTAAAGTTAATACGTGTTATTGTGACTGCCTTGGTGACAGTGTCCTTTGTATTAATTTACGTGTGTTAATTTTATGAGTAGTTGAAGTGTTCTGGTACTGCCAGTGGCGATTGCAGTAATTGCAGTGTTCACGAAGTGTTCAGTTAGTTCACTATTGTTCATGTCCTGTCTAGTGGGTCGACACTGTAGTGTTGTTTACACCTGTCATAGTGGTGGGAACAGAGTACTGCTGCGAGGTGGTGTTTTAGTCAGTTGTTGAGATGACACTCTTGAGTAACGTAACGAACGTGGGGTCACCCTGTATTAGTTGGTAAATTGTTGAATAAACCTATTTTTGCCTTTGATGTCATTCCTCATTTTGAAGTACTTCCCCCACTATTCATCTAAATTGCTACTTGACATTGTCACTAATTTGAATTGACTCGGGATCCAGCCCAGAGCCTCAAGCACTGAATATAAAATTCGGTGTGAGGACCCAATTCCTACCTGCTAGATTTGCTTGCAAGCAAGTTGCAGAGTGAATGCTCTAAGTGTGGAAGGTCTGGTATTACTTGTGCAGTAGCAGACCATTTCTGGCCTTCATCTCCACCTGGAATACCTAGACCTTGGCGTCTTGCTCACGCCTCCGAAGTGTATTCCTTTGTTGAAAGCAAACATTCAAATCCACATCTCAATAACCAGTACCCTCACATCTATCGCCCAACGTGGAGCTAGAGAGGCTGGCAGGAAGGTAAAATCTCACAATATTCTTTGCCTTTTTTTAGAGAATGTATAAATTAAACATTTTAATTTCTCCTAATAAGGAAAGTTTCTAAATAGTGGGATAGATGTTGTGATTCTTCTTTGTAATACATTGAAGGTAAATTTATCTTTATTCTAAATTACTGTAAATAAAAATGAATTGTATTATCTAAATGGTAGCTAAGAAGGGCAAGATAAAGCTGAAGAATAACCATAGTTGTCTTACTGCTAACACTTAAAAATGAGAATTCGAATATACTGTTTGTCTTATTTTGAGCAATTATACAATGATTTCTTGGATTAAGAACCCACATAATCATGTCATCTATTTTCTTTGCATTTCCTTTGCTGGACAATTTCAATATTGTCCAGCCGATATTTATTAACCTATGTTCAGAGCTTAATATATATAGACATTATTTAATCTTGATATGCCAAGGTTTTGTCCAATTTGAAGTGAAAATTTGAATTATATAGTAGAGAGATAGAAGTTATGGATCATATGGCTTACAGGTTATAGCTTGAAGGGCAAATGAAAGGGAGCTGCAAACGTTCAATAAAAAGAATCCTGAGATGAACTAGATCAAATCTACACTGATGGGTCATCTAATCTTGTCAATTACAGGGCTGGTGCAGCATACACTGAAATTAGGAATAATGCCTTTCAACGCAGAAATGAAGAAAAATCATGTATTGAGAACTCCTCTTCAACGCAAGCAGAGCTAACGGTATTGTTATGGCGTTAAGATTCCTTGAACGAAAAAATAATAGTACAGTGATCTGCACTGATTCAAAAGCAGCGCTACAAAGCCTAAGTAAAAATCGACAGAAAATCTTGCGATAGCGCTGAAATCAAGAGAGCTGTGAGGGGTACTAACCAACCAGGGAAGAGTCGTCAAGTTTCTGTGGATTATTAGAAATATGTGTAGAATAATAAACCCTACGTTGACTTAGGAAAATACTATTTGTCAAATATAAATACTTGTTATTAAAAGATTTCCATGTTTTGCAACCACATGATAACGTAAGATTTTAAGGGTTGACAAATGTTAATCTTTTTGTTTGAGAAGCTGTTCACTTGAGACAGTTAAGTAAGTCCCAGCTGTGTCTGGGTACAGGTGACAGGATGAACACCCCAGAGGATTTTCTTCCTACTGGGGAGTGTTATTCATGCTGCTATGGCGGTGAGTACACTCACAGGATGAGTGGCACTTCCCAATAAACTCGCCCCTCAGGGCAAAATTTTAAATATCCCCAGAGGGTATGCCGTCAGTTTAAATCACCCTAAAGAAGCAGAGAATCTGGTAAAGAGTTCAACAGGCGTTTAAGATCAGGAAGGGAATTTGGGACATTTGAGGGGGAGAGATGCGGAACAGACTGTATTCCATTTACTCATAAAGATACAGGCCGAAGAACACAAAATGAGTGACTGAAATATCTGGAGAACGAAGGGAATATCATGACGGATCAAGAGAGCAGTAGAGGTATGGGCAACAGCAACAGTTGCAGGGGAAAAGACAAAGGAATAACCACGGAAGCGATCAGGACGAGCGCCAAGCATCGGCTCCTGGAGACGAACACAAAGCAGTGAAAACTGCGTGATCAGAAGTGGGAGTTCATGGAAGTTGGCATAAAAAACACGAATATTTCATTGAGAAACAAACAGAGAAAAGAGAGAGAACAGAAACAGAGATAACAAAGTAGAAACAAAGGCAGAGTAGACTAAGTAAGATCAGGATCAGTGAGATCGGGGTGACAGGGCATAGGCAAAGCTAGCAAAGATAATCAAGGCAAGGGAGCGGGAGGACGGACCTGAGGCGGACTGACAGAGTCTGGAGCGGAGGAGGCATCGGAGAGGGGTTGTCAAGAGAATCGGGGGCAGGAAGGACTGAAACAAGAGAGAGCACCGGGTGAAGGGCGGCATCCAAGAGAGGATCAAGGACCAAGGGAATCTCCATAGCAGGGACAGGTAACTGTAACTGAAATGGGAGGGGAAGCAGGGATAACGTCGAAGTCAGAAGGTAAGGAATATATTGAAACCTACTTACCGGCCGGGGAGGAGCTAGACTTACGTTTCTGATGTAGAGAGACAGGCGTACCATCAGCAATGTACCGGGCGACAGCTTCGATAGTTTCAACAGAAGGAGAATGGGAGGGGCCAACATGAAGAACACTGTGAGGAGGATGGACAAGACCCGAACAGACAGGCGGCGAGGAGGGCCAAGAGACAGAGGGGAGAGCTGAGAAGGAGTGGGGCGAGAAGGGAAAGAGGACACAGGAGACGAAGAAGACAGAGAAAGGAGGAAACACCAGAAGGAGAACCAAGAGAAAAACCCTCTGGGCCAGAACGCAAATGAGCAAATTAGGTGGTGGTGGAGGTGTCGGATCCAAGGCCTGGAAACAGTTGCGAAACTGAGAAAACGGGAAAGGGCGAAAAGAAGGGCAACGCAACACACGAGCATAAAACATGCCAGAGAAAGAGGGAAGACTCCGAACCTGGCGCGTAGCCTCAGAAAAAGATAAATGATAACGATGTTTGAAATTGACGATGGCTTGCTTCTTCAAAATTGTAGTGCACACATTCGCGGGAGAAAGCAGGGTGGGTGTCATAGCAATTGTTTCAGTGAGCTTGGGAAGAAGAGCACTCCATCTTAGAATGACCCGAGGCTCCACACAAGGGGCATAGACACCTCACTTATGCACCTGAAGGTTCTATGCCCAAATTTCCATCACCTGCTGCAGAGGAGAGGAGAGGAGAGGGGCTGTGCTCCTGAATGGAGCATCTGGCACCAGCAAAAATGACAGAAGATGGAAGGGACTTGAAACTTGAAAATGTCCATAGAGCTGGCAAGCTCTATGTGAGATGAGAGTGAGATGGAAGAACGGGGCGAGGATGCAGAAATTTTGGGCGAGGAACGAGAAACGAGGCGAAGACGGGAGAAGAAAGATCGGCGGCCCAACCACCGCGGATTTGAACTTGAGAAAAGTGCAGTAGAACTGAGTAGGGCGTCAGTTGCACTGACGCCCTACTCAGGGCGTCAGTGCAACTAACGCCCTGAGTAGCACAGCACAGAGGGGGCTGGGCTCGCAAGCAGCTGGCAGTTGATGGTAGTTAAAAGTTGATGTTCGGTGTTGGTGGTACAGCGTTTCATTGGTGGTCTTCTTTTTTCTTGATAATTTCAGCAAACTTGGATCGTTGGTCTTCTTCTTGGGCTTATTAGTCTTCTTGGTGGTCTGGCTTCGTGTTGTCATTGTGGTGCTATCGTTGGAGGTTGATGGTGTAGTGCCGTGAAGGAAATTGGCAGTTGAATAGTGGCATTTCCGTGAAGGTGGAGATGGTGTTCCGACCGAGACTTTCTCATCCGAAGATATTGGGTGAATCAAACAGCAGAGGTGGTGGATCTTGGAGGCTGAATTCTGGATGGTTGAATAACAGCATCAGATCTTGATGCAGGTGTAAAAGGTTCCGTGGATGGAGCAGATGGTGATGTATTAGAAGGCGTCGGCTTTTGGGTTGCTTCCGTTGCAGGTGCGGGTGTTGCAGCTGCAGTGGGTGTGGCGGCGTTTACAGTAATGTCCAAGACCGGGCCAGCTAGAAAAGAACTCGTGGCTGAAGTAGAGGCGGTGTAAACTAAATTGGGTACAGTGAAGGTAGGGAAACCATTCCCAGTGTAGAGGATATTCAGAATCCTCACATATTCCTGGGGGGTTAGAACCAGCAATCATACTAGCCACAGTTATCAGAGAGTATACTTCGCTATACAATGATTGGTCGGGGTGAGATGATAATGGTGATAGCTGATTCAGTGAGGTGCTGGTGTTTTTTTTTATGTGTAGATAGAATAATGGGAATTCTTGGTGAAAATGCTGCATTTCTGGATAGTCTGTTGCACGTGTTAGTTTGATGGGAGTACTCATAGCACCGGAAGCACTGGTTGACGTTGTAGAATCTTTCCTTCTTCACTCGGAATGATGGGATGTAGATTCCGTAACAGAAAAATTCATCAGTGGTAACCTTGGTAGTCTGAATCACGGTAGTGAAGGTGACTTTTAAGGTGCGGCTGTTGCAGATCAGAGTTTCATATACGCTCAAGCCTGGGTATTCTATCTCGATGTACTCCGGGATGTCTCCAGCGTCATCTGCTTCACGTACCTGTTCCATGATACACTGGTTGAGCTCACTGACAAAGACAGACTGTGCAGCAAGGAGCTGTCGTGGGAAGTTGAGATTGTGGGAAATTTTACCCACTATATCAACATTATTGTATAAGAACTG
Organism: Procambarus clarkii; assembly: GCF_040958095.1. Classification (NCBI taxonomy): domain Eukaryota; kingdom Metazoa; phylum Arthropoda; class Malacostraca; order Decapoda; family Cambaridae; genus Procambarus; species Procambarus clarkii. Next base: position 19,402,906 of record NC_091185.1, read on the forward strand.
TATTATTTCTTTATAATATCAAAATCATATCAGAATCACTTCAGATTCATGAAAGTGTTAATTAAAATACTACATCTGGATCCTACATGACAATATCACTAGGATCACGTACACCAAAGGGCCCATGGGTCCTACGTGACTTTGTGCATGATTTCTCATGGATCTAGAAAGTTCGACAAGAACTTAATTAATTAAAAACTATTGGAACATCAATCGATTTCTTGTGAGGATTAAATCAAATCCTTAATAAGAATCAATAGTACTATCAAGTAATATCAATAATCTTTAAATCTTATATCTAATTATATTATAATCATATTATATCTCAATGATATGTTTGGACAGTAAAAAATAATCAATAAATATTCATTGAAGTCTACCTCACTCAACGAGCATGGTAGGCGATGGCTGGGAGAGAAGCGCCCACAACCGCCCGAGGCCAGATCATTTGTTTACATGAACAGTGCACATATGTGACGGTGCCTTTGGAACATTTTCAGTAAAGGACACCCCCTACTAACTTATCATTATTACCAATGATTACTCTCTAGAAACTGAGGGAGTACCTAGACTACATATATGTAGGGAAAATTCCTAGTACTTTATCTAAATACGAGTGAAGAGAGTGGCTGATAACAGACACCGCCTCCACCATTGCACCACACCTAATCTTATCCTACTGCAAATGCAACTAAGGACATAATCAACTAGCAAAGCTACCAGAATATTAAACAGCAAAGCTGTGACATAAAATATAGTGCCTAAGCTCTTCATGAGAGAAAATCCAGTCTGGCAACTTGTCAGATGGCACTGGCACTCACATTAGATAAACCATAAGTGTATTGAGTGTTATTGTAGTGTGTTGATTGGCATGCTTGTATAACCTTAACCACTGTGCTGCTCGCCTTCCAAATACGGCATTCCCCCCCCCCCCCCCCCCTGTGCGCAGGAAATAAATTCTCGGGATTTTTTTTTTATTTTTAAAAGTTAAAACCCTTCCTTGATTACGGAAATGTGAGCAAAAACTCAAAATTGTACTTACTTTGGCTGCAATGGGGGTCCGTAAATTGGCGCGTGGCGTCATCAATCCCTGGTCGCCCGTGGCGTACGCTCCCAGGGGCCAGCAGGGTTGCCAGATCCAAATTGCTAAAAGTAGCGAGCTGACGGTCAAAAAGTAGCGAATTTGCAAGTAGAGTAGCCCAATTTTTTGTTTAGTCAAATCGAATCAAATCAAATGTTTATTCAGGTAAAAGTACATACATACAAGATGAGTTACAAACATAATGTTAGATTTCTAGATAGCGACAGTACATACAGACAGACGACATTCAAATTTAGTAAGTTTATCTTCTTTCTTTGATAGAACAGACTTGATGCTCATCTGCTAATGACTTACCTCCGATATATTTTTCTGTGTTTTAATGTTTCACTGTGTTTCTTTAAACCACTTCTGTGAGCTCTTATCTCAGTTCTACAAACTTTACAATATGCCTTATTTCCATCTTCTTTCACTTCAGCCAACCACTTTTCAAATACGGGATCCTTAAGCCAGGACATCTGAAACGCTTTCTGGTATTTAGACCACTTCCCCATTTTTCACTTCTTTATCTTAACAATTAAGCAAATTCTAAAAGTAACAGCCGTAACTTCTTTTCTATATGCGGTAACTTGTGTCGAACTATCCTTCTGGAGGTCAGAGCCACACTAACAATGCAAGCATAGATGAAGCTGCCAAGTTCACTGTATGCTAATCCGCTCTAACGACAGTCATTTGATTCTTGGAAACACCTAAAGAGAAACCTAATATTTACAGTAGGCAACAGTGGGAGGTCACTTAACATAGACAGTACCCGGGATGAAGTATTAATGACAATTAAGGTTGGGAAATCTATAGCCCCTGGGGAGGATTGTCTTGCCTTGCGGTTACTTTTTCTTTGGGAAGTTCCTAGGATCAACGTCCCCAGGGGGTCGGTCGCTGACCTGGCCTCCTGCGGTAAGTGGTCTATTCAATCAAGCTGTTGGACGCGGCTGTGATTTGTACACATGACATTATAAAAAGCATAAAAATCATCATTGAGTTTCTTAACATTAATAGCCCAACTTGTTTTTAAAGTAGCCCAAAAAGTCGCAAGTAGCGAAATTAAAAATTTGGGAGCGCGGGGCTCTGAAAAGTACCCCAATTCGCTACTTGTAGGCCAATCTGGCATCCCAGGGGGCCAGTAGCGCGCCCGGTTCAAGATGCACGAGTTGCCACAAATATATTTTTGATCATTTTTTGCTCATAGTTACAAATACATTTGTTTTGTTTTTTCTTGCCAATCCTATGTATAAAGAAGACGTACACTATATTATGGCAGTAGAGCATCCGTACTGTCCAAAGACACTGTGTTACGTGCATCACACATGTGTTCACATATCTTGCACATATTTCCAATGTATCATGCTAATTTATGTATATTTACAATTTATTTACACACTGTACAGTATTACACACTATATACACACACCATAAACACTCTCAGAACTCCGTGAGTGTGTGATATGCTACGAAATAGTCAACCGGGCATAGTGGAACCTTGCACTCAACGCACCAGGTGCTGATGCATCTTCACTTTTGTTCTCTTCGGGTAGTGTTCTTGCGTACTATACAGGCACGTTTACCCTTTTCATGTGATGCTGTGCCTGGCATATACTCGAGCATGTGGACACTGAACATCTCGTTACCCCTCAGTCTGTCGGGAGCTGCGTGTGGCATTGTTGTTTGCACCCCACGCGGTGCAACAGAGCCCTCCTTGCCATACTTTACGAGCAGTTGTGACACAACAGCAACACTGAATGTCCGTATTGGCGGTCTCCTGCTTGATTTTACCAGATACATATTGAAGCAGTTGAGCACTACAACATCTATTAGGTGGAAAAAGAGCTTTTTCGTCCTCATCACAGATTTCCGCACGCACTTGATGGCACCGAGCATCATGTGACATTTATCTACTAGGCGCATGTTCACGTTGTAGTCTATGACACAATCTGGTTTATATATGGGAAAGCGCGTTTGAAAGTGGACTTTGCAACTGTCCAATATGGCACCGGTGTGAATTGTAGCCAGCATATTCACCTCGCGTCTGTCCCTCCACCGCACTGAGAGCATATTGTCATACTTGCTCAGCTGGCAATCACCCACTGCAATACCCATGCCAAACACTGGCATTTGCTTCCTGTGGACCATCACAGTGCCATATACGCCAGTGTTGTGGGCAAGGAGGTATCTGATCAACAAGGGGCTGGTATATTAGTTGTCCGTGAACAGTATATGCCCCTTGTTCAGCAACGGTTCCATCAGGGTTTTGACGACACTGCCGGAGAACCCGTGTTCATCTTGAGCTGGTATGTCGACGTCTGTACCTGAATACAGTATCATGTCCAGGACGATACCAATCTCACAGTCGCACAACACGAAATACTTGAGTGGCACTTTGATGTCACCAATCCAATTCGGTGGTGCTTTGATGGGATGTACTGCTTGAATGCCAGTCGCCCCTTGAACAGTACAAGCGATTCGTCGATCACCACATTCTGTGCAGGTGCAAAATAATCACGGAACTTGCCTCTCATGTCACTGAATACCTTCCGGACCTTCCAAAGTCTGTCGTGTCTGTCCTCATTTGCATTATTTTCGAAATGCAGGCACCTGAAAAGCAACAGGAACCTGTCACGAGACATGTACTGTTGAACACGGGTGATGGAATAAAGCCGTCTTTACTCCAATAATCCTGGAGGACGTGTTTCTCGGAGTGTTTCACCATCATGCTCAGTGTGAGAAACATGTACATTTCGTCCATTGTGGTGTCCTTGCACCGTGTCAGGCGAGAGGCAGGTAAAATGCCGGCGTCTATGAGGCTGTGAGCGTATCTGTTTGTCTCAGTCACAAAATGGGTCATGAATTTGTTATCAAAATACGCCAGGAAATACTCTGTTTCTGCCATATCATCACCTGTATACGGGAATAATGGTATCACACCAACATCGCTACCATCAAACGTTGGTATTTGTGGAACAAATGTGGCACAATCCTCCCACACAAGTACACCAGGGGGTTTGGTTTTAGCGCCAACACCACGGCCAACACCACCACGAGCACCAGAAACACAGCTACATCGTCTGGTGCTGGAGCTGGGTGTTGATATGGTCGTCAACACTACTTGTATCGGAGCTTATGTCACTGAAGCCTGAGAAAGATTCATCGCAAGTACTATCACTGAATAAGCTTGCGTCAGAGGACTCACATGGTGGTGGTGATGATTACAGTGTTGACCCAGGGAGACGAGGCAGGCCGGGCGAATTCATTTCATTGGAATTCATTTAGTGTTGTGGTGGAGGCTGACTCCATACACAGTTTCAAATGTAGATATGATAGAGCCCAGTAGGCTCAGGAATCTGTACACCAGTTGATTGACAGTTGAGAGGCGGGACCAAAGAGCCAGAGCTCAACCCCCGCAAACGCAACTAGGTGAGTACACGCTCGTGACATCATCCACCTCAGTCTATCCCTCACTCATATCAGACCTCTGTGTCAGGTCTTTATCTGGAACATTATCTAAGTCATCATACAAATGTCGCGTATTCCCTCCTCAGAGAGTCGTTTTCCATGACCGCGGGTGACCGTGGAGTGGGAGCTCGTAGACGATGCATCAGACATGGTTGCTTCTTTTAAACGGAGGCTCCCCATGGCCGCGGGGTTCCGGTTTCAAGACCCTAGAGCAGGCAAGCAGGGGGTTGAAGACAGGGGCGAGGATGCAGAAATCTTGAGCAAGGAACTGGAGACGAGGTGAAGAGGGGAGATGAAAGATCGGAGGCCCAACCACCGTGGGTAAGAATTGCAGCTGATGCTGCTGTTTGGTGGTAGAGTGGAGTTCTCATGGGTGCTCGCTAATGTGTCTTGTAGGAGGCAGGGCTTCTCGTCGCGGTGTTCTTTTCAGCTTTGCGTTGGTGTTCTACTGATTCCTTGATTTACTCGGGCGCAGATCGTCGGTGTTTTTCTTCTTCCCAGGCCTCCTGGCGTGTTTGTTGGTCTTGCTTCGTGTTGATACGGTGAGGCTATCGTTGGAGGTAGCTTCCAGCCGGAAATCTTCAGTTGTGTAGGGCTGCTTCAGTGGAACCCCCCACGGGGCATGCTGTGATTTTTTCAAGATGGCGGATGATCACTGGGGCCCTCAGGCATTTATTTTGTACCCGCGTCACCGCCCGCCAGTTTTTAATGGAACCTTAAAAATATAAATACCCGTAGGCGCGTTGCGCACCCTACGTCAAGTGCTTGCAGGTTCGTGGTACAGTTCAGTGGTTAATCTATTCAATAAGTCTATTTGGCGTTACACTGTGGGACAACGCCCCAGATTTCAGTAAGTTTTGATTAATTTTTTAGCAACTGAATCTTTTCAATACTATCTGGACACTCATTCATTCAGTCTTTCAATGCTATGTGGACACTCAGTCATTGAAAGTTCTTCAATGCTATGTGGACACTCAGTCATTGAAAATCAGTCAATGATTGACTGAATCTCTTTATATAAACTGAATATATCTGCATAATAAATTGAATATATCTGTATATATAATTGATCATATACATTAAGTTAACCATAGCAAACTAAGTTATCTTTAATTTATCATATAAGTTTATCATATTGAATATAAATATGATTAACTGAAAACTTTACTGTAAATATGATTCTTGCACCTAGATTCCAGTGCACTTGGACTACATTTAAGGTCCTTTGATTGCATATTTACATATATTGTACCTCTTTAATACAAATTGTTGTGTTTATTAGTATGTGAATATTGGCTATTGTAATTAAAGTGCTAGGCTGGACTATGTACATGTTTAGATCCTTGTGATTTAGTATAGAACCAGTGTTCAGTTATAGAACTGAGTTATTGAATCTTATCCTTGTATTAACAATACATAGTGATGTGATGAATTGTATGCAGGAGGATTGTAGATCTCCAATCAACTTCTTCATTCACTCTTAGGAGGACAACCTGCCCCTTACAGCCCAGTCTGTCATTAGGACTAGAGGAGCTAAGATTTACAACCCTAGCTAGGGACTTTAGTTGTATTAATTTTGCATACAGTAATTTTTAATTTAGTACAGTACAAGTCCTAAGTAGTTCTCATATATCAATCCCAGCAACTTTCCCACAGAGATGGAGGTGATGCCGTGTGCGAAGCAGATATTCGTGATGTATCAGTTTGTCGACGTCATGCTCGCTAAAGTTGAATACAAAGTCAGTGCCTTGTTGGCTGATATCGTTAGGTGTTGCTTCCCTGACGTCCTTAAGTAGCTTCAGAAGGGTGGTCTTGGAGAATGCATGCTCATCGAGGGGTGTTCCCTGGACCTAGTAGCGTTTGTGACACATGGTAGTGGGAGCAAGAATAGTCTGGATAGTGCTCTGATCGCCGATTCACATCATTGGAGAAGGCCTTCCGTCTCATCCCAGTATAAGACACCAGGCTGGGAGTGGGGTCTGACTGTCTAGAGTGAAGTGCAGGTCGATAATCTCATGGAAAGGACCTACTATCAAACGTGACCTTCACAACGCGAAGAGGCTGACGACGACGACGACCACGAGGGGCGTCCAGTAAATGTATTTATCTGGCGGATAGAATGGCCTTGAGCCTCAAGGACATATTTAATATCTTTGTGACAGTCTTTCAGTTCCCTGTCACCAGTCGCAACACTGTGCTGGAGGAGAAATGCTTGCATTTAATGCCAATGTTTGCATTTAACGGGGCATTTTTGAAGATCCGAACAGTGGTCTCCCCAATGCAGGACAAAGAAGCCAAGCGGTCAGCCACTTTCCAAGAAGGGGCTGCAGCAACACAGGTACCAGTATGGGTGGGGTTAAAAGTGAAAATTGTATCCACCGAATCAACAAGGTGTTTATGGAGGAATAAATTATCAGGACGAGTAGGGTCACATTACTAAGATCAAAATACTCAGTCCACATAACAGGACCAAACAAAGCCTGGAAAGTATTCGACTGGGAAGGAATCATGCATGTGTAAGTGCGGAGGTGACGGCGCCGAGCACCCCTGGGAACAGAGGGGGTAAAAGGTCCAGTGGTGACAATGAGAGATGCATTCACTCGAGGTGATGAGGTGGTCACTACTTGGGCTTGGGGGGTTCAACCCCGACACAGAGGTGGGAGGGGAGCAGAGAAAGTCAGTCGGAAGAATCAGAAAAGTAGCATGGTCAGGGTTCAATGTAGTGGGGCTATAGAGCCTGTCCTTCCAGCACTGTCCGACTCGGGAGCCTGGTTGCCTACCCCACGAGTCTGAGAAGTTAAAGGAGGGTTCAGAAAATGCATAAAAATGAACAGGAATAATTCATCCATGAACAAGCACCATACCCACCATGGACCCACAATTAGAGGATAGGACACCATACAAGATGGGTGTCCCACCACCACCTTACGAGCCGTCAGTCCGTCAAGATCTGGCTCAGCAATGAAGACAATGTTTGACAATAAAAGCGTCCCCCTCGCTCGATAGCTTTAGGTACCACAGTTCTATGGGTGAGTGAGTGTACCTCCCCAAACACCCGGCGTCAAAACAGAATAAGACATCAGAAAGAACAATCAAGAATGGCAAAAAGTTGGAAGGAAGGGAACAATCTGAAAGGAGAAGAGATTGGAAGGTAAAACGAAACACGAGGAATAGGAAAACTCTACCAGCAAAATTGGAAAGGACAGCAGCTGGAACATAAGGCTTCAAAAATCAAGAGGACAAGTCGGCCCAAAGAGCATCACAATCCGGCAGCTGCCCACTAAGCCCCCCTCTCGACGGTAACAGGCTGGAAAGAGTGGGGGATCTCGAAAAGCAGTGTTGCAAAGTTTAACACCTCCCCTTCCCCCCTATTCCATGATAGAGACTTTTGACTGCGACTGTACATATTCATACTGTATAATGAACAGTATTTTGGAGGTTATATTAAATTATGTAAAAATATGAACAAGAAATATTTTTGAAGACAGTTTAGTTAATGCATATTTATCATTGATACAAAATGTTAATTTTAAAATGACATCATTATCATGGTTGGTATGTAAGAATTTATTTAAATCCCTAAGAGGAAAAAAGTATATATTTGTTTATTTTCAATTGAATAAACTTAGTAATATGTCAAATACTGTTACATTTATTGTATAGTGAAAGGTATTTATTTTTGGATAAGGAGTTAACTGTTTATACATTAACTATGGTTAATATGTAAAAAATTATATATATAAACATAGTAGAAAATTTATTTTTTATGCGAGTTATGGAAATTATTTCAATTTTGATGTAGAATTAAACCATTGTTTTTCTTATTAATATAACAATGAAGATAAAATTTTAATAATTTTTGTTTTTCTTAAGTGCCATTTAAATACTGTAAAATAAAGAACTGTAAAATCTAACTCAATATTAATCGGCACTTGCTCGTAATCCCACCTGATTTGTATAGGTTTTGTACGTCATTGCACTCAAACATTCAGAACTGTGTTGATTCCAGAAACTGGAAATATTTTAGTGCTTTCATTAACCGACAATAATTGCACATGTCACATGTCATTTCTGCTAGTTAGATTTTGCATTCTTTGCATATGGGAGATCACAAACTGGAATTATTTAATACTAGATGGGGCATTTGGCGGTGCTCAGTTTGACTACCAAAAAGGTTTGCCATTCAAGTGCTGGGAGCACCCAGGATACAAGTCCTTCACCGAACCTGGCCTTGTCCCTGCAGGAAGTGAGGTAGCTCAATCACTTCCTAGTTTCCTTGCTGGGGTGTCCCTGGACACAGAAACTCAGGGCTTTCCAAATCGAGCTACCCAACATAAAGGTATGGTGGATTTAAATCCCCCAGTCTAGTACCTTCACTATACTTGTGTGGTGCACAGTAACTCTCCCAACACAACACAATAAAAGAATGGAGGGGAGCAAGTAAACACATTAAAAACTGATGGATTTACTCACTGGTAATCTACACTGGCCATAGACAAAAATCTTCCACAAAAATCGTTAAATGGCAACACTCCGGCAATTAATAAATCTGGCAACTCTTCACTGTCCCCCCCCCCTCTCAAAAAATATGATCTCTGATTTTCCTTATTCAATATATTACTGTAATGAGTCCCCATAGCACTTAACACATAAATCAAGGTTAACACCTAGTACAGATTAAGAAAGTAATTCGAAATAGAGCAATGCAAAAGATGTACAGTGACCACAACACAGCAGTTTCAACATCAGGATCTGCGGGTTGATACAAGAATTCAACCAACTACAAACCACTTAGTTTCATGAAAGGGAGCAGTAGAACAACAGAAGTACACTTACATCGCAACAGGCTTGGATACCCATGTGCATGGGAAATAGGCTTACAGGTTCCTGAAGATGAGAGGAAATGTCAGCAATGTGGAGAAATGCCAGACAGACCACTGGAATATTATCTAACATAGTGAAGAGTTACAAATCCATTAAAATTTCAACTTAGATTCAACAGAACAGAAGTTGTTAAACACGTGGGACAAAATCTTACTGAAGCGACCATACGAGTCATAAATACTCATACTCCGCCCAAGTAAAACAGAAACAAGCAACAATTAGTGGGCCAGCCAGAGGCTTAGGGCCCGCGCAGGAATATCCATGCATAAAAAAATCTATGTACAACCTTACCTAAGGGGAAAATGGGAAGGCAAAATTATCTACCTTATCCGAATCAAACAGGTAGTACATTCCAAGTTGCGATAATAGGCTCCCTGTAGATCCAGGATCAGGCCATCTGATTGCTCGTTCCATGCAAGGCACTGCCCTTACACCATATATGTTCCTCCCTCGACGACACATTGAGACTCTGATAGTCTTGCTCTCCCAAACTGACCACTCAACACACCGGTCCACCACCAAACCCTAGTCTCGTCGCTGGGTAAACGATTGTCACGTTTCTGCAGACAAGGACTTCCCCCACACAGCTGCGAACATGCGCGGCCTGCAGGATGTACTAGACTCCTACTAGCGCCGCTTCCGAAGTACTCAGGTCACTTCGACTTCTGGCCCCTGGTGTCTACCTCACATCAGCGAAATTCTGCCCAAGATACTCCGGTAGGAGATGACAGGTCTTCCTTGTCGTCGGTGAACGTAAGTTGGCCAAGTTGTACCCTCTGGAGGCCTATACGTCTCCCTGACAGGTGAGCTCACGAGCTCACATTTAGTCACCTCAGGATAATGTAAGCTAGTCCATCTCCTTCTACACCTTCAAGCAAAGATTCGTGACGACATGCAACGTCACGCCTAGGGCGCAACGCTATTGGTCAATTTCGCCAAGCCCCTGCCGCTGGCCAATCACGTCCCGGCTGAGCTGCTCCCATAATGTATCTGGAGCCCCGCCCTTCTGGGTGGCAAAACTCTTCTTTCCCTGGGTCTGCTCTGTTATATTTATCATGGAGTAGATGCTTGAAGCCCCATCCCAAACGAACAAAAATTGCAATTTCCCTCAAATTCCCCATCAGGCTTCCTCCTAAGTGTATAAAATTATCTCTCAATTTCCACTAGCTACGTACAAATAGGGAATCATGACTCTTATATGTGGGAAGTAGGGGGAATAAAGGACTAAACTCTGTTACAGAAACCCCCTCCCCTTAAAATAAGTCATAGTGAGTGAATAGCTAGAGAGGGCAATCGGTGGTCTTGCTCCCTCCATCCCTGACGTGCCTTTCCTCCAGTCAGTAACGTGGCTGGAACCACCTTGCCAGTCACTCACATCATTCCTCCACCTTGCAGAGGCCCGGGTGAAGTTGAGGTTCCCGTAACACATATAGGGGGACCTTCCATCGCATCCCAGAGTCCGCCGCCACGAGTCATTACAACCATAAGGCCTAGTGCATGCAGTGCCCCCACCACGTCGTGCACTCAGAGGTACTCCTGCACTCCACTGGCGTCCTACAGGTACTCATCGCTTCCCTCTCACCTTCCTCTCTTCGCCAATCTTCTCTTTTCTCATATAAGGGCGTTGTCGCTTCACAGTGACACCATATACCTGTCTTTCATCCAGTAACTTCCGCTCTTCCACACTAGGATTTTGAGTGGCCCTTGTGCACCTCATGCTAGGCTGGCGCCTACCATCTGTATACCTCTTCCTGCCCTTCTTCCCCGGACCATTTAAATAAAATCAATACCACTTCTCTCGGCAAACATTCTTACCTCTCCAAGGTCTCTCCCCTGTAGGAACCTTCCTAAGTTCGTAGTCGGGTCCAGCCTCCTTACTGTAGCTCACCTCGCTACTGTGATTCCCCTTATCCATACCATTATTCACCTGGCTGGCGTAGGGTACGGTGCATCATGGCTCCCCCTCGCTGCCCCTCACAGATGCTCGGTTCACCCACTGAGCGCACCTTATTCACACTTACAGGTGGAGGGAGTGCGGCCCTGAAGATCTTCCATTACCTCTGGCGCCTGTACTGCTGCTCCTCACCACTCCTCCACATGTAACATTAGCCTTAGTCACTGGTCTTCGTCGGGGTTCTCCATGACCTCCGCCGACCCCTCTGCACCCTCACCTTTGTCATCCTCTCTGGCAACGTTTATCATCGGTGCGGACGGCTCCCATACTACTGGCTGTGTTGCCCGACACCTCACCTGGCACTATTACACCCCTGCCTCACACGTTGGGCCTCCTGGGCAGTATTCTACCACCACCCACTACCATCTGGATGGATAAGATAGGGTTATGTAAGGTTAGGTTAGGTAAGGTAAAAATAGGTTAATGTTCGGTTAAGGCCAGGTTAAGGTTAGGTTTAGGTTAAGGCTATGTTAAGGTTAAGTTTAGGTTAGGTTTAGGTTAGATTTAAGTTGTGGGATTTATTGACTCCCTCAGTACAGAATATGATTCTAAGAATTTTAAAAGTAAAATAAACTTATGATTTACATAAACTAATCTATAGAGCAAAAATAAATCTTAGCGTCTGTTGTTGGGAGTAGAAGTAGTACGTTTCTGTGGTTCCTAGGAAGACCATGCTGTAAGGTTCCTTAGGTGATGCTGTGTTACTGACATAGACCGGGAAGTAATGGTGCTACTTTCATTTATCTGTCAGATAATAAATCTCATAAATATAATGGTAAAATTATATTTATATACTTAATAAGTATAATGTTATATAATTAATAAGTATAATTTATATAATTAATAATAATAATAAGTATAATAATAATAATAAGTATAATAATAATAATAAGTAATAAGTATATAATAATAAGTAATAAGTAATAATAATAATAAGTAATATGTATTAATAATAATAATAAGTATAATGTTATATAATTAATAAGTATAATTTATATAATTAATAAGTATAAGATAAGTATAATGCAGCATGCACTGATATCATTTATGTATTATTTTAGCCTAACCTTTTAATTCTGATATCCTGATTTAATTCTTTCATTTCTTTAATTTATAATATGAATAATATTATAAACAATTATTTGATAGTTATTTTAATTCTTATTATTGTGATTTTATCTATTGCAAAATGTATGCTTTATCATATCTTTAAACAAGTGCAAATCTTTCAAATATTAATTATCCTAGTTATTTATATTTCGTTAAGTGGGCAGTATTTTTCACTTACTGAGTTGGGATTAAAAGCCCATAATATGACAGGCTTCCTAAAAGAAATTTTAGTGAAACGCAAATATCTTGATATGGATTCATGACAAAATTAATGTTACCACTGGCCGTTTCCTTAACTTAGAGTAGGAATCCGGGTGTCCAAAGTCTTAAGATCACTATTAAGACTTTGTATTGTTCTCTCAGCAGACTGGTCACTGTATTTTGATTTTGTTAACTGATTAAGTGGTGTTTAGTGCAATGCGTCTGGCTCCTTCAGCTAATGACGTCAGGTGTCGCCGATGGCTGCTGATGTGGTGTCGATGTGGACCCACATCCCATTTCTCTTTATTATTTCATATCACTTTAAAGTTTTAGGCACGCTCATTTCCTTTTATAAAGAGTGTGTCGTATAGGGTTCATTTTATGCTTACGTTTATATCGCCATATTAAGGTCAACAGGTATTAAACTGCTAAATATCTCTTAGCTGAATGCCTTTGGTGTCTGTGTTGGGTTTGATCACCAAGGCGCCACAAAACATGGAGACTGTACCTATCATTTACAAGCAACTTATTAGAGACTTTAAAAATGCAGCAACCATCTTCCATCTCTGATGCCAACGTCCTTTTACTAAGTGACTTCTAGAAGGACCAGTCGGACCAGATTTAAAAGGAGGGATGAATTTGCTCTGAAATGTGGTTTAACCAATTTACCAGGGGAGAATACTTTGAATCGATAAGGCTGCTTACAGGAACACATGGACTAATAGCACAAAACACATGATCACCAATAATAAAATATATAAATGCGAAAATTCACTAAACACCCTAAACCTAATTAAATTCGTTTATTAACATACATACATGTTACTGTACTTATTACCTTAATGATTTCTTAGAGGCAATGAATGTTAACTGTGGTTTACTATCACTGCACTTAATTCAACAGACGTTTCCTTAAATTCCACAAGAACTGGCCAGATGTTATGTCTACCTCTGGCGGGGAGAGATGGTCTTCACCTTACTGACGCCAAAACCACACTGATCTAAACTGTCATCAAAACCTGTGAGGCTGAACTTGGCTCTCTGCCAAACTAATTTTCAAAGATAATTAAAAAGCTAGACATATGCACTTGGTCACTAAAGTGACTGAATCCCTATTCCCAACTGATGGTAAATTACATAGACCATTGACCAAGGGTACTCTCAATTACCCTACTGGATAAAAACATGAATGTCTCTAATTTAAATGAACTAACAAACCCAGGTAGTAGATAGCAATTACCTCTGCTGAGGCCTCTACTTGGCTAGGGTGTCAAGCGTGTCACTAAACTACCAGACAAACTAGTTCTTATGCTAACTGACTCATATGCCTGTAGTCAAGTAAGAGTGGTTGACTTTTTTACTCAAATTGATGTATTAACAAAGGTCCCTGAGCATATTAAATACAATATTGAGTCATAACAGGGATTTCTTTAATTTAATGAATTAAACTGAAAGGAAAACTGTGACAATATTGCATGCATCACTCCCCCGCTAATACCCTTGGGGATGAACCCTTCCCAACTTTCCAGGTAGAAACTACACTCTGAATGAAGAAACTATATTACCCATGTATACAATACAATACATTTAATACAAGATATATAAGCTTCTTTATAAGCAGCTAAACTGTTACAGTCCAGGACGAACCCAAACCTTGTCACTTGATAACGGTCCAGGACGGACCCAAACCTTGTCACTTGATAACAGTCCAGGACGGACCCAAACCTTGTCACTTGATAACGGTCTAGGACAGACCTAAACCTCGTCACTTGATAACGGTCCAGGATGGACCCAAACCTTGTCACTTGATAACAGTCCAGGACGGACCCAAATCTCGTCACTTGATAACGGTCCAGGATGGAGCCAAATTCGTCACTGAAGAGAGACACACTGTAGATCGCTTCACAGGACTTATTGAGTAAGGTAAATAAGATTGTTCTGAAGCACCGAGGTCCTACCCTGTTTTAGGTCTGTGAGATACTGGGGCAGCCACTTGAGAGCGAGCCTGCCGGCTCTATAGGAAATGACGTCAGAGGCTTAGCTGCCTCTGCGATTGGGGATGCTGGGGTGCACACGCTAGGACACGAGTGCACCAAGGTGCACAGGTCCTAGATTCTGTAATTGTTTCATGAATACATATTTTGTTTAGAGTCTATGTGTACAGTAGGCTCTCAGCTTTCCAGTGAGGCTACAATGGCCGTCGTAGCCAAGCTGTGAGTAGAGATGCGAACATTAGCGTGTTTTTATGTAAAAGTGTGTAGAGGAAAGCGTAGAGGCTGCGGGCAGGTACCCAATGGCCGGCCGCGCTGCTTCAGTGAAACGGCTGGGAGCTGTGACGTCACGAGACCATCCAGGGTCAAGTAACGAGGGGAAGCTTTGTGATTTGACAAGACATTCTAGGCCTCTGGCGCGCTGCGCTGGGATTGGTGGATTCAAGACAGAGAGGGTACCTTGGATGACATGTTGTCTTGTGGTTCGGCCAAACTACGTGAAACGCCGTCTGTAGCAACATTCAGGTAACTCAGTTATCCTCATACCATCAGTGCAGGTCCGCCGAAAGAGATTCAGAATCCGGAATCGTGTACCATTATCAACCTATATAGCTGAACAAAAGCATACAACTGACATTTATGACCTCGTAAACAAAGGTGCATTTCAGATGACATTCTAATAATTATTATATAAACCTAGTCATCATGTTAATAAACCTAATGGTTGCCAGACCTTACCAGTATCCAACCCACCTTCTACTCACATGATCTCTTCTCCTGCTAAACCTATGTTGATAAACCACTGTTGGGGATACAACACCCCTGTAATGTAATTAATAAGTCTTCAGTGGGTGTGAGGAGATCAACTCCTGATAGTAGGTTTTGTACTTATTGTAAGAGAAGAGGTCTTTTTAACCATATTATGACACAGTCGATGAAGGCGCGTCTGGGATCCTCTCGGACGTAGGTTCGAACCCTCATCACGGCCCTTGTGGATTTGTTCATAACACCTCCTATTTACTGTCAAGTAGGAATAAAGAGATGCAAGCACCTGGTTGACGCACAAAGAAGGTGAGTAGAAGCAAGAAGGGTCTACAAAGACGATATGCAACTGGTGCCACCTTGAAGGCCAGATTTCACACATAATAATAAGTTAGTATGTTATTATGCTTTATTTTATTATATGCCATATAAATACATTGCCCAATGGAAATATTTCTTATGTCCCTTTGTACAAAAAGCTGACACCTCTTTTTTTTGTGTGTGTGTTTCTTTTTTTCTCTCTCTCCTTTATTTATACGCGAATTTTCTTGGGACTTCTACATCTTGGAGAATTCATATCCCATGCCAAGCATGTGAAGTTGGAACGAAATTGGTCAACAAGTTAATCAGCCACAGGTGGCAGAAATTGTAACTTTCCATTTTTTGGGGGCCGGTTTATTTACAGATTTCAAACTCTATTCTTTTTGTTTAATTAGGATGTATTGATGAATGAGGACCAGATGAGGGCCTTATCACTTATATATGGGCAATAAAGTTACTTTAATATATATGTTTCGTTATAAGAACACAAGAATGAAGCTAACCGCAGAAGGCTTATTGACCCATTCGAGGCAACTCCTGTTTATATGTCTAACCAAGGGCTAGACAGTAAAGGGGGCCCAGTGTCTGTTTTACAGTTATCCCTAACTTATGCCTATATTTTGATTTTTTTCTTGACTTAATTTTCAATATATATTGACCTACAACTTTCACATATTCGAGTTCGAATACCAGGCAATATTTATTTACACATACAATAAAATTTATGTCAATTACTTCAACTTCAATTATCCCTAAAACAGGAATTTCTACTTTGAGACAGAATACAAAATTCTGTTTCTGACCGATTCTCACCATTTTTACATATTATGTGTAAAGGTCTTAGTTCTAAGGTGTCCTTTGAATTGTTAGTCATAAAGCCATAACGTTTGGAGTTATAAATATTTTGCGTATAAATTTGGCACATTTGGATGGCCACATTCAACAAATGTTTTAGAGTAAACTATACTCTTAAACAATAATTTACCCCAAGGATTATGCCATTATGAACGTTATGCCATTCTGAGACCATAATGAATAACACAACAATTGGTGACATGATAAGATATTAGTTACTAATTTGAAGTTGTGATTTTTTTCCTTTTTCTTTAACTTTTTTTCCTGTTCATGGTATGATGATTCATTGGGAAATGTTGGAGCATTTACTATGAAGATTATGCACAAAAAATTTAGGGCGTTCGAGGAAGTTTCGGTGAACATGCATCGAGCCCGTTAACAGTGATCCAAGCTAAGAGGAAAAGTCTTTTACTAGATGTTGGTTTCCAACCAATCATTTATGTAGGAGTGTTGATTGAATGTAATACTCATGTGAATCTTGATAAATGTGGTGATTATAGTATGATCAAATGTATTGATAGGAGAGTGAAGTCCATCTCATGTATGCAGGTGGACAGAATAAGACTGTGCCCTGGAGGGATAAATGAGCTGCAAATTCCAGAGGTGCAGGTGTGAATACCTTGAAGTGTACAGTGTGGTGTAGGAGGGAAGGGAAATATCAGGGGAAAGCGCCAAGCCATTACGACTATATAGCACTTTGAAGGGGTCAGGATAAGGATTTGGGATGGGACGGTGGGAAGGAATGGTGCCAAACCACCTGGACGGTCGGGGATTGAACGCCGACTTGAATGAAGCGAGACCGTCTGTTACGAACCCGGATCCAGGGTCCGAGCACGGAGCAGTAACGACCACGCCATCTGTGGGTCAGCTCCCGAAACCCCCGCCAAACGGACGACGAATACCGGCCATAAGGGCCAGTTTCCAGTCCTGTTCAGCGCTCCACACAGCCGTTGCTGACCTCTGGTGAGGTGGTGCTCAGACTACAACGCCATCTATGAAGTGGATGTGTCGGGCGTTTGTGTCTGAGCCTGTAAGTGAGGTGTTTTAGTGTCCCAGTTATTGATGACGTGTCTGCTTACAGAGTCGACCTGGGACTGCAGTGATGGGGGTTGAGTCAGTCTACCCGAGGCAGCCAGTCTCCATACCTTGAACTTTGCTGCAGCAGTTGTGAAGTCGTCCCCCTGGAAGAACACTGTGGTGTGTTAGTCTGCCAGTGACGTAGCAGTAAAAGGATTACCCGGGACCGACTGTTGGAGACGATCATCCACTGGGGTATTGAGGACAGGAGCGTGATTTGTGGTGTCACACGAGGCTCCTGTCTAGGGCGTACCCCTTATATCGTTCGTGGAGTGGCCTGACCAGCCTTGCTGTTCCGGAACCTGCCAGCAGACCAGCTGGACGTGTGGTTGACGGCCTCCATGGCGGTGCCCCCAGTGGACCTGTGATTTGGCTGACCTGTGGCCAGGGTAGGCTCAGCTTCTCAGAAGGATTCGTTGTGAGGCCACGAAGAAGCACCAAGGACTTAGCACCGAGCGTCTGGATCCAGAGTCTTCAGCAGAAGACCACGATTGTGGATTAATCCCCTTGTATAGTGTTAATACCCCTCCCCCTGTGTACTCTTTTTATATATTTATTTGGTGATGGTAATTATAGTCTTAAGTTCTTAACTTTCTTTCCCTTCACCCTTTAAGTTATTTGCGTCACGGATCACATCCCTTGAAAGCCACTACTGGCTTGGGGTCGGATATAACTTCCTCTAACAACATCAGAGTAAGAACCCCGTTGCGTCCCGAGAGGGCCGTAACACCGTCGCTCTATCATATCATTCAACCCAAGTGGTTGGACTAGTGGTGCAGAAAGTGATAAGAGAAAGGAACTTTTTATAGTTTCCACAGGTGTGAGTATTCACATGTTAGAAATATTATGTTAAATTTTGAAATTTGGCTAAATAAATTGAGATTGTGTTTTTTTTGTCATAAGGTGATGTACCTTGTTATATACTATGGTCTTGATTTCTTGCATGTTTCTGAGATGTTGAATATGTACTTGCATTTTAGTGGGCTTAAACTTTTTTCATGTTGGGTTTTAGGTTGTACTCTTGTAATTATGACGATTGTTGCCAACTTTTCTATGATAGCCTCCTTGCCGTTTCCAGTACTAACTTCTCTACTACCTTTTAGCAAAAATGAAATTAATCTTCAATTAATTAATTTTTTCTGGGAAGAGAAGGCATGTTACGAACCAGGAAATTACTTTGCTCTCACAGATAGATTTACATATTTTATATATATTTGTATGCTGCTATATTATGTTTATGATAGGATGTGGCAGTATTGAATAGTGTATGAGAGAGCAGGAGCTAGCCTGAACGGGTCTATATCAGATAACATTTTTTCGTGTGAGAGAGAGGACTTGTGTCCATCGATTGGTTATGTTGACAGTCTGTGTATTTTTAGAATGCTATTATATTTCTTAATTAAACTTTATATTATGGTTAATAGTATGGCAGAATGTGTAATACTATAACAGGGTGATTGCATCTGTTTGAGAGTGGTTACTTCCATATGTAGTGTATTAGTCAAGAGTTAGATGCTTGGTAACCCTGTGAGTGAGAGAGGGAGTGTGTACATGCTAGCAGCGTGTGGCCTCAGACGCTGGTGGGAGATGGTGCTGGAAATATCTCTTTTTATTAAGTTAAGTCGGATATTCTTTTGTTCTTTTCCTTGATTTGATAAACGTATCTGTGTATACAAGATGCCCTATGATTGAGCCATAATCTTATGTTTATATATATTACGTCGAGTGTCATAACTGGAGTGGAGATAATTTTTGTCAGATGTAAGAATGTATTAATATTATAAGTTTATACTTTTACTTGTGTTTGTGTCCCTCTCTTAGTAACTTACTGGTGATTGTATTGTTGCATCACAGGGATTTTAGAATTATACCACTGGAAATAGTAAAACGTGTTAGGCCTGAATATAAAGTTATTCCTGTGTCAGGTACGAGCCAAGTTAAAAAACGGGGTGTGTAACATAATCTTCCCCCCCAAAAAAGCAGAAATCAGAGGACTTGCATACTGAAAGGGAAATTATGAGGAGATGAGAAAATACAAAGAACTCAGAACTAAGTCCATACAAGACATGATGGACTATGTCACCCAAAAGTGTCAGGAGGTACTAAACAGGTTTATCCGGACCCAAAAGAAAAAAATGAGAAGCAAAGGAAGAATCCGTGGTTTAATAAGGCATGTATGGAAGCAAAGGAACTGAACAAATGGGTGTGGAGGACCTTCGGAAATAACAGAACACCAGAAAGCAGAGAGAGAGAGATACCAGAGAACCAGGAATGAGTATGTCAGTGTGAGAAGAGAAGCAGAGTGACAGTATGAAAATAATATAGCAAATAAAGCCAAGACCGAACCGAAACTTCTCCAAAGTCACATCGGGAAGAAAACAAAAGTGAAAGTACAGGTGATGAAACCTAGAACGGGTGAGGACCGGTACACGGAGAATGACAAAAAGGTGTGTGAAGGACTCAACAAGAAATTTCATGAGGTCTTCACAATTGAAGAAGGTAACGTCCTTGAGGTAGAAGAGGTGGCAGTAAACCTGGCGGCCTTGGAAGAGTTCAAAATGACAAGAGATCAAGTTAAGAGGCATGTGTTGGATCTGGACATGAGAAAAGCTGTTGGTCCAGACGGAATCTCACTGTGGGTACCGAAAGAGTGAAGAAGTACAATGTTTGCTGATAATGCAAAACTCTGAGAAGGATTAAGACAGAGGACAGCATGTGGCTTCAAGAAGACCTGGACAAACAGAAGGATTTGTCAAACAAATAGCTGTTAGAGTTCAACCAGAGCAAATGTAATGTAATTAAAATAGGTGTAGAGAACAGGGTGTCCAGATACAAAGTACAATTTGGGAGGAAATTCTTCTAGAAGCAGATAAAAATACCTGTGTTGATATCACGCCAGACCTGTACTCCGAAGCCCATATCAAGAGGATAACAAGAGCGGCATATGCCAGGTTGGCCAAAACAAGAACAGCCTTTAGAAACTTGTGTAAGAAACCATTCAGAACCTTGTATTCCACATTTGTCAGACCAATGCTGATGTACGCAGCTCCAACATGGAGTCCATATCTCGCCAAGTATAAGAGTAAATTGGAGAAGGTACAGAGGTTTGCCACCAGACTAGTACCCAAACTTAGGAGTATGAGCTACGAGGTCCTGTTGTCAGCAACAGGACCCCAAGGTCCCCAAATCTGTTGGTATTACAAATGGGCTACCTGTAAGCATGGGGAATCGGGAAGAACAAATGGAACATGTAAATACGATCACCCTAGAAAGTGCAGAAACCTCCTCAATACAGGTAAATGTACCAAAAGCTGTGAATTCTTTCACCCAGAAATTTGCAAGAACTCTTTGGACAGGAAAGAGTGCTTCAATGCTGAATGTCCAGCTTTCCATAAAAGAGGTACCAGGCGAATAAAACCGACAGACTACCACTATGAAAACAGCCAATACTCCATCGACCGGGATAATTTTTTAGCAAGAGGAAGAGGAGAAGAATGGCTCAAAGTGACCAGACTCTACCACCAACTCGGTCAAATGCTAGAGAGGACACAAACACAGTGGCCTCCTTACCAGAGCCTCAGATATTAACACCAATTAAAGCATCCAGCACTTCCACTAACACGATAACATCATTTATATTTGCCAACATCCAGGGTATAAAAACACGCAAATTCAACAAAGTTCACTTTATAGATGGTCTCCTTCATGAGGTAAATGCAGTGTTTGCAGCTCTAACGGAAACTCACACAAAGGACCACCTTGATGGTGAAATATGGATCTCAGAGTACAATCTTTTCAGATGTGATAGGAAACACCGGCTGCAGGGTGGGGTCAGCCTCTACATCAAAGACACACTCATCTGTACTGAGCTGCTAAACACCTCAAATGATATGGTGGAAGTGCTGATAGTCAAAATAGAGATCCTAAATGTAGTTGTTGTCCTTGTATATAAGTCACCGGAGGCAAACCCTCAGCAGTTTAAAGACCAACTAATGAAAATAGAACACTGCTTGGAAAACCTCACAAATCCAGCTCCGAACATCATCCTGCTTGGAGACTTCAACCTACGGCACCTGAAATGGAAGCACCTGGCTAATACAGTAATATCAGAAAGAATACCAGGAAGTAGCCTATATGAACAGGCACATGCAAATGACCTGCTACGGATGTGCGACAGGTTTGCCTTAAACCAGCAAATAGTAAAACCAACTAGGAAGGAAAATACGCTGGACCTCATTTTCACTAATAATGATGAATTGATCGGGAACATAATGATTACAAATACCTGTTACTCAGATCACAACTTAATTGAAGTTCTGACAACCATGGGGAATGGAACTTCAAAACCAGTCCAGATTCCCGGTGGAGGAGATTTCAGCAAATTCAACTTCAATAATAAACAGATAAACTGGGAGCGAATAAACCAGGACTTCACAGAAATAAACTGGGAAGAACAGCTAGAAAATGCAAACCTGAACCAGTGCCTGGAAAAAATAAGCTCAGTAGCACTAGAAATATGTTCAAACCGAAAACCCCTAAGAAAAAAGAGGAAGAGATGCAGATTGAAACGGGAACGTCGTTCCCTATATAGGCGAAGAAAACGAATCGCGGAACAACTTGAGAGTCGCACCCTATCTCAAGAACGGCGAATAAGGTTAGGTAGAGAAATAGAAACAATTGAACTCAAGCTACAAGAATCATACAAAACCCAGGAGAGGCAAAGAGAGCAAAAGGCCATCAGTGAAATAGAGAGAAATCCGAAATATTTTTTCTCCTATGCAAAATCAAGATCAAAAACCACATCTAGTATCGGGCCCCTGCGAAAGGGAGATGAAACTTTCACCGATGACAACAAAGAAATGAGCGAGTTACTGAGGAAGCAGTACGACTCTGTTTTCAGCGAGCCATTAAACGCACTAAAGATTGATAACCCAAATGAATTTTTCATGGATATGATACCGACATCAAATCATATATCAGACGTCGCCCTATTCCCACTAGATTTTGAAGAAGCCATAAACAGTATGCCTATGCACTCTGCACCAGGCCCGGATTCTTGGAACTCCATATTCATCATGAACTGTAAAAAACCACTATCGCAGGCCCTTCACATTCTGTGGAGACAAAGCCTAGATACTGGCGTTATCCCTGACATACTAAAAACAGCAGAGATAGCACCACTCCATAAAGGAGGAAATAAGGCAGAGGCAAAAAATTACAGACCGATAGCATTAACATCGCACATCATAAAAAATTTTGAGAGAGTGCTAAGAAGTAAGATCACAAAATACATGGAATCACAGCATCTCCATAGCCCCGACAACATGGTTTCAGAACAGGGCGCTCTTGCCTGTCGCAGTTGCTGGACCACTATGATATGGCATTAGATGCTATGGAAGACAAACAAAACGCTGATGTAATTTACACAAATTTCGCAAAAGCTTTTGATAAATGTGACCATGGTGTTATTGCACATAAAATGCGTTCAAAAGGAATTACCGGGAAAATAGGCAGATGGATCTGCAATTTCCTGACTAACAGAACCCAATGTGTAATAGTCAACAAAATAAATTCCAGCCCATCAACCGTGAAGAGCTCAGTCCCCCAGGGTACTGTGCTTGCTCCAGTACTTTTTCTCATCCTCATATCGGACATAGACAAGAACACAACCTTTAGCACTGTATCATCCTTTGCAGTTGACACTAGGATTTTCATGAGAGTTGGCAACATAGAGGACACGGCAAACCTCCAATCAGATGTAGATCAGGTCTTTCTATGGGCTACAGAAAATAATATGGTGTTTAACGAGGATAAGTTCCAGCTTATGCGCTACGGAAAAATTGAAAATATAAAAACAGAAACCGCGTACAAAACTCAGGCAAATCATAACATAGAACGAAAAGGCAATGTAAAGGATCTGGGTGTACTCATGTCGGAAGACCTTACCTTTAAAGAACACAATAAAGTAGCCGTCACAACTGCAAGAAAAATGACAGGTTGGATAACAAGAACTTTTCACACTAGAGATGCTATACCGATGATGATACTTTTCAAAACACTTGTGCTCTCTAGAGTGGAGTACTGCTGCACAATGACAGCCCCTTTCAAAGCTAGAGAAATTGCTGACCTGGAGAGCGTGCAGAGATCCTTTACTGTTAGAATCCACTCAGTAAAACATCTAAATTACTGAGACCGACTAAAGAGCCTAAATCTGTACTCCCTTGAGCGCAGGCGGGAGAGATACATAATAATTTACCCGTGGACAATAATTGAGGGGCTGGTCCCAAACCTGCACACAGAAATAACATCACATGAGACCAGAAGACATGGCAGGATGTGCAGAATACCCCCGTTGAAAAGCAGAGGAGCAACAGGTACTCTGAGAGAGAACTCTATCAACATCAGAGGCCCGAGACTGTTCAACACGCTTCCACTACACATAAGGGGCATAACTGGCCGACCCTTCACAGTGTTCAAGAGAGAACTGGATAAGCACCTACAAAGGATATCTGCTCAACCAGGCTGTGACTCATACGTCAGGCTGCAGGCAGCCGCGTCTAACAGCCTGGTTGATCAGTCCAGCAACCAGGAGGCCTGGTCGACGACCGGGCCGCGGGGACGCTAAGCCCCGGAAGCACCTCAAGGTAACCTCAAGGTAAGGTAGTCAGCTATCACGGGCGCCTTCCTGGGGGTGGAGGCCTGGTCAAGGACCGGGCCGCGAAGTCACTAAAGCCTCGAAATCAACTCAAGATAACCTCAAGACGAGACAACAGGACACGTAGCGTCATTACTACTACAGTTGTCAACAACAGGACACGTAGCGCCACTACTACTACTACCGTAGTCTACAACAGAACATGTAGCGTCACTACTACTACTACTGTTGTCATCAACAGGTCTTGTAGCGTCACTACTAATACTGTTGTCTACAACAGGACACATAGCACCACTCTACTACTGTTGTCATCAGCAGGACATGTAGTGCCACTACTTCTACTATTGTTGTCATCAACAGGACACGTAGCGTCACTACTACTACTGTTGTCATCAACAGGACACGTAGCGTCACTACTACTACTACTGTTTTCTACAACAGAACACGTAGCGTCACTACTACTACTGATGACATCAACAGGACACATAGCATCACTCCTGCTAGTGTTATCTATAACAGAACACGTAGCTTCACTACTACTACTACTGTTGTCAACAACAGGACACGTAGCACCTCTTCTACTACTGTTTCAACAACAGGACACGTAGCACTACTGCTACTACTGCAACTGTTGTCAACAACAGGACACGTAGCACTACTACTACTACTATTATCAACATTGGACAAATAGCGCCACTACTACTACTGTTCTCAACAATAGGACACGTAGCACTCCTACTACTACTGTTGTCAAAATTGGACACGTAACGCCACTACTAGTATTGTTGTCAACAATAGGACACGTAGCGCCACTACTACTCCTATTGTCAACAACAGGACATGTAGCACCACTACTATTACTGTTGTCAACAAAAGGACACGTAGCGCCACTACTACTACTGATGACATCAACAGGACACATAGCATCACTCCTGCTAGTGTTATCTATAACAGGACACGTAGCTTCACTACTACTACTGTTGTCATCAACAGAACACGTAGCGTCACTACTACTACTACTGTTGTCAACAACAGGACACGTAGCACTACTACTACTACTATTATATACATTGGACAAATAGCGCCACTACTACTACTGTTCTCAACAACAGGACACATAGCATCACTCCTGCTAGTGTTATCTATAACAGGACACGTAGCTTCACTTCTACTACTGTTGTCATCAACAGAACACGTAGCGTCACTACTACTACTACTGTTGTCAACAACAGGACACGTAGCACCACTACTACTACTGTTGTCAACAATAGGACATGTGGCACTCCTACTACTACTGTTATGGCACTCCTATTACAGAACTGTACTGTAAGTACAGTTCTGCCTCCTTCCGGCTCTGCACGTGTCCGCGTACCGACTGTCTACCGACTGCAGGGGATGGCGTCCCTCCTACCCACGCCGAGTCGACGTTCATAACACAAATTATTGTCTTGAACATTAATATTTCTCGCATTCGCGCTTGAAACTCTAAAGACTGGACGGGTTTATTATTTAGAGGAACGAAATATTATTATTTAACTATTTAAGAATAGTAAATATATAAGGGAGAGGAATTAATGTCTTCCCATGGCATTCATTGATGACGTTAACACTATCGCGAGGTAGACGGTATAATTCTAACGCTCTATTCGGCTTTTAGTTAGAGAACAATTCGTCTGCAATCAGTTGTCATACAGAATGCTTTAATTATGGAGAATCGTATTTAATTCTCACACAAATTTAATATAATGTGTTTTACTGTAAAGAAATCTGACGCAATACTGGCGTCAGGTGACGTGAGAATTCTAGCCTTATGCACAGATGAATTATTAGTACAGGAGAATTCTACGAGTTGTTAATTTTACTTACTACAATATTAAGTATGGTTAGTAATAAGTAATGAGAATACAACAATGCTGTATTCGATGTTGGAAATATCCAGCATAACTCCGGGGGGGGGATTCCCAGGGTCGCAGTGTACTGTGTTGTACTGACCTATCCCGAAGTGATATTAAGATTAATACATTAGTATGTTAGTATGTTAGTATGTTAGTACACACATAACGAACGTCCCGGATTTATCAAGGACTTACAAGAACTTGAGTCTTGCTATTTACATGTCAACTGAAACATGTTGTTTGTAGCCTACACAATATTTATAGTATTCAACTCTCGCAATTTAAACTAACAGAATCTACGGTGATGCGATATCCTGGGCCATAGTGACATGTAATGTTTTGTTACGTGATATCACATCGTAGCATCATCACAGTTTTCTCAGTGGGAGGTGAAGGAAATTACTCTTGTTCAGAGTTGTAATAGGCTTGCAGTTTCCCTTAGTGGAAACATGCATGAAATATTGAAACATTAAATGATTAAGTTATCGGTAATCAGGAACACTCTAAAGCTCACAATAAACTCAACAACTAGGGTCGCAGTGACATGTAATGGTGTATTACGTAGCTGCTGAATCGTAGGTAAACTCAGAATAAGTTCCTAAGAACTGATAACACTATTGTATGATTATACAGTAAAGTGTTATTAGTCATTTAAGATCAAGGAGACTATGACACTACAGTAAGGTCACTGTCTAGGGTCGCTGTGACTTGTAACTATTGAGTTACTAGACAATAACATCACGCAGCATCATGATCACCTCAAATTCAAATGAGGAAATTTAATTAAATGTGCACTGCCGTGCAGTAGTCATGCTGACTGATGGTACAACTAATTTGCTAACTAGCTAAAATAATAGAAAGTTAGAGAACTGAAAAGTTTATTCATTAAATCAAGGAAAATTCTGAGTCGACAGTGAGATTAGTAGCCTAGTCATTCTGACTTATGAGCTAATTAAATGGCAGCTCATAGGCTTGACACTGTAAACTGGTTAGTACGAAATCACCTTTACATGAATTTGAGTTTATTAAATCAGTCTCTATAAGTATAGTCAACTGTAATTAATGGTGAGTACAGATTAGGCTAGTACTCAGTTGACACTACTAAAGTCTCTAAACCTACCTAAATAAATGGTTTGAATTTCTAACCTACCTAAGTAAGGGACTAAGCTAAATGTGAGCAAAAATGTACACAAATTAACATGGTGAGCAGTATTGAGCTCATTAACAGGTCGAGCTATATTAAACTCGTGAACATGGTGAGCTGTATTGAGCTCGTCAGCAGTGCTGACAGGGTGAGTTACAGTGAACTCGTCAACAGTGTTGACAAAGTGAGCTACATTGAGCTCGTTAGCTGGTGCTAACAGGGTGAGCTGCATGGAGCTCGTTAGCTAGTGCTAACAGGGTGAGTTGCAGTGAACTCGTCAACAGTGTTGACAGGGTGAGCTACAGTGAGCTCGTTCGCTGGTGCTAACAGGGTGAGCTGCATGGAGCTCGTTAGCTGGTGCTAACAGAGTGTGTCGGAAAATCCGACACCATTTAATATATCATACAGACAGATAATAATTGCTGCTGTATTACCAACAAGTTACCCATGGAAAACGTAACTTGTAGTGGAATTACCGTCTAAAGAAAACGGGATATCATCACCACATACCATTATAAATTCACCAGCTATTCTGCTGGGAATTATTCTTAAATACATTAGTCTTTGGACTTTACCATCATAAACCATCTCATATAAATTAACTTAATTATCAATATTAAAGTAGAGTAAATGTGACCCTTCTATCACTTTCTGTCATGTGGACAATGTAAGCCAGGCGTCAGGGAGGAAGGAGGGCAGCCATTGTTGATACTAGACCAGAGGCTCACGGGAGCAAATGCGGCTCCTGTTAATTTTACTTGGACGTAGTGTTATGGAAACCAAGGGTGTACCATTTTCAACACGCTGTCAACAAATCAAGTTAAGTGTTCTTTCCGAAACCCGTTTATTTTCATTTATGGCCATTAATGTCATTATATAGGGTGAGCCGGTTAGAGCACGTGGGAGCCTCAAACTAAAGGTAATTAAGCCAGGTCTTTAAGGTTCCATGTATAGTGTTTTCTCTGATATAGCTTGTCATATATAGAACCTGGCTTCACAGCTAGCGCCCTTTTGACAGGTCAAGACGAGGAAGCAAGATTTTGTGCACCAGTTACTGGGTGATGGAAGCTACCTCAAAGAGGATAATTTGGTGTCTACACCCTAGTTATACCTGGTGGACTAACCTGCTGTACTATAAGATAAGGAACCTTTTCAATGTATGTAGTTAATACTGTAGTTTGATTGGCTGCATATATATTAATTTAATAAACCCCCCCTAATGTGTAGAAGATCGATTTGTGAGATTATTGCAGAAATACAGTCCACTTATCATTATACAAATTGCTATCGAAGTATATAAATTAACGTAAATATAAATTCATATAAATTAAATAAATATAAATCTCACAGGTCGGTTCCCACAATATTTGGTCATCTTCGAACCGGATGACGGATTATTTGATCCTTTGAACCCACATTTGGTCATCTTAGTACCGGATGAACCAGTTAACCAGTGGATTCATTAAATATACTAGTGCAGTGTGATTTAAACAAAGGCCAGCCAGTCATAGACGGCGGCGTTGACTCGTGCGAGTTCACGAGCCCCGCTCAGTTCAGATCAGCCTTTGTCAGCGGTTTCATGCACACCCACAGATATTTGGTGGCGTGTTATTTCGTGAAATGACAGCGCTAATATTGAAGCCAGCCAAATTAGTGACTGTGTCTTCGCGATATTGTTCACGGATTTCGTGGTGTTAAATTTCGCGAGAGATTATCCACGAATTTTGTGGACTTTATTTCGCGAGGTCACTAATAATATTTAATACTTCTTGATAATATTAGAAGTTTCATAGAGGCTAATTAAGAGGCTATTATCAATAATTGTGTATATTATTTCTCCAAAATAGAGAATTATTTAATATATATTGCACTAGTGATCACAGTATAATATATACTAATTGCCAACCCACAACAGGGTAGGATACTGACTAGTTGAACTATTATTGTTCATCCTAGTCCCATTATTACTATAGTCAGTTGTACTATATTGAACAACCTAACACCATTAACGAATGGTCCAGACCCTATTTTGGGTGTAATTTTTATCAACTCGAGTTGAGTTGTATATATAATAATTTACTTATGATCATTACACCTTTGAGTGATTAATTAGTGTCTCTACCATCCTAGGGTGATATAGAAGAGCTAACCTAAAGGTACTTCCAGTGACACTGGTTTATCACTCAAATCATTAGTGTGTATGATTGTATATATATAATGTGTATTAATTTTAAGTGCTAACCTCTAGTAGAGGTAGGATTATTGCCTAGTGAGTGCAGAATTTACCCTAGGCTACCATTAGTGTTTGTTCAGTATTATGAGCAGCCCAAGTACAAGTCCCACAAGGCTTCACCAACTAGCCAGTATGGATAATGCAGGGAGAATGAAAAGAACCCTTGCAGGCTTAAAGGCCACTTAACAAGACAGATCAAGAAATGTGAAGATTTGTCACAACAATCAACAGTTGATTATGCTGACCTGGAAAGCTATTATCAAGCAGCTGCAGGTAAATTTGAGCAAATCAAATGTCAAATAGCAACATATGTGGCTGAACTTGCCAACACCAATTTATCAGAAACAGTAATAGACGACATTATGGTTGATCTTGCGAATTATGAAGATCACACTCAGGCCACGTTACACCCTTATGTTAAATTAATTGCCCAGAACAAGGCAACAGCAACAACAACAACAGTTGCATCTAATACGAGTCAAGCAGAAGCTCGACTCCCTCCAATTAATTTACCCACTTTCTCAGGAAAAGATGAGGAAGATTGGGACGAATTTTGGAACAAATTCGTTGACCTTGTAGACTCAAAACAATCTTTACCAAAGAGTAGTAAATTCTCTTATTTGCAAGGCCAATTATCAGGTGAGGCTAAAACAGTAGTATCCCATCTGAGATTAACTAATGACGGCTATGATCTGGCAGTACAACTCCTCAAGGATAATTATGCTGATCCAGAAGTAAGAACATCACATTTAGTTCATGAGCTGTTGCATTTACCCCCACCGGAGGCTTCAGCTGATTCACTCCAAGTCTTCAAGCTGGAGGTAGAATCATTGATCAATGCCCTCAGCCTGACAGCAGATACAAACGGGGCTGAGTGGGTCTTGAAAATAATTGTCCAGGAGAAAATACCTAGGGACATATTGAGACAAATGAGTGCTCATTACAATAAAAGCATCTTATCCATGAGTGAAATATCTGGAGGTTTAAAGTCAGTAGTTCATCAATTACGAACACATGACAAATTAAAACCACCAAGTAAACCCTCAGAAACCAATAATAGTAAACCACAGAGTACCAAAGGTACTCCAAATCAAGCTAGACAATATAATTCAACACCAAAGTGGAACAGTGGCAGTGTGGGCGTATATGCAGTGGGACCCTCCAAGCCTATAGTTACTGTGTCACCCAAGAACGTGACACCAAAGGGTACTGGAAGCTATGGAACATGTTTGTTCTGCAATGAGAAACATTCAATGTACCACTGCTCTAATTATCCTGATAGTGATGCCCGTGGTGAGCGACTCAAAGATTTGCAACATTGCACGAGGTGCCTCAGGAAACATAACATCAAGGATTGTGATACCCAATTACACACCTGTAATAGGTGTAACAAAGGTCAGCACCATGCAGCATTGTGCAGAGACACCAAAACAACGTCTCCAAACCCCAAGGTGGAAGATAGCATTCCCACCTCAGTACAGTACTGCAAGGTGCAACCAACAAAGAGTGTCCAATCGGCAAAGTCTAAAGGTAATACGACTTTGCCTACTGCCCAAATTACCATCCTGAATAAGAGGGCCAAGGTCCATACCCGTGGGTTGTTTGACCAAGGATCCCAGAGAACATTTGTCACTAAAAAGTTGGCAGATGAACTACAATTAAGGCCTGTAGCCCAAACGTCATTCAACATCTCAAGG
This sequence comes from Procambarus clarkii, assembly GCF_040958095.1. NCBI lineage: Eukaryota > Metazoa > Arthropoda > Malacostraca > Decapoda > Cambaridae > Procambarus > Procambarus clarkii. The sequence continues at coordinate 19,434,231 of NC_091185.1, forward strand.
TTTGTAACAGATGCAGGACCTCAAGTCTACCAGGTGGTACAACCATCAGTACGCTTAGGCAGGTACGTCTGTCGAGTACAAGCCATTGTGGTGGACAAAATACCAGTAGACCTACAAGTTCAAGGTCTGAGAGCAACAGCCAAATTCCTGAGAAATAGAGGAATAAAATTGGCAGATAATATTAAGTCTGATCACCTCACCGACTTCGGTCTCCTTGTAGGGACAGACTATTGTCATCGATTCATCGGTAGCCCTACTAAATATCAGGGTATAACCATGTTAAACTCTGCAGGAGGTAAATTACTCTCAGGCCCAGTATCAAGCCTGAGGAGACCTATGCCTGCAGATAAACAATACCAATAGAAATCTAAATTTGTCTGCTGATTATATTTCTCCAGTAGCATTATACTAAGGAGATTACAGCTGACTATAGTAACAGAGGTTGATGTTAGTATCATCATTTAAAGCTGAAGATGAGTTCATGAGGCCTCAGTGGCAAATCAGTGAACAGTAGCCTAAAACAGCTACAAGTCACTGCGACCAATGTCACTGAACCCACTGCAGTCTCAGAACCATACTTTACTTTAATGATGAGCTATTCAATTTTCTGAATCAATTAACTAAATTAAACCCCAATAAATCTGATGACTGATTTGATACATTTATTATTTAATCAAGATGTATTCCATGGGCCTCAGTGTTTATATATCAGTGACCAGTTACCTGAACAAACTTCAAGTTATATCTAATGTCACTGATCTCACTGCAGTCCCTGAATCATACTTGACTGTAGTACTTGATCACATTCAGTCTTCTGGGTTAAATAATATGTAATAAGGCTTGAATATTAGCCTTTCAAGAGTTAACAGGGAAATGAAATCGCATTAGACTTCTAACCCCTGCAACTCTAGTACGGGACATCCGTCCTGTACGAACAGACGCACAAATGTGTGATTACAAACTACTAACATCAAATTAATCTAATAATTCGAAGGAGGAGTATCGGTGTTCGTCTGTTCTAAATAGGACTTCGACCCGTGAGCAGCCCCCTGGGGAATTATGTCGGAAAATCCGACACCGTTTAATATATCATACAGACAGATAATAATTGCTGCTGTATTACCAACAAGTTACCCATAGAAAACGTAACTTGTAGTGGAATTACCGTCTAAAGAAAACGGGATATCATCACCACATACCATTATAAATTCACCAGCTATTCTGCTGGGAATTATTCTTAAATACATTAGTCTTTGGACTTTACCATCATAAACCATCTCATATAAATTAACTTAATTATCAATATTAAAGTAGAGTAAATGTGACCCTTCTATCACTTTCTGTCATGTGGACAATGTAAGCCAGGCGTCAGGGAGGAAGGAGGGCAGCCATTGTTGATACTAGACCAGAGGCTCACGGGAGCAAATGCGGCTCCTGTTAATTTTACTTGGACGTAGTGTTATGGAAACCAAGGGTGTACCATTTTCAACACGCTGTCAACAAATCAAGTTAAGTGTTCTTTCCGAAACCCGTTTATTTTCATTTATGGCCATTAATGTCATTAATAGGGTGTTTTATATCAGAGAAAACACTATACATGGAACCTTAAAGACCTGGTAATTAAGCCAGGTCTTTAAGGTTCCATGTATAGTGTTTTCTCTGATATAGCTTGTCATATATAGAACCTGGCTTCACAGCTAGCGCCCTTTTGACAGGTCAAGACGAGGAAGCAAGATTTTGTGCACCAGTTACTGGGTGATGGAAGCTACCTCAAAGAGGATAATTTGGTGTTTACGCCCTAGTTATACCTGGTGGACTAACCTGCTGTACTATAAGATAAGGAACCTTTTCAATGTATGTAGTTAATACTGTAGTTTGATTGGCTGCATATATATTAATTTAATAAACCCCCCCCCCCTAATGTGTAGAAGATCGATTTGTGAGATTATGAGATTATTGCAGAAATACAGTCCACTTATCATTATACAAATTGCTATCGAAGTATATAAATTAACGTAAATATAAATTCATATAAATTAAATAAATATAAATCTCACAGGTCGGTTCCCACAGGGTGAGCTGCATGGAGCTCGTTAACAGTTAACAGGGTGAGTTACATGGAACTCGTCAACAGTGTTGACAGGGTGAGCTACATTGAGCTCGTTAGCTGGTGCTAACAGGGTGAGCTACATGGAACTCGTTAACAGTTAACAGGGTGAGTTACATAGAACTCGTCAACAGTGTTGACAGGGTGAGCTACAGTGAGCTCGTTAGCTGGTGCTAACAGGGTGAGCTACATGGAGCTCGTTAACAGTTAACAGGGTGAGTTACATTGAACTCGTCAACAGTGTTGACAGGGTGAGCTACAGTGAGCTCGTTAGCTGGTGCTAACAGGGTGAGCTACATGGAGCTCGTTAACCGTTAACAGGTTGAGTTCAGTGAACTCGAATTAACGAGGTGGAGTTTTGTCATTCAGTTATCATGGCGAGCAATATTAAGCTCGTGCGCATGGTGAACGAGCACTCATATTATTACGTTAATTCTAAGGTGAGCTATGTTAAGCTCATGAAGCATGTTAATTAACAATGCTAATGTTTAACGGTAATGCATTAAACATATTAGTTCTCTGGAAATTCACTTACATATTAGTAAGTTTGCAAGTTTGTTCGTGTTGCGCTCCTACACTAAATAAGCAGAAACGAAAGAAAAACAACTCAACAATTAATGCAAGTATTTATCACTAATTCTTAGTGCAGAAAACATGGTATTAAGAAGGTTTTCTTGGCAAACCTTTAAGCGCAAGTATAGTGGACCAGTGGTCCTAGTGAATTTGTAATTAAATTCAGGAAATGCCAGTGGCATTAAGTGCTAGATTCTCTAGCCTAACATTATTAATTCCTAGGGGGTACTAGATTCTCTAGCCCAACATTACAATTTAACTAGGAAGACTGAGTGTGGTCAATTACTACTTGTCGAGAATAATTCTAGGTCTGCAGTGAATTCAATGGTTTGGTCGCTGTGACTTGTACTTGTTTGAGTACGGACCCTTGGTTTTCACTGAGAGCTATGAAACATCTCGGCGAGTATCAACTGTACTACATTCAATCTGAGTTTATTACTCAGCTGCGTTTCTCCTTTTAGCTTGTTGCTGGAGAATTGATTTACTGCTGACTAATTTATTTTTGTTGGCAGGTTTAGGCTTGTTCACATTCAGAACTTTACCAGTAAGTAAGTAGCCTCCTGCAGATTAAAGCATATTCATTCCCAATCGTTTAACATGTCCAGTTATGAACTGGTAATAGTAGTCGGCTCTTACTAGTACATCTACATTGTTAAGGCGGTCAGACATTAACTTGTTGTCAGCCAAATTAATTTCACGTTCCAGCAGGAAGTGGGCTGTGTACCCCAGACCTTTAATATGTAAGTCTAAAGGTATTTGATCTACAACAATGGCTTGGACAGCCTTGGCTTGACTACCTAGTCGTACAAGCGGCTGAACTACTGTGTATTCATGGGTTCCTCGATTTATCATGGACCCTGACAAGTTTAATTTTACCTGTCCTATTGATTGTAAATTAAGTGCCTCTACTGCCCTTTGAGTAATGAAAGTTCTCTGGGAACCTTGATCGAATAGTCCACGTATGGTGATCTTGGTTCCTCTGTTCTTCACTTGAAGTTGGGCAGTAGGCAAAGCAGCATCCACTTGAGATGCTTGTGAAGTTACGCTGTACACATCTCGCACCTTGCAGCACTGTACTTGTGTAGATTCTCTACGTCCTATTCTAGGATTGACATAATTAGTCCTAACTAATTTGCACAGTGCAGCATGATGCTTGCCCCTTCTACACCTGTTGCAGGTGTTCAGTGGGGTGTCACAGCTGTTAACATTATGTGGTTTGAGACACCTAGTACATTTGTGTAACTGTTTGAGTCGTCTGACTCTGGTGTCTCTATTAGGATAATTAGTACATTTGTACAGAGAATGTTTTTGGTTGCAAAACAAGCATATTCCCCATCCTACAGATCGTTTAGGGGTTACCGGTTTAGGTAAAACAGTATTTGCAGGTGGTGATGGTTTTGCTGCTTGCATTTGCTTGTTATTTATTCTCTTGTGAGTACTTGGTGTACTCTGGGGAACCATTAACAGGTTCTTGGGAGTGCTCTTTGGACTATTAGGTCTCTTAGGAGCACCTGTGGAGCTCTTAGGCCTCACTGATGAATCAGTGTTTGACTGATTCTGGTTACATGGATTATTAGCACCTTGGTTACCTAGTGACAGTGTCACTTTAGGAGTTTCAGGCAAGGAAACTGATGTAGGTACAGTTTTGGTGCATTCAGATTTAGCATTAATTGCCTGGTCTGCTGTATGATTGCTCATATTACGCAAACCTGTAAATATATCCTGCATTGACAGGGTATTACCATTCTGGCATACATATAGTTTATTAAGTGTGTCACCAGACAATTTTCTTTGGATGATAATTTTAGTCATCCACTCAGTAGTTGGGTGATCCACCTCTTTACTGAAAGAATTTATTAGTGACTCAAGCTGAAAACTAAAAGTTTGTAAAGAGTCAACTAATTGCTCTGGTGAAGATAAATTTAATAATTGGTGCACAAGGTTTATAATAGTCTTCTCATTGTTAGCACTTGCTTTAGAAGGCTGTTGTGAGCAATTGTGACCATTACTTGTGTTGCTTAAGGCTTCTTGCTTAGCCTCAGTTTTGATTACAGCTTCGGCTGCTGCTGCAGCATTAGCTTTATCATTTTCTGGTTCAGATCCACTGATCATTGCAGTTTCACTTGTTTCATCGGCAGCTTCACTTGTTTCTCTGGGTTCTGGTGATAAGCTAGTTAATTCAGTAGCATTATGTATCGAACTTATAGAATCCAGGGAACATTGAGAAGAGTGGTCTGAAATTTGATCAGACTCTGTGAACAAATCATCACATGAAGCTGTATTAGATGAGAGGTTAGAAAATGAAGGTTGATCTTCAGTTGTTGATCCTGTATAGTGATCAGCATTGATTAGAGGATTCTCCTCGTCTTGATTTAGCTCAAGTATTTCATCTGAGCTGAGTGTTAACTTGGATACAGGTCTATTAATGATCTGATCCACCCACTCGGGAATATCTTGCTTCGCAAGCACCTCCTTATATCGGTCTAAACTGGTTTGAACAGAATGTTCATAGTTATAGAGATCAGATTCTGTTAGACGTAAGTGGTCTGAGACAGTATGACCGGCTTGGAGTATATTCCTGTGGGACTCGATTACAGTCTTGATATAGTCATATTTTTGGGTGGCAATCCTTATGGAACTTGCTAGTCTATAGACGTCACCTGGGTCAGTTTCGACACAGAAATGACATTTCATAAGCAGTTTTCCTAAAGGACCTTGAAGAGCTGTCAAGAATCTTGCATTCCTTTCTAAAGGATTCATTCTTGCGGTAAATTGAGCCTGATAGGGCTTATGTAGCTAGTGGTATAGCTATAGTGTCTGCTCCTTGATGCAGAGCAGGTATAATTATTGACAGCCTGATAGGGCTTATATAGCTAGTGGTATAGCTATAGTGTCTGCTCCTTGATGTAGAGCAGGTATAAGTATTGACAGCCTAATATTTCTTGAGGCTGGTTGTAATTTACCTCATTTAGAGGTTAGCTACCTACCTAATAATAAGCAACTAAAATTTGAGTGGTACCTTGGTCTCACTACAGGTGTTCCTCAGCTTAGCTCTTCTAAATCAGCCTCGGATGGGTAGTGGACTTACAGCAACACTCAAAAACATACATAGAAATATGCAATAAAATAATTACACAATAAATGGTTAATCCCACCCTTGATAGGGTCAGCACAAAAGAATAATATATATGTCACTAACTAGCTCAAGCCTAGTCGTGAGAATTTCTACTTGAGAAACTACAACTATATTTAGTCTGTGCTTGTGCCAAATTCAACACAATCACAGCCTAAATTGCTACCTACCTAAGGTTGGCAAAGATTATATTATGGTGCAGTAATGTGCAAATAATTGTGCTGTGTTTTTGGGTTTTTTGTATTTTATATAATATTCACTTGTGTAATTATGTGTATAAGAAATTAAATGAACACAAAGGAATTAATTGTGTTTGGCAAGTATTCTACTGCCGTAAATATTATCTAACTCCTGAATGTACTCCTAATTGTGGAATAAATATTATCAGGATTAGTAATGATTAACTAGTATGAGATCAGTAATTTATATTAGTATACTGGATCCCTAAATGTTAATGATCCACTGACTTGAGTGAATCAGTAATTATAACATGGATTCAGGCTATAATGGACAGTCTGCTGACAGCCATATATTGAAGCATTGGTATAGCCTAAATGGTTAACACTTAATTGGTGTTAGTGATTAATATAAGGTTATGAGCTGTTGCTCTTGGTGACCTATGGATTCTACTTCAGTATGAAGTGTAGGTCTAAATGTTGTGGGTAATTGGCTATGACCCACTAAAGCTATGTATAAGGTAGCTGTTAGTGTGATCTAGACTAACTGATGTGTTACACTGTTAGTTGACACAATTAATTAAATAGTTAGTCTAGCTTCTATCACACAAGGATTAGTTATTAATGGTTAATATTTTAATTATAAATTTAATGCCTATCCGGTTCGAAGGACCATAATGTGGGATATTTGGGCTTGATTCTGATTAATTAATAATTAAAATAGTAAATTAAATTACGAAGGACCACCCGCTTTTCAAGGAAAGAGGGAAACTGAGAATTTCAGATCATTAGATAAAATTCTAGAGAAAACCAGTGACTATGGATATAACTAGAAAGTATGATCATAAGAATAATTAATGGGCTGTATTATTAAAGAAACCAAACCTCAAACACCTACATTAGGGGGTTATTACTGGAGGTCAGTACGTCCAGGAATCAGTGTGGTTCGTTCACTAATTCAATTAATAATAATCTAATCCTATAAATAATGCTGAATATAATATTATTCATATAAAGAAGAACATGAATATGAGCATAGCAATGAATTACAGTAAATCACACATTATGTTGAAACATTCTGAATGTATCAAATTGCTAGAATATGGGAAAAAGAAATAAGCCTTAGCTGGTAGTAGGTTCCTTTAGATAACCCTGGAAGTCCTCTTAATCTCCAAGTCTGGTACACTGACGAATGGCACGGTTAACATGAAGAAGACAACGTGAGGAATTCGTCTCTCGAGCTGCAAGATAAATAACTACCAGTAGCAATTGATTTAACTACTCAATTCATATTCAAGATTATTGATATCTACAGATGGAATTCTAATCACCTGTTATTAGGTGTTATCTCGCCGCGTGACGCGCAATCACCCCGCTATTATTGAACCTGTAAATGATGCATCAAATAAAGGGTACTTAGCTGTGGGCACTGTATAAATATTAAGATTGCCGTAATTTCGCATCCCAGGCTCCGGTGAACCTATCCTGGATTGATGCGTTTCAAGCTGGCTGATCACGTGTCGTCAGGAAAGAAGTCTAGGGTCCCTCCTTTAACACCAGCACTAGTTGAAGATATTATCTGCAAGGTCGTTCACGCCTCACAGTGGCGGCTTTCATCTGCGGATGAATAACACCTGCCCGATTTGCTGGGCAATGGCGTCGTTTTGAGTACGGTAAGTACAGTTTTGCCTCCTTCCGGCTCTGCACGTGTCCGCGTACCGACTGTCTACCGACTGCAGGGGATGGCGTCCCTCCTACCCACGCCGAGTCGACGTTCATAACACAAATTATTGTCTTGAACATTAATATTTCTCGCATTCGCGCTTGAAACTCTAAAGACTGGACGGGTTTATTATTTAGAGGAACGAAATATTATTATTTAACTATTTAAGAATAGTAAATATATAAGGGAGAGGAATTAATGTCTCCCCATGGCATTCATTGATGACGTTAACACTATCGCGAGGTAGACGGTATAATTCTAACGCTCTATTCGGCTTTTAGTTAGAGAACAATACGTCTGCAATCAGTTGTCATACAGAATGCTTTAATTATGGAGAATCGTATTTAATTCTCACACAAATTGAATATAATGTGTTTTACTGTAAAGAAATCTGACGCAATACTGGCGTCAGGTGACGTGAGAATTCTAGCCTAATACACAGATGAATTATTAGTACAGGAGAATTCTACGAGTTGTTAATTTTACTTACTACAATATTAAGTATGGTTAGTAATAAGTAATGAGAATACAACAATGCTGTATTCGATGTTGGAAATATCCAACAACTACTATTGTTGTCAACAACATGACACGTAGCGCCACTACTACTACTGTTGTCAACAACAGGACACGTAGCACCCCTACTACTACTGTTGTCAACAACAGGACACGTAGGGCCACTACTACTACTAATGTCAACAGCAGGACACGTAGCACCCCTACTACTAATGTTGTCAACAACAGGACATGTGGCATCCCTACTACTACGGTTATCAACAACGGGACACGTAGCATCCCTACTACTACTGTTGTCAACATTGGAAACGTAGCGCCACTACTACTACTGTTGTCAACAATACGACACGTTGCGCCACTACTTCTCCTGTTGTCAACAAAAGGACAAGTAGCACATCTTCTACTACTGTTTCATCAACAGGACACGTAGCATCTCTACTAATACTGTTGTCATCAACAGAACACGTAGCGCCTCTACTACTACCGTTGTCTTCAACAGAACACGTAGCGTCACTACTACTACTGTTCTCATCAACACGACACATAGCGTCACTACTACTACTGTTGTCTACAACAGAACATGTAGCGTAACTACTACTATTGTTGTAATCAACAGGACACGAAACATCTTTACTACTCTTCTTGTAAACAATAGGACACGTAGCGTCACTACTACTGCTACTGTTGTTATCAACAGCACACATAGTGTCACTTCTACTTCTGTTGTCAACAACAGGACACGTACCGCCATTACTACTAATGTTGTAATCAACAGGACATGTAATGTCACTACTACTACTGTTGTCAACAACAGGACACATAGCGCCACTACTATTACTGTTGTCTACTGCAGGACACGTAGCGCCACTACTACTGCTGTTGTCAACAATAGGACACGTAACGCCACTACTACTACTACTGTTGTCATCAACATGACACGCAGCGCCACTACTACTACTGTTGTCAACAACAGGACACGTAGCACCTCTTCTACTACTATTTCATCAACAGGACACGTAGCATCACTACTATTACTGTTGTCATCAACAGGACACGTAACATCACTACTACTACCATTGTCTAAAACAGAACACGTAGCGTCACTACTACTACTGTTGTCCACAACAGGACACATAGCGCCACTACTACTACTGTTGTCAACAACAGAACACGTAGCGTCACTACTACTACTGTTGTCAACAACAGGACACGTAGCTCCAGTACTACTACTGTTGTCAACAACAGGACACGTAGCACCCCTACTACTACTGTTGTCAACAACAGGACACGAAGCGCCACTACAACTACTGTTGTCAACAACAGGACACTTAGCACCGCTACTACTACTTCTGTTGTCAACAACAGGACACGTAGCGCCACTACTACTACTGTTGTCAACAACAGTACACTTAGCACCGCTACTACTACTACTGTTGTCAACAACAGGACACGTAGCACTTTTTCCACTACTGTTTCATCAGCAGGACCCGTAGCATCACTACTATTACTGTTGTCATCAACAGGACACGTAGCATCACTACTACTACCATTGTCTACAACAGAAAACGTAGCGTCACTACTACTATTGTTGTCAACAACAGGACATGTTGCGTCACTATTACTATTGTTGTCAACAATACACGTAGCGCCACTACTACTACTGTTATCAACAACAGGACACGTAGCTCCCTTACTACAACTGTTGTCAACAACAGGACACGTAGCACCCCTACTACTACTGTTGTCAACAATACGACACGAATCACCACTACTACTACTACCGTTGTCAACAACAGAACATGTAACGCCACTGCTACTCATGTTGTCAACAACAGGACACAGTGGCACCTCTTCTACTACTGTTTCATCAACAGAACACTTAGTATCACTACTACTACTACTGTTGTCAACAACAGGACATGTAGCGCCACTACTACTGCTGTTGTCAACAACAGGACACGTAGCGGCACTACTACTACTACAACTGTTGTCATCAACGGGACACGTAGCGCTATTACTACTGTTGCCATCAACAGGACACGTAGCGCCACTACTACTACTACTACCATTGTCTACAACAGAACACATAACGTCACTACTACTACTGTTGTCATCAACAGAACATGTAGCGCCTCTTCTACTACTGTTTCAACAACAGGACACGTAGCACTACTACTATTACTGTTCTCATCAACAGGACACGTGGCGCCACTATTACTACCGTTGTCAACAATAGGACGCATAGCACCGCTACTACTACTGTTGTCTACAACAGGACACGTATCACCTCTTCTACTACTGTTTCCTCTACAGGACACGTAGCACCACTACTACTACTACTGTTGTCAACAACAAGACACGTATTGCCATTACTACCAACGTTGTAATCAACAGGACAAGTAGCGTCACTACTACTATTGTTGTCAACAACAGGACGCGCAGCGCCACTACTACTACTGTTGTCATCAACAGGAAACGTAGTGTCACTACTACTGTTGTCAACAACAGGACACGTAGCGCCACTACTACTGCTGTTGTCTTCAACAGAACACGTCGCGACACTACTACTACTGTTGTCATCAACCTAATACTTCGAGACACTATACTACTGTTGTCATCAACAGGACACGTAGTGCCACTGCTACTACTACTATTTCTGTTACCATCAACAGGACACGTAGCATCACTATTACTACTGTTTTCAACAACAGTTCACGTAGTTCCACTACTACTACGGTTGTCAACAACAGGACACATAGCACCCCTACTACTGTTGTCAACATTGGACACGTAGCGCCACTACTGCTACTGTTGTCAACAATAGGACAGGTAGCACCCCTACAACTACTGTTGTCAACAATAGGCTACGTAGCTCTCCTACTACTACTGTTGTAAACAATAGGACACAAATCACCACTACTACAACTGTTGTCAACAATAGGACACGTAACATCACTACTATTACTGTTGTTATCAACAGGACACGTAGCATCACTACTGCTTCTACCATTGTCTACAACAGAACACGTAGCGTCACTAATACTACTGTTGTCATCAACAGGACACGTTGCACCCCTACTACTACTGTTTTCAACAACAGGACACGTAGAACCCCTACTACTACTGTTTTCAACAACAGTTCACGTAGTTCCACTACTACTACTGATGTCAACATTGGACACGTAGCGCCACTACTACTACTGTTGTCAACAACAGGACACGTAACACCCCTACTACCACTATTGTTAACAACATGACACTTAACGTCATTACTACTACTACTGTTGTGAACAACAGGACACATGACGTCACTACTGCTACTACTACTGTTGTCAACAACACTACACGTAGCTCAACTACCAATACTGTTGTCAACAACAGGACACAGCGCCACTACTACTACTGTTGTCAACAACAGGACACGTTACACCACTACTAATAATGTTATCAACAACAGGACACGTAGCGCCACAACAACTACTGTTGTCATCAACAGGACACATAGCATCACTACTACTACTGTTGTCTATAACAGAACACGTAGCGTCACTACTACTACTGTTGTCATCAACAGAACACATAGTGCCACTACTACTACTACTGTTGTCAACAACAGGACACATAGCGCCACTACTACTACTGGTGTCACCAACAGGACACAACATCACTACTACTACTACTACTGTTGTCAACAACAGGACACGTAGCGCCACTACTACTACTACTGTTGTCAACAACAGGACACATAGCGTCGCTACTACTACTGTTGTCAACAACAGGACACAGCACCATTACTACTACTGTTGTCTACAACAGGACACTTAGCTTCACTTCAACAACTACTACTTTTGTTAACAACAGGACACGTAGCGTCACTACTACTACTACTGTTGTCATCAACAGGATATGTAGCGTCACTGTTTCTTCTGTTGTCAACAACAGGACACGTAGCGTCACTACTGCTACTGTTGTCATCAACAGTACACGTAGTGCCACAACTACTACTGTTGTCATCAACAGGACACGTAGCGTCTCTACTACTACTACTGTTGTCAACAACAGGACACGTAGCGCCACTACTACTACTGTTGTCAACAACAGGACACGTAGTGTCACTACTCCTACTGTTGTCATCAACAGGACACGTAGCGTCATTCCTACTACTGTTGTATACAACAGAATACTTTGCGTCACTACTGCTACTGTTGTCATCAACAGAACACGTAGCGTCACTACTACAACTGTTGCCAACAACAGGACACGTAGGACCTTAATAACTACTACTATTACTTTTGTCAACAACAGGACACGTAGCACCACTACTACTACTGTTGTCAACAACAGGACACGTAGCGCCCCTACTACTACTGTTGTCAACAACAGGACACGTAGCACCCCTACTACTACTGTTGTCAACAACAAGACACGTAGCGCCCCTACTACTACTGTTGTCAACAACAGGACACGTAGCACCCCTACTACTACTGTTGTCAACAACAGGACACGTAGCACCCCTACTACTACTGATGTCAACAACAGGACACGTAGCGCCACTACTACAAATGTTGTCAACAACAGGACACGTAGCGCCACTACTAGTACTACTGTTGTCATGAACAGGACACATAGCGTCACTACTGTTACTGTTGTCATGAGCAAGGACACATAGCGTCACTACTATTACTGTTGTCAACAACAGGACACGTAACGTCATCGCTACTACTGTTGTCAACAACAGGACACGAAGCGTCACTGTTACTACTGTTGTCAACAACAGGACACGTAGCATCACTGCTACTATTGTTGTCAACAACAGGACATCTAGCACTCTACTACTACTATTGATGTCATCAACAGGACACGTAACATCATTACTACTACTGTTGTCAACAAGAGGACACGTAGCACCCCTACTACTATTTTTGTCAACAATAGGACACGAATCTCCACTACTACAACCGTTGTCAACAACAGGACACGTAACGCTATTTCTACCCCTGTTGTAAACAACAGGACATGTAGTGCCATTACTACTTCTGTTGTCAACAACAGGACACGTAGCGCCACAACTACCCCTGTTGTAAACAACAGGACATGTACTGCCATTACTACTTCTGTTGTCAACAGTGTTGATCAAAAACTAGCTATAAGTTCATCTAATATCCCCATCTCACAAGATGGTTAGTCATACATAGCATCAGGAGAGAACATAAAGTGCGAGGCTCATCTATAAGCCTGCACTAGCAAACTCTGGCCACAGCATAAAAATATCTTCCAGAAACTCACACTAAGTAATTATCAAATCGTACCTTTAACGTTCTCATTATGTTCTACTGAGGTTCCAAGGGGTTGTCATAGCCAGGGGGTGGTAATGGGGGACGAGCTCCCATGACCTATAAAATGCTCCTATACGGCATGCGTCTCAAATAGCCTCTGACAACCAAGTCCAACTCCTGGCCTGCACGGGTGGCTTAGTCTAAGTCCGGCGGAACTGCTTTTACCGACAGGAGAAGGGGCGAGGGCGTGCCTCTGGCGCCTTAAAACCAGCTGCTCCGGGTAGATGGGACTCGATAGCCTGGGAAGGCAGCCCATCTAGGGGAAGGAAAACCCTGATTTTAAACCTCCGCTGCCTTGCGGCCATACCCTTGTTTTGGGAAGGCTTCAGGAGTCAACCTCGAGGAAAAATCCGGAGTTGGAGCCCCTAAGGCAGTTCGTTGTTGACGTCGACCTCGTTCTGGCAGCTCCTGCGACGTTGCTGGAACCATGCGTATTGGCATTTGCCTCTCTATTGGATAATTTCAGCAACGTGGAGAGGGGGGACCTGCTGCATGGGTAACAGCTTCTCCTCCATATCTACCTACCCAGGCTTTGCGCCCTGGAGAGGACACTCCAGCTTCGCCTCACAGCGTCGAACCAACACGGGAAGCGACAGTCTACCGGTTTTAAGTCTTCTGCTCGATTGGCGAAGAGTGTGACGCCAGGGGTTGCTTCCGACGGTGGGAGGGGTCATCGCGCCCCACTGGGCAGCTACCGCCCGCCTCAAGCTGGGCAAACCCCAGCCAATAAGGTGTTGCCTCGCCACGGTCCGTTAACCTCACTGGGTGCGTGGGGTTTAGGGTGAAAACTGACAAGCGGCCCGACAACTTTGCACCAAGCAATACCAAACCAAAGAAGAAAATATCAACTGCCCTAAAGCTGGGCACATGGAACGTCAGGACACTGACACCAGGTTTCTCTGACGACCTGCAAGAAATCAATGACGCCCGAAAAACAGCAATCATCGATAGGGAGCTGAGCAAGCTGCAGATGGATATTGTTGCTCTCCAAGAGACCAGGCTCCCAGGATCAGGATCTGTGAGAGAGAGGACCTTCTCTTTCTTCTGGCAAGGAAAACCTCCAGATGAGACCAAAGAACATGGTGTGGGATTTGCCGTCAGGAATGCACTGTTGGGACACATTATGCCACCGATGGGGGAAACCGAACGAATTCTGTCTCTGCAACTGTACTCCCAAACAGGACCAGTCAATGTAATTAGTGCATATGCACCAACCCTGACTTCTCCAGCAGAGGCAAAGGAAAAATTCTACGATGACCTCAACAGAGTCATAGCGAGAATCCCTGTAAAGGAGCCACTGTTCATCCTCGGCGACTTCAACGCCAGAGTGGGTGCCGAGCACAACATTTGGCCCACTTGCCTGGGTCAATTCGGCATAGGAAGGATGAATGAGAACGGGCAACGTCTGCTAGAACTCTGCTGCCTTCATGGTCTTTGTGTCACCAACACGTTCTTCGGCACAAAGCCTCAACACCGAGTATCTTGGAGACACCCCAGATCCAAGCACTGGCACCAGCTTGACCTGATTCTTACCAGGCGTGCAAGTCTACCCAGCGTCAAGATTACGCGTAGCTACCAGAGTGCTGTCTGTGACACCGACCACTCCCTGGTATGTAGCAGGGTCAAGATGCAACCAAAGAAGATTCATCACTCGAAAAAGGCGGGCAGACCTCGCATCGACACCACCAAGACCCGCAACCAGGACAAGGTGGAAGATTTTGCACACGTGCTCGAGGAAGCTCTTCCTGGCCCAGCTGGGGTCACTGCCTGTAAAAGATGGAAGCACTTCAGAGACGCTGTGTTCAACGCTGCCATTTCCACCTTTGGCAAGAAGACCAGCAGGTCGGCAGACTGGTTCGAGGCTCACTCGGAAGAGATGACACCTGTAATCGAAGAGAAGAGAAACGCCTTGGCAGCCTACAAAGCCTGCCCAAGTCGGCGCAACTTACAGATCCTTCGGGCCGTCCGCTGCAAAGTGCAGCAGAGCGCCAGGCGATGTGCCAACAACTATTGGCTCCAGCTCTGCTCCCAGATACAGACTGCAGCGGATACAGGCAATGTAAGGGGAATGTATGACGGCATCAAGCAGGCCCTTGGCCCAATCCAGAGGAAGACCGCTCCTCTGAAATCTGCCACTGGCGAGGTGATTCAGGACCAGACACTGCAGCTGAAGCGCTGGGTCGAGCACTACTCTGAGCTATACGCCAGGGACAATGTGGTCACCGAAGATGCCCTGAGCGCCATTGAGTGTCTGCCTGTGTTAATGGAGCTCGACAGTGAACCGACCATGGAAGAACTCAGCGATGCCCTAGACTCCCTTGCTTCTGGTAAAGCTCCTGGCAAAGATGGCATTCCTGCTGAGACCTTGAAGTGCTGCAGAGGTAGCCTGCTCATGGAGCTGCACGAAATTCTCTGCCTCTGCTGGGAAGAAGGAGAGGTGCCACAGGACATGAGGGATGCCAACATCGTCACACTGTATAAGAATAAAGGTGACAGGGGCGACTGCAACAACTACCGTGGAATCTCCCTCCTCAGTATTGTCGGAAAGCTGTTTGCTCGAGTCGCATTGAAGAGGCTCCAAGTACTTGCAGAGAGAGTTTATCCAGAATCACACTGTGGATTCAGACCTGGCAGGTCCACCATCGACATGGTCTTTTCCCTCAGACAACTGCAGGAGAAATGCAGGGAACAGAAGCAGCCACTCTTTGTAGCCTTCATAGACCTGACGAAGGCCTTCGACCTCGTCAGCAGGGATGGCCTGTTCAAGATCCTCCCCAAGATCGGATGCCCACCCAGGCTCCTCAGCATCATCAGATCTTTCCATGAGAACATGAGGGGCACCGTGGTCTTTGATGGCCTAACATCAGGCGCCTTTGACATCCGAAGTGGAGTAAAGCAGGGCTGCGTACTGGCTCCAACCCTATTCGGGATTTTCTTCGCAGTTATGCTGCGGCACGCCTTCGGATCTGTCACGGAAGGCATTTACCTCCGGACCAGGTCGGATGGGAAGCTCTTTAACCTCGCCAGGCTGAGAGCCAAGACAAAGGTTCGGCTGAGGTGTCTGCGCGACTTCCTCTTTGCCGACGACGCAGCAGTCACTGCCCACTCAGCTGAAGACCTCCAACGGCTCATAACCCGCTTCAGCGAGGCCTCTCAGGCTTTCGGACTCACCATCAGTCTGAAGAAAACACAAGTCATGGGACAAGGAGTGGACTCCCCACCTGACATCGGCATCTCTGATTCCAAACTGGAAGTTGTTCACGACTTCGTGTACCTGGGCTCCACAATCTCTGACTCCCTCTCTCTTGATACGGAGCTAAACAAACGCATCGGTAAGGCATCTACTACTATGTCCAAACTGACAAAGAGAGTGTGGGCCAACAATAGGCTAACTGAGTATACTAAGATTCAGGTTTACAGATCCTGTGTCCTGAGCACTCTCCTTTATGGCAGTGAGTCTTGGACACTCCGCGCCTGTCAGGAAAGACGGCTGAATGCCTACCACATGCACTGCCTTAGACACATCTTGGACATCACCTGGCAGGACAAGGTGACAAACAACAACGTCTTGGGGAGAGCAAGAATCACCAGCATGTACACAATGCTGAAACAGAGACGAATGCGCTGGCTCGGGCACGTTGTGCGAATGGGCGACGGCAGGATCCCCAAGGATCTCCTGTATGGAGAGCTGAGGCAGGGAAAGCGTCCAGTAGGCAAGCCCCAGCTACGGTACAAAGACGTATGCAAAAGGGACCTGAAAGCCATGGACGTCGATCTCGCTATATGGGAGACACTGGCTGCAGACCGTTCAGCCTGGAGGCAGTCTGTTCAACGAGGTCTCTCCAAGTTCGAGGAGTCACTTGCCAATGAATCGGAGGCAAAGAGACAGAGAAGGAAAGCCGGTAACCAGGAAGACAGACCAGAATCGGACTTCGTTTGTGCTCGGTGTGGGATGGACTGCCACTCTCGGATTGGCCTCATCAGTCACACCAGACGCTGCACCAGGATTGACAACTAGGGCGCAACTCCATAGTCTCCCGAGACTGAAGGATGCCTACTATATGTTCTACTGAGTTCTACTGAGCTCACAAGGGTTTCCCGGAGCTTGCACTGAAGTCGGACCAGGATTTTTTACTCAATCCTACACACAACACACTTTTTTTTTTAAGAATCATTCGTAACTCTGGTGACAAACTTTACCATTCTCTTTTTTAGAGACTTTTTAGGCGTAACTTCATCACTGTTCATGTGACATGTCCATGGGCTGTGTGTTGTGCTCGGAATGGGCTTCTTCTGTGGCCGGAGGAATATTTGTAGAGCCGGTGTTAGGCACAAAACTGGACAGTTAGTTATCGGTCATGTCGTTAGGATTGTTGTTTCTCTCAAACAAGGCTTTTTCTGATGTGAAAGTAATATTTGTGTACCGGAGGATATCATCTCCGATTATAAACTCGTAATCATAGACATCCGCGTTGTATATATCCGTAGTGAATTTAAGTCCTTCGAACTTAACTTCTGCATTCCTGATAATGCGGTTGGCCTCACATGGTTCTCCGTGCATATTAACGAAGTCTACACTTTGACATGCCTCGGTTACAAGGCCTAGTCTAATAACACCTTGGCTGCTGATGATCGTATTAGGGGCACCGGTGTCCACGAAGGCTTCCATTTCCTTACTGTTGATTGTGGACTTGACATGAATGGTATTGTAATTTACGACAGAGAACTCTTTGTCCTGCATCCTCTGCTTTTTCTGTGGCCGTATTATTAGTTGGGGATTTTTCATGTCATTAATTATTGAGCAGTTATATGCAACTAAAATATCCATGGAGAGTAATGCATCCTTGGTGGGAAAATCATAAACATATATCTCGGTATCAAGAGAGAAATCGCTTTGGAAATAAGGTTTGGCTTTCAAGAGCCCCTTGAAGGGATCTGAAAATGTTAATGTCTCCTGCTCATTGTCATCCTAGTCTACAGCCGTCAACTAATGGAAACATTCAAAATCCTGGTCGATTACGGCCTCCAAGCCGTATTGTTTCATCAGGGGAACCGTGATTAGGGTTATACATGCGCCTGTGTCAACATTGAAGTCAACAACTTGATTTCCCAGTAGGACAGGAATAAATATTTCATTAGCGTGCCGGTAAAGAGGGAGAGACACCTCTCTTGATACTCCTCTTTCACACGCCATTGTTCCTTGTAAAGTGTCTGTGTCTCGCTCTGGCAGCTTATATGGGTACACGAAGTTCGCCAAAAGTAGAGGACACGTCCCACACTCCTTCACACGTCATTGCCGCGTTATTACTGAGATTCATATCCATGATACATTTTATTTAGTTAGGCTGCAAATGTTAGAACAGCTTGGCTGTGTTGTCAATTGTGACACTACAAATTTACTAGAATTTTATTTACATGAATTGACTTGAGGGTTACTAACACTTTAGCGGCCTCGACGAGGACAGAAAGCCAGCGGATTGTCAAAGGTCACGGCAAAGGAATGGCTTGAACCCTAATAACCCTTTTTAATGTCACAATGACAACACAACAAAGCTGTTCTAACATTTGCATTTAAAAACTGTTTAGTGGAGTATTGACAGTTCAGTCTCGTCACGTGTCTCAACACTGTCAGGCCCTCAACAGTAAGTAAATCACAAGGCCGCTAATTTACGTAAAAACATTTAATATAAAAATGTAATAATATGGACACACGATGTCTCTTAACTATTCCTCACTGAAATATACGGCCAAACTCAGGCTTCTTTAGTGCAATTCTTTGTGTGCCTAAGCAACTAATATTTAATTTAAGTATAGCCAAACTATCTATCAACTAAACGGCTTTATCATTTATATACATTTGTACATATAATTACAGGGTATGATAACTGCATGAATGAACACGTTAAATGGTTGTATGAACAACATGGACACTAATGTGGCGGGCAATAGTGTGGCCTCGCCTCATGTTACCCGGCTCATCTCTTCCCTTGCAACACCTCCAACCTCCTCCCATCTGTTGATTGTCAGTCCTTACTGTTCCGTCCCGGTTGGCTACCATTCCCTCCCCGTCCCATCCGTCCCGGTTGGCTACCATTCCCTCCCCGTCCCATCCGTCCCAGTTGGACACCATTCCTTCCCCGTCCCATCCGTCCCGGTTGACCACCATTCCTTCCCCGTCCCATCCCAAATCATTATACTGATCCCTTCCTATTACTGTACAGTCGTAATGGCTTGGCGTTCTCTCCTGATAGTTCCCTTCGGTGCTAAGTGCTTCTAAACATATCTACCAGACACTGAACCCATTATGTGCCTTCTAAACATATCTACCAGACACTGAACCCATTATGTGCCTTCTAAACATATCTGCCGGACACTGAACACATTATGTGCCTTCTAAACATATCTACCAGACACTGAACCCATTATGTGCCTTCTAAACATATCTACCAGACACTGAACCCATTATGTGCCTTCTAAACATATCTGCCGGACACTGAACCCATTATGTGCCTTCTAAACATATCTACCAGACACTGAACCCATTATGTGCCTTCTAAACATATCTGCCGGACACTGAACACATTATGTGCCTTCTAAACATATCTACCAGACACTGAACCCATTATGTGCCTTCTAAACATATCTGCCGGACACTGAACACATTATGTTCTTTTCTAACCCTTTCCACCACTGCCCATGGAATGGGTATGGGTGCATAATAGATTTCATACACTAGGATACACAAATAATACATGACAAGACGTATTCAATACACGCTTGCTGGACCAACTACGTAGGTGATGAGTCACCATAACATAGCTGAAGATATG
The DNA here is from genome assembly GCF_040958095.1 of Procambarus clarkii. Taxonomy (NCBI): domain Eukaryota; kingdom Metazoa; phylum Arthropoda; class Malacostraca; order Decapoda; family Cambaridae; genus Procambarus; species Procambarus clarkii. The sequence continues at coordinate 19,454,625 of NC_091185.1, forward strand.
GTCACCAAACAACTCATCAGAAGATGAGGGAGAGAATGACGTTTCGGTCCGTCGTGGACCATTACCACGTCGTGTAGACTTAATAGATAGTCACTCCTGCGCCCTACTGATAGACAGGTTACTCCTGCGCCCTACTGATAGTTAGGTTACTCTTGCGCCCTACTGATAGATAAGTTACTCTTGCGCCCTACTGATAGATAGGTTACTCCTGCGCCCTACTGATAGATAGGTTACTCCTGCGCCCTACTGATAGATAGGTTACTCCTGCGCCCTACTGATAGATAGGTTACTCCTGCGCCCTACTGATAGATAGGTTACTCCTGCGCTCTACTGATAGATAGGTTACTCCTGCGCCCTACTAATAGATAGGTTAGTCCTGCGCCCATCTGATATTCTCTTAGGTCTCCTGAAACCAGGGATCCCATGCAATCGGCAGTTGCAACGTCAACATTAAACGTGGCTGGTCGACACATCCACTCACCCGTCATGGCTGGTCGACACATTCACTCACCCATCATGGCTGGTCGACACATCCACTCATCTGTCAAGGCAGGTCGACACATCCACTCACCCATCAAGGCTGATCGACACATCCACTCACCCATCATGGCTGGTCGACACATCCACTCACCCATCATGGCTGGTCGACACATCCACTCAGTAGTGTAAAGTGCGACTAGAACCGCGCGCACCAGCTGCCAGCTGGTCCTCCATGGAGTGCCAGCCGACAGGTGGCGCGCGGGTGTCTAGTCACACAGGCTTTGGGGGATTTTCCCGGAAGTTTTGGCGCGTTTCGGACGCTCTCACCTGACAGGTGGCGCGCGGGTGTCTAGTCACATAGGCTTTTGGGTGAATTTCCCGGAAGTTTTGGCGCGTTTCGGACGCGTGTGAGGGTGTAGTGTTTGGGTATGTGGACAGGAAAGAGGGGAGGTCATGTTGGGCAGCTGACAGGTGGCGCGCGTCGCTCCCGTCCTCAAGTTTTTTGGGGGGAATTTCCCGGCCAGTCCTCAGGGGTTAAGGTACGTGGTCAGGAAAGAATGGAGTTCTTGTTGTGTGAGAGTAAGTGGTGGAGTAAGAGGAAGGAGTGAAATGAATATGTATATGTGTTTAGCGTAGACTTAATCCTGAGTGAGGTTAATATTAGTTTGATGATCGTGAGTAGAGGATGAGAGGGGATCCATCATATTGGATATGTTGTTTTGGGTGTGGGTTGGATGGAGCTTCCCCTTCGTCTGGAGAGAGTGCTCTGGGCCATTATGTGGTTAGACAAACCATTAGCTCTCCTACAGGAAGTCGCAAGTGTTGAGGGGTGAGAGAGCACTCTCCTGCAGAAGTTGGCCATTCCCTTGGGTCATTTGTCTTCAGAGTGTTGATGTTCGTCCCACGACGACTCCCCATACACTGTGGATTTCCGGTAAGGAGGCGCGAGGTACATACGACAGACCCACACCTGTCAGCCATCAATCAATCACTCACACCCCTCATCCCCACCCGCTCCCATACCATCAACCATTGTTCCGTGCATTCTCTTTTAGTATGTGTAAGCTATATCGCAACGTGATCAACATGGTGAGAGCAATAACGAGGGAAAAGTAAACACATTATATAAATTTATTCCGCGACGGAGTAAGCGTGCTGGTCGCAGGTTGGAGCCCGACTGATCAACTTTCCAACTAGTCCGGGTATTTCTCCCCCGACACCGGAAGTGGTGGGGCACCCATTACCATTGCGTTTCGCCAGGGTCCGCGATGGCGGGTGCCACGCGTCGCTCTGTCTCTGTCTCTGTCTCTCTCTCTGTCTATCTCTGTCTCTCTGTCGGTCTGTCTCTGTATGTCTGTCTCTGTCTATCTCTGTCTCTCTGTCGGTCTGTCTCTGTATGTCTGTCTCTGTCTCTGTCTCGGTCTCTCTCTCTCTGTCCATCTCTGTCTCTCTGTCGGTCTGTCTCTGGCTCTGTCTCTCTCTCTCTCTCTCTCTCTCTCTCTCACCCTCTCTAAAGTCCACCACACAGCACTTCACTTAGTAAATTCAGTCAAAGTCAGTAGGTTGGCGTTTACTAAAAGAGAGAAACATTTCACATCGTCACGGAGACGCGGTCTATACCTACAAATTGTTCTTGTTAACTGTGATCACAACATCTGCCGGCCCAAATAAATACCATTGAAATGTATGCATGTTTATCAAGTCATAAGCTGGTCTTCAATCTTATTATTATAACAAATCATAATTTGCTGTTCTCTCTCTCTCTCTCTCTCTCGCTCTGCCTCTCTGTCTCTCTCTCTCTCTGTCTCTCTGTCTCTTTGTCTCTCTGTCTCTCTGTCTCTGTCTCTCTGTCTCTCTGTCTCTCTGTCTCTCTGTCTCTCTGTCTCTCTGTCTCTCTGTCTCTCTGTCTCTCTGTCTCTCTGTCTCTCAGTCTCTCAGTCTCTCAGTCTCTCAGTCTCTCCGTCTCTCTGTCTCTCTGTCTCTCTGTCTCTCAGTCTCTCAGTCTCTCAGTCTCTCAGTCTCTCAGTCTCTCAGTCTCTCTCAGTCTCTCTCTCTCTCTCTCTCTCTCTATCTCTCTCTCTCCAGATCATTTAGTAGTTGGGAAAGTAACATCATTTCCTTTCTCCTGCTGCCGCTGTTCACATATCTTTCTCCATCAAGGCTGTCTCTCTTAAGACCTACGTCATCCAATGTAAACACCAATCGATGAGAATAAGACCGGTGAGTCGATAGTGAAATAGGTCTGGGTTAAGTCTGTTTTCAGTTCTTGTATCACAGTCAATGTAGCGTAATGGGAAACCAGTCTTTCTACTGCCTACATAAATAGCGTTTGAAAATGTATACAAGTCTTGACAAACTCCTATAGCCCTTACATTCTAACACAAATAAAATATTAGCACACGATTGTATCGCATTATATCATCATTAAGTAACGTAGAGATCAACTTTCTGGCTGTTGTCCGAATATCATTATTGAAATGTGAACTCATTTAGCCAAACACAATATCTCCATTACATCTCTTAGCATATGAATATTACGGTATACCCGTTTTAACCCTCTATAACACAATGTAACGTAACGTAACGTACCGCAAATCAACTTTCTACAGACCAAATATCGTTTTTAAATGAAAGTATGACATAGTCCATCTTCATTACATCTCTCACCATATAAAATATTGGCGTCTACCCCTTTTAGCCCTCTGTAACACAATGTAGCGCAACGTAACGTAACGCAAATCAACTTTTGCAGACCAAAATGTCATTTTGAAACGGAAAGTGTGGGATTAGTCCTTATTCATTACATCTCTCACCATATAAAATATTGACCTCTACCCCTTTTAGCCCTCTGTAACACAATGTAACGCAACGTAACGTAACGCAAATCAACTTTTTGCAGTCCAAATGTCAATTTGAAACGGAAAGTGCGGGTTAGACCATCTCCATTACATCTCTTACCATATAAATAATTGATGGCTACCCCTTTTAGCCCTCTGTAACACAATGTAACACAACGCAACGTATAGCAAATCGACTTTTTGCAATCCAAAATGTCATTTTTAAATGAAAGTATGACTTAGTCCATCTTCATTACATCTCTAACCATATAAAATATTGGCGTCTACCCCTTTTAACCCTGTGTAACACAATGTAACGCAACGTAGCATAACGCAAATCAACTTTTTGCAGTCCAAATGTCATTTTGAAACGGAAAGTGCGGGTTAGACCATCTCCATTACATCTCTTACCATATAAATAATTGATGGCTACCCCTTTTAGCCCTCTGTAACACAACGTAACGTATCGCAAATCGACTTTTTGCAATCCAAAATGTCATTTTTAAATGAAAGTATGACTTAGTCCATCTTCATTACATCTCTAACCATATAAAATATTGGCGTCTACCCCTTTTAGCCCTCTGTAACACAATGTGACGCAACGTAGCATAACGCAATCAACTTTTTGCAGTCCAAAAGGTCATTTTGAAACGGAAAGTGAGGGTTAGCCCATCTCCATTACATCTCTACCATATAATTAATTGGTGACTACCCCTTTTAGCCCTCTGTAACACATTGTACCTCACCGTAACGTATCGCAAATCAACTTTTTGCAGTCCAAAATGTCATTTTTAAATGAAAGTATGACTTAGCACATCTCTTACCATATAATATTGTCCTCTACCAGTTTTAGCCCTCTAACACAATGTAACGTAACGCAAATCAACTTTTACAGCCCAAAATGACATTTTTAAATAAAGTAGGACTTAGTCCATCTCCATTACATCTCCTTCCATAAGAATATTACAGTCTACAAGTTTTAGCCCTCTGTAACACAATGTAACGTAACGGGGAAAATCATCTTTGTCGGATGAGCAAATAACATTATTGAAAATGACATCCGTGTTTAGCCATTACATCCAAAACACAAGAAAAATATTACCGTTTTTCTTGAGAAACTTATATGTGGAGATCATATCTCCAGAGTCCACACAATAAGCCACACATCACACATCTTCTCTTTTCAAATCGCAGCTCGCATCTAATTTAATGTTATTTTTTTTTTTTGCAGAAACTATGTTTTTGAGATTAAGCTCAATGTCGGCAATTACTATTCGTATCATCAAACTCCTTTCAGTCAACAAAATTCACATTTCATATCGCGTGTGTAGATTAGAGAGAGAAGGCAAACATAGCGTGCAGCTAGTCAAAACTTATCATAACAGATATGATTTCACAGAGTTTTTCAACCTTTGCCAGTTTTTTTTTCATTGCTATCTCTTCACTCGTGCTAAGTGAGTCAGACAAAAATGTGTCATTTCATTTCATTATTAACCATGCAATATGCTATTAGCTAGGTAGTCAAAACATATAACAAGCGTTATTTCACAGGAATTTTTTCTAGCAAATATGCTTCCTTTAAGCAGTTCAACACATCAAACACCTCCAGTCTGCGAAATTCCCTTTAGTCAATAATCATCCTTTACAGTATTTCTTGACTAAAATAGCACTCCAAAACATAAGTGGTCATTTTTATTCTCACTGTCGCACTATAGTCAATAATTTGTTTCGCAGAGTGACAAGTTATGCATAGTGACGAGATTTCACGGTGTGCATAGTTTAAGAGAGTTCACACTGTATTAATTACGGTCATGGATATGTTATGTTATGTTTATGAAGACCATCTCTTCTTATTTTTTTATCATTTTCACGCCCCACAGCTTTACAGTCTTCTCATATTCTTTTTCAAATAAAGTTTGTTTACTGTTTTCCAGTAGATCGGCCTCACATTACATATATTAATCAATTTTCAAATTCAGTTCAGTTTCTTTTCAATATCGCAGCTTTGTTGCCCCCACAGCCCGTATCTAGTTCAAAACGTCTTATTATCAATGTCATTAATACGGTTATCATCAACCACGTATTGGATGTCTCTGTCATTCAGTCATCAACGTAGTATGTGTTTAATGAACGTGAGAATCACTTCATGTGCACTCATTTTAGTTTAGTTTAAAGTTTTACATCTTGAATTAATACCGCTATTGGTTAGCTCAGACATTCAGTTAACATCTCAGTAAGTGAAAATCTTTTCATGTGAGCTCATTTTTAGTTTAGGATAAGGTTTTTCCATCGTGAAATGCTATTATCAGTAACCAGGTATTGGATGACACTACCATTCAGTTTACATCTCAGTAACTGTTTACTGAACATTGTTATCCATCCATGCAACCGCATTTTTAGTTTTAAGTTTCTACATCGTAAAAATAAAATATTACTATCACCAGCCGTGTATCGGATAGCTCAACCATTCAGTTAACATCTCAGTAAGTGAAAATCTTTTCATGTGAGCTCATTTTTAGTTTAGGATAAGGTTTTCCATCGTGAAATGCTATTATCAGTAGCCAGGTATTGGGTGGGTGGACCATCCAGTTTACATCTCAGTAACAGTTTACTGAACATAGATATCCCTCCATGGGACCTCATTTTTAGTTTAAGTTTCTCCATCGTAAATAAAAATAAAATATTACTATCACAATCCTTGTATTGGCCTGCTCCGGCATTCAGTTTACATCTCAGTAAGTGTTTACTGAATGCAAAATCGCTACATGTGTGGTCATAAGGTTTTCTCATCGTGAAATGCTATTATCAGTAACCAGGTATTGGATGACACTACCATTCAGTTTACATCTCAGTAACTGTTTACTGATCATTGTTATCAATCCATGCAACCTCATTTTTTTTTTAGTTTTAAGCTTCTACATCGTAAAAAAAATAAAATATTACTATCACCAGCCATGTATCGGTAGCTCAACCATTCAGTTTACAGCTCAGTAACTGTTTACTGAACATAGACATCCCTCCATGCGAGCTCATTTTTTTTTAGTTTAAAGTTTCTCCATCGTAAAAAATAAAATATTACTATCACAAACCATGTATTGGGTGGGTCAACCATCCAGTTTACATCTCAGTAATAGTTTACTGAACATAGATATCACTCCATGTGACCTCATTTTTAGTTTAAAGTTTCTCCATCCTAAATAAAAAATAAAATATTACTGTCACAAACTTTGTATTGACCAGCTCCGGCATTCAGTTTACAACTCAGTAAGTGTTTACTGAATGCAAAATCGCTACATGTGTGGTCATTTAGTTTAAAGTTTCTCAATCTTAAAATATTACTATCAACATCAACCATGCATTGGCCGGCTTAGTCTTTCAGTTCACATCTCAGTAAGTGTTTACTGAATGCAAAATCGCTACATGTGTGGTCATTTAGTTTAAAGTTTCTCAATCTTTAAATATTACTATCATCATCAACCATGCATTGCCTGGCTAGTCTTTCAGTTTACATCTCAGTGAGTGTTAACTGAATGTGGAAATTATCACGTGTTAGCATTTAGTTTAGTTTCAAGTTTCAATTAAATACTAACATCATCCCCATATTGGGCTGTCGGCATTCAGTTACCCACTCGGAGGGTGTTTACTGAACGTCGAAATCATTTCCTGTAGACACATTTTTTACTTGAACCCGTCTCCACTCCAAACCAGTCAGGACCGCCGGTCCTGACTGGTTTGGAGTGGAGACGGGTTCAAGTAAAAAATGTGTCTACAGGAAATGATTTCGACGTTCAGTAAACACCCTCCGAGTGGGTAACTGAATGCCGACAGCCCAATATGGGGATGATGTTAGTATTTAATTGAAACTTGAAACTAAACTAAATGCTAACACGTGATAATTTCCACATTCAGTTAACACTCACTGAGATGTAAACTGAAAGACTAGCCAGGCAATGCATGGTTGATGATGATAGTAATATTTAAAGATTGAGAAACTTTAAACTAAATGACCACACATGTAGCGATTTTGCATTCAGTAAACACTTACTGAGATGTGAACTGAAAGACTAAGCCGGCCAATGCATGGTTGATGTTGATAGTAATATTTTAAGATTGAGAAACTTTAAACTAAATGACCACACATGTAGCGATTTTGCATTCAGTAAACACTTACTGAGTTGTAAACTGAATGCCGGAGCTGGTCAATACAAAGTTTGTGACAGTAATATTTTATTTTTTATTTAGGATGGAGAAACTTTAAACTAAAAATGAGGTCACATGGAGTGATATCTATGTTCAGTAAACTATTACTGAGATGTAAACTGGATGGTTGACCCACCCAATACATGGTTTGTGATAGTAATATTTTATTTTTTACGATGGAGAAACTTTAAACTAAAAAAAAATGAGCTCGCATGGAGGGATGTCTATGTTCAGTAAACAGTTACTGAGCTGTAAACTGAATGGTTGAGCTACCGATACATGGCTGGTGATAGTAATATTTTATTTTTTTTACGATGTAGAAGCTTAAAACTAAAAAAAAAATGAGGTTGCATGGATTGATAACAATGATCAGTAAACAGTTACTGAGATGTAAACTGAATGGTAGTGTCATCCAATACCTGGTTACTGATAATAGCATTTCACGATGAGAAAACCTTATGACCACACATGTAGCGATTTTGCATTCAGTAAACACTTACTGAGATGTAAACTGAATGCCGGAGCAGGCCAATACAAGGATTGTGATAGTAATATTTTATTTTTATTTACGATGGAGAAACTTAAACTAAAAATGAGGTCCCATGGAGGGATATCTATGTTCAGTAAACTGTTACTGAGATGTAAACTGGATGGTCCACCCACCCAATACCTGGCTACTGATAATAGCATTTCACGATGGAAAACCTTATCCTAAACTAAAAATGAGCTCACATGAAAAGATTTTCACTTACTGAGATGTTAACTGAATGGTTGAGCTATCCGATACACGGCTGGTGATAGTAATATTTTATTTTTACGATGTAGAAACTTAAAACTAAAAATGCGGTTGCATGGATGGATAACAATGTTCAGTAAACAGTTACTGAGATGTAAACTGAATGGTAGTGTCATCCAATACCTGGTTACTGATAATAGCATTTCACGATGGAAAAACCTTATCCTAAACTAAAAATGAGCTCACATGAAAAGATTTTCACTTACTGAGATGTTAACTGAATGTCTGAGCTAACCAATAGCGGTATTAATTCAAGATGTAAAACTTTAAACTAAACTAAAATGAGTGCACATGAAGTGATTCTCACGTTCATTAAACACATACTACGTTGATGACTGAATGACAGAGACATCCAATACGTGGTTGATGATAACCGTATTAATGACATTGATAATAAGACGTTTTGAACTAGATACGGGCTGTGGGGGCAACAAAGCTGCGATATTGAAAAGAAACTGAACTGAATTTGAAAATTGATTAATATATGTAATGTGAGGCCGATCTACTGGAAAACAGTAAACAAACTTTATTTGAAAAAGAATATGAGAAGACTGTAAAGCTGTGGGGCGTGAAAATGATAAAAAAATAAGAAGAGATGGTCTTCATAAACATAACATAACATATCCATGACCGTAATTAATACAGTGTGAACTCTCTTAAACTATGCACACCGTGAAATCTCGTCACTATGCATAACTTGTCACTCTGCGAAACAAATTATTGACTATAGTGCGACAGTGAGAATAAAAATGACCACTTATGTTTTGGAGTGCTATTTTAGTCAAGAAATACTGTAAAGGATGATTATTGACTAAAGGGAATTTCGCAGACTGGAGGTGTTTGATGTGTTGAACTGCTTAAAGGAAGCATATTTGCTAGAAAAAATTCCTGTGAAATAACGCTTGTTATATGTTTTGACTACCTAGCTAATAGCATATTGCATGGTTAATAATGAAATGAAATGACACATTTTTGTCTGACTCACTTAGCACGAGTGAAGAGATAGCAATGAAAAAAAAACTGGCAAAGGTTGAAAAACTCTGAAATCATATCTGTTATGATAAGTTTTGACTAGCTGCACGCTATGTTTGCCTTCTCTCTCTAATCTACACACGCGATATGAAATGTGAATTTTGTTGACTGAAAGGAGTTTGATGATACGAATAGTAATTGCCGACATTGAGCTTAATCTCAAAAACATAGTTTCTGCAAAAAAAAAAAAATAACATTAAATTAGATGCGAGCTGCGATTTGAAAAGAGAAGATGTGTGATGTGTGGCTTATTGTGTGGACTCTGGAGATATGATCTCCACATATAAGTTTCTCAAGAAAAACGGTAATATTTTTCTTGTGTTTTGGATGTAATGGCTAAACACGGATGTCATTTTCAATAATGTTATTTGCTCATCCGACAAAGATGATTTTCCCCGTTACGTTACATTGTGTTACAGAGGGCTAAAACTTGTAGACTGTAATATTCTTATGGAAGGAGATGTAATGGAGATGGACTAAGTCCTACTTTATTTAAAAATGTCATTTTGGGCTGTAAAAGTTGATTTGCGTTACGTTACATTGTGTTAGAGGGCTAAAACTGGTAGAGGACAATATTATATGGTAAGAGATGTGCTAAGTCATACTTTCATTTAAAAATGACATTTTGGACTGCAAAAAGTTGATTTGCGATACGTTACGGTGAGGTACAATGTGTTACAGAGGGCTAAAAGGGGTAGTCACCAATTAATTATATGGTAGAGATGTAATGGAGATGGGCTAACCCTCACTTTCCGTTTCAAAATGACCTTTTGGACTGCAAAAAGTTGATTGCGTTATGCTACGTTGCGTCACATTGTGTTACAGAGGGCTAAAAGGGGTAGACGCCAATATTTTATATGGTTAGAGATGTAATGAAGATGGACTAAGTCATACTTTCATTTAAAAATGACATTTTGGATTGCAAAAAGTCGATTTGCGATACGTTACGTTGTGTTACAGAGGGCTAAAAGGGGTAGCCATCAATTATTTATATGGTAAGAGATGTAATGGAGATGGTCTAACCCGCACTTTCCGTTTCAAAATGACATTTGGACTGCAAAAAGTTGATTTGCGTTATGCTACGTTGCGTTACATTGTGTTACACAGGGTTAAAAGGGGTAGACGCCAATATTTTATATGGTTAGAGATGTAATGAAGATGGACTAAGTCATACTTTCATTTAAAAATGACATTTTGGATTGCAAAAAGTCGATTTGCTATACGTTGCGTTGTGTTACATTGTGTTACAGAGGGCTAAAAGGGGTAGCCATCAATTATTTATATGGTAAGAGATGTAATGGAGATGGTCTAACCCGCACTTTCCGTTTCAAAATGACATTTGGACTGCAAAAAGTTGATTTGCGTTACGTTACGTTGCGTTACATTGTGTTACAGAGGGCTAAAAGGGGTAGAGGTCAATATTTTATATGGTGAGAGATGTAATGAATAAGGACTAATCCCACACTTTCCGTTTCAAAATGACATTTTGGTCTGCAAAAGTTGATTTGCGTTACGTTACGTTGCGCTACATTGTGTTACAGAGGGCTAAAAGGGGTAGACGCCAATATTTTATATGGTGAGAGATGTAATGAAGATGGACTATGTCATACTTTCATTTAAAAACGATATTTGGTCTGTAGAAAGTTGATTTGCGGTACGTTACGTTACGTTACATTGTGTTATAGAGGGTTAAAACGGGTATACCGTAATATTCATATGCTAAGAGATGTAATGGAGATATTGTGTTTGGCTAAATGAGTTCACATTTCAATAATGATATTCGGACAACAGCCAGAAAGTTGATCTCTACGTTACTTAATGATGATATAATGCGATACAATCGTGTGCTAATATTTTATTTGTGTTAGAATGTAAGGGCTATAGGAGTTTGTCTAGACTTGCATACATTTTCAAACGCTATTTATGTAGGCAGTAGAAAGACTGGTTTCCCATTACGCTACATTGACTGTGATACAAGAACTGAAAACAGACTTAACCCAGACCTATTTCACTATCGACTCACCGGTCTTATTCTCATCGATTGGTGTTTACATTGGATGACGTAGGTCTTAAGAGAGACAGCCTTGATGGAGAAAGATATGTGAACAGCGGCAGCAGGAGAAAGGAAATGATGTTACTTTCCCAACTACTAAATGATCTGGAGAGAGAGAGATAGAGAGAGAGAGAGAGAGAGAGAGAGAGACTGAGAGAGACTGAGAGACTGAGAGACTGAGAGACTGAGAGACTGAGAGACTGAGAGACAGAGAGACAGAGAGACAGAGAGACGGAGAGACTGAGAGACTGAGAGACTGAGAGACTGAGAGACAGAGAGACAGAGAGACAGAGAGACAGAGAGACAGAGAGACAGAGAGACAGAGAGACAGAGAGACAGAGAGACAGAGAGACAGAGAGACAGAGAGACAGAGAGACAGAGAGACAAAGAGACAGAGAGACAGAGAGAGAGAGAGACAGAGAGGCAGAGCGAGAGAGAGAGAGAGAGAGAACAGCAAATTATGATTTGTTATAATAATAAGATTGAAGACCAGCTTATGACTTGATAAACATGCATACATTTCAATGGTATTTATTTGGGCCGGCAGATGTTGTGATCACAGTTAACAAGAACAATTTGTAGGTATAGACCGCGTCTCCGTGACGATGTGAAATGTTTCTCTCTTTTAGTAAACGCCAACCTACTGACTTTGACTGAATTTACTAAGTGAAGTGCTGTGTGGTGGACTTTAGAGAGGGTGAGAGAGAGAGAGAGAGAGAGAGATAGAGACAGAGCCAGAGACAGACCGACAGAGAGACAGAGATGGGCAGAGAGAGAGAGACCGAGACAGAGACAGAGACAGACATACAGAGACAGACCGACAGAGAGACAGAGATAGACAGAGACAGACATACAGAGACAGACCGACAGAGAGACAGAGATAGACAGAGAGAGAGACAGAGACAGAGACAGAGCGACGCGTGGCACCCGCCATCGCGGACCCTGGCGAAACGCAATGGTAATGGGTGCCCCACCACTTCCGGTGTCGGGGGAGAAATACCCGGACTAGTTGGAAAGTTGATCAGTCGGGCTCCAACCTGCGACCAGCACGCTTACTCCGTCGCGGAATAAATTTATATAATGTGTTTACTTTTCCCTCGTTATTGCTCTCACCATGTTGATCACGTTGCGATATAGCTTACACATACTAAAAGAGAATGCACGGAACAATGGTTGATGGTATGGGAGCGGGTGGGGATGAGGGGTGTGAGTGATTGATTGATGGCTGACAGGTGTGGGTCTGTCGTATGTACCTCGCGCCTCCTTACCGGAAATCCACAGTGTATGGGGAGTCGTCGTGGGACGAACATCAACACTCTGAAGACAAATGACCCAAGGGAATGGCCAACTTCTGCAGGAGAGTGCTCTCTCACCCCTCAACACTTGCGACTTCCTGTAGGAGAGCTAATGGTTTGTCTAACCACATAATGGCCCAGAGCACTCTCTCCAGACGAAGGGGAAGCTCCATCCAACCCACACCCAAAACAACATATCCAATATGATGGATCCCCTCTCATCCTCTACTCACGATCATCAAACTAATATTAACCTCACTCAGGATTAAGTCTACGCTAAACACATATACATATTCATTTCACTCCTTCCTCTTACTCCACCACTTACTCTCACACAACAAGAACTCCATTCTTTCCTGACCACGTACCTTAACCCCTGAGGACTGGCCGGGAAATTCCCCCCAAAAAACTTGAGGACGGGAGCGACGCGCGCCACCTGTCAGCTGCCCAACATGACCTCCCCTCTTTCCTGTCCACATACCCAAACACTACACCCTCACACGCGTCCGAAACGCGCCAAAACTTCCGGGAAATTCACCCAAAAGCCTATGTGACTAGACACCCGCGCGCCACCTGTCAGGTGAGAGCGTCCGAAACGCGCCAAAACTTCCGGGAAAATCCCCCAAAGCCTGTGTGACTAGACACCCGCGCGCCACCTGTCGGCTGGCACTCCATGGAGGACCAGCTGGCAGCTGGTGCGCGCGGTTCTAGTCGCACTTTACACTACTACACTCAGCAGTCATTGCTGGTCGACACATCCACTCACCCGTCATTGCTGGTCGACACATCCACTCACCCGTCATGGCTGGTCGACACATCCACTCACCCATCATGGCTGGTCGACACATCCACTCAGTCGTCATGGTGGTCGACACATCCACTCAGTCGTCATGGTGGTCGACACATCCACTCAGCCGTCATGGCTGGTCGACACATCCACTCAGTCGTCATGGTGGTCGACACATCCACTCAGCCGTCATGGCTGGTCGACACATCCACTCAGCCGTCATGGTGGTCGACACATCCACTCAGCCGTCATGGCTGGTCGACACATCCACTCAGCCGTCATGGTGGTCGACACATCCACTCAGCCGTCATGGCTGGTCGACACATCCACTCAGCCGTCATGGTGGTCGACACATCCACTCACCCGTCATGGCTGGTCGACACATCCACTACCCATCATTGCTGGTCGACACATCCACTCAGCCGTCATGGTGGTCGACACATCCACTCACCCGTCATGGCTGGTCGACACATCCACTACCCATCATTGCTGGTCGACACAGCCACTCAGTCGTCATGGCTGGTCGACACATCCACTCAGCCGTCATGGCTGGTCGACACATCCACTCACCCATCAAGGCTGATCGACACATTCACTCACCCATCATGGCTGGTCGACACATTCACTCAGCCGTCATGACTGGTCGACACATCCACTCAGCCGTCATGACTGGTCGACACATCCACTCAGTCGTCATGGCTGGTCGACACAGCCACTCAGCCGTCATGGAGGTCGACACATCCACTCAGCCGTCATGGTGGTCGACACATCCACTCAGCCGTCATGGTGGTCGACACATCCACTCAGCCGTCATGGAGGTCGACACATCCACTCAGCCGTCATGGTGGTCGACACAGCCACTCAGCCGTCATGGTGGTCGACACAGCCACTCAGCCGTCATGGCTGGTCGACACATCTACTCAGCCGTCATGGCTGGTCGACACAGCCACTCAGCCGTCATGGCTGGTCGACACATCTACTCAGCCGTCATGGCTGGTCGACACATCTACTCAGCCGTCATGGCTGGTCGACACATCTACTCAGCCGTCATGGCTGGTCGACACATCTACTCAGCCGTCATGGCTGGTCGACACAGCCACTCAGCCGTCATGGTGGTCGACACATCCACTCAGCCGTCATGGAGGTCGACACATCCACTCAGCCGTCATGGTGGTCGACACATCCACTCAGCCGTCATGGTGGTCGACACATCTACTCAGCCGTCATGGTGGTCGACACAGCCACTCAGCCGTCATGGTAGTCGACACAGCCACTCAGCCGTCATGGTGGTCGACACAGCCACTCAGCCGTCATGGCTGGTCGACACATCTACTCAGCCGTCATGGCTGGTCGACACAGCCACTCAGCCGTCATGGCTGGTCGACACATCTACTCAGCCGTCATGGCTGGTCGACACATCTACTCAGCCGTCATGGCTGGTCGACACATCTACTCAGCCGTCATGGCTGGTCGACACAGCCACTCAGCCGTCATGGTGGTCGACACATCCACTCAGCCGTCATGGAGGTCGACACATCCACTCAGCCGTCATGGAGGTCGACACATCCACTCAGCCGTCATGGTGGTCGACACATCCACTCAGCCGTCATGGTGGTCGACACATCCACTCAGCCGTCATGGAGGTCGACACATCCACTCAGCCGTCATGGTGGTCGACACAGCCACTCAGCCGTCATGGTAGTCGACACAGCCACTCAGCCGTCATGGTGGTCGACACAGCCACTCAGCCGTCATGGCTGGTCGACACATCTACTCAGCCGTCATGGCTGGTCGACACAGCCACTCAGCCGTCATGGCTGGTCGACACATCTACTCAGCCGTCATGGCTGGTCGACACATCTACTCAGCCGTCATGGCTGGTCGACACATCTACTCAGCCGTCATGGCTGGTCGACACATCTACTCAGCCGTCATGGCTGGTCGACACATCTACTCAGCCGTCATGGCTGGTCGACACATCTACTCAGCCGTCATGGTGGTCGACACAGCCACTCAGCCGTCATGGTAGTCGACACAGCCACTCAGCCGTCATGGTGGTCGACACAGCCACTCAGCCGTCATGGCTGGTCGACACAGCCACTCAGCCGTCATGGCTGGTCGACACATCTACTCAGCCGTCATGGCTGGTCGACACATCTACTCAGCCGTCATGGCTGGTCGACACATCTACTCAGCCGTCATGGCTGGTCGACACATCTACTCAGCCGTCATGGTGGTCGACACAGCCACTCAGCCGTCATGGCTGGGATCAAATCTGATCTTCCAGCTGATGACACTAACTGACCTCACCTAGGATACGTGAGGTCGGCAGCGACCACTTTAATCTGCCCACACCGCCTTCCCTTATACCCGCCCACACCGCCTTCCCTTGTACCCGCCCACACCGCCTTCCCTTGTACCCGCCCACACTGCCTTCCCTTGTACCCGCCCACACCGCCTTCCCTTGTACCCGCCCACACTGCCTTCCCTTGTACCCGCCCACACCGCCTTCCCATGTACCCGCCCACACCGCCTTCCCTTGTACCCGCCCACACTGCCTTCCCTTGTACCCGCCCACACCGCCTTCCCTTGTACCCGCCCACACCGCCTTCCCTTGTACCCGCCCACACCGCCTTCCCTTGTACCCGCCCACACTGCCTTCCCTTGTACCCGCCCACACCGCCTTCCCTTGTACCCGCCCACACTGCCTTCCCTTGTACCCGCCCACACCGCCTTCCCTTGTACCCGCCCACACCGCCTTCCCTTGTACCCGCCCACACTGCCTTCCCTTGTACCCGCCCACACCGCCTTCCCTTGTACCCGCCCACACTGCCTTCCCTTGTACCCGCCCACACCGCCTTCCCTTGTACCCGCCCACACTGCCTTCCCTTGTACCCGCCCACACCGCCTTCCCTTGTACCCGCCCACACCGCCTTCCCTTGTACCCGCCCACACCGCCTTCCCTTGTACCCGCCCACACCGCCTTCCCTTGTACCCGCCCACTCTGCCTTCCCTTGTACCCGCCCACACCGCCTTCCCTTGTACCCGCCCACACTGCCTTCCCTTGTACCCGCCCACACTGCCTTCCCCTGTACCCGCCCAGACCGCCTTCCCTTGTACCCGCCCACACTGCCTTCCCTTGTACCCGCCCACACCGCCTTCCCTTGTACCCGCCCACACTGCCTTCCCTTGTACCCGCCCACACCGCCTTCCCTTGTACCCGCCCACACCGCCTTCCCTTGTACCCGCCCACACTGCCTTCCCTTGTACCCGCCCACACCGCCTTCCCTTGTACCCGCCCACACTGCCTTCCCTTGTACCCGCCCACACCGCCTTCCCTTGTACCCGCCCACACTGCCTTCCCTTGTACCCGCCCACACCGCCTTCCCTTGTACCCGCCCACACTGCCTTCCCTTGTACCCGCCCACACTGCCTTCCCTTGTACCCGCCCACACCGCCTTCCCTTGTACCCGCCCACACCGCCTTCCCTTGTACCCGCCCACACCGCCTTCCCTTGTACCCGCCCACACCGCCTTCCCTTGTACCCGCCCACTCTGCCTTCCCTTGTACCCGCCCACACCGCCTTCCCTTGTACCCGCCCACACTGCCTTCCCTTGTACCCGCCCACACTGCCTTCCCCTGTACCCGCCCAGACCGCCTTCCCTTGTACCCGCCCACACTGCCTTCCCTTGTACCCGCCCATACCGCCTTCCCTTGTACCCGCCCACACTGCCTTCCCTTGTACCCGCCCACACCGCCTTCCCTTGTACCCGCCCACACTGCCTTCCCTTGTACCCGCCCACTCTGCCTTCCCTTGTACCCGCCCACACCGCCTTCCCTTGTACCCGCCCACACTGCCTTCCTTTGTACCCGCCCACACTGCCTTCCCTTGTACCCGCCCACACTGCCTTCCCTTGTACCCGCCCACACTGCCTTCCCTTGTACCCGCCCACACTGCCTTCCCTTGTACCCGCCCACTCTGCCTTCCCTTGTACCCGCCCACACTGCCTTCCCTTGTACCCGCCCACTCTGCCTTCCCTTGTACCCGCCCACACCGCCTTCCCTTGTACCCGCCCACACTGCCTTCCCTTGTACCCGCCCACTCTGCCTTCCCTTGTACCCGCCCACACCACCTTCCCTTGTACCCGCCCACACTGCCTTCCCTTGTACCCGCCCACACCGTCTTCCCTTGTACCCGCCCACACCGCCTTCCCTTGTACCCGCCCACACTGCCTTCCCTTGTACCCGCCCACTCTGCCTTCCCTTGTACCCGCCCACACCACCTTCCCTTGTACCCGCCCACTCTGCCTTCCCTTGTACCCGCCCACACCGCCTTCCCTTGTACCCGCCCACACCGCCTTCCCTTGTACCCGCCCACACTGCCTTCCCTTGTACCCGCCCACACCATCTTCCCTTGTACCCGCCCACACTGCCTTCCCTTGTACCCGCCCGTCCCACTCCCTTCCCTTCCCTAAGTTTAGTTACCTCGGTAACGTGAAGTTCTCGTCATCCCTAACGTTCAATGACGTCATCAACCAGTCTTAATTTTTCCTCCATCAGTCCGAATTCAATGAATTCATATTTAGTCCCATTTTCATTGATTAGTTATTATGTGCTTTATTGCATTTATAGTTCCATTTACAATGATTGCTTGTTTCAGCCACATAGCTAGTTAAAAATTATTTATTGAATATACAAGTGAATGAAGATCTACTCAGTATCTCCTTTATTTCCACCCATATTGAACCAATCATTAACTGTCACTAAGAAACATAATAAATATTGCAAAAGGCCTATCATAAAAAGCAAGGAAATAGAGCAAAATTTTCACCCTTGTAATTGCCCAAGTCTTTCTTAAATAACTTATGAACTAATTTATTGTTGACTTAACCACACACTAGAAATTGAAGAGAAGACGACGTTTTAGTCAGTCCTGGGCCATTATGAAGTCGATTGTGATGAGACGAGAGAGGCAAGGGGAATGATTGGTCAACTTTTCTCAACCATGTTATTGTGACTCATCATCTGCAACTTATCTATTGTTTTATTATATACGTTACTGTTACCCCCCCCCCCTTTTATACCTATTCATTTCAACCATCATTTGTTCCCTAGTTGCCCTACTCACTCTTTCTCCTGGTCAGTGGGCAAACATTGAGGTTATTCAAAATTATGCAATCTGAGTCATAACAGGAGCTCCCAGATGGACTAAAATACTGAACCTAAGAATAGAAACCAAACTAACGTCAATTTAAATAAGGGTAAAAGGGATTGCTGTGTACATGCTGACCAAGATATTGACTAGATCTAGAATCTGTTCACTTAAAGATATTATCACTGTAGCACGGACTCTGGACAGAAGAGCCTCCAATAGCAATAGGTCGACCCATTGTGCAATAAACACCATCAATACATTCAATATAATAAATACAGTCACTGAGAGGGGTGTCGACTAAATGCATGCAGATTTTGTTATGCAAGCCCCTTGGGAATCTCTGCCAGCAGACTTTAAGAATATGGTTCTTGAAGGAAAAAAGAACCAGACTAATCCTCATCTTCTACATAATATTGCACAGATGCAAACAGAAGCAAATTTGGCATCTGACAGCTTCACATACTTCACACATGGGTCAGTAGACCAGCAGGAACAAGAAACCGGAGCTACAGTTAAGGCAGGAAACTCTGTAAATAGTTGGAGACTCTCAAACGGGTGTTCAACTTTACAAACAGAGATGTTAGCCATTCAAAAGGCTTTCGAACATGCTTTTGCTGAACACCGACAACATGTTATCATACATACAGATTCGAGAACTGCCATTGG
Organism: Procambarus clarkii; assembly: GCF_040958095.1. Classification (NCBI taxonomy): domain Eukaryota; kingdom Metazoa; phylum Arthropoda; class Malacostraca; order Decapoda; family Cambaridae; genus Procambarus; species Procambarus clarkii. The sequence goes on from NC_091185.1 coordinate 19,473,926, forward strand.
AACAATGCAACAAAAACACATACGTGATAACATCCATCTGATCACAAATGTCATATCATTAATGCAAACACTCAAACGTCAAGGCCGTCGGGTACTTATCAACTGGGAGCCAAGTCATGTGGGAATAATAGGAAATGATATTGCAGACGAAGCTGCAAAACTTGCAACTAAGAAAAGAAATGTAGACATTTACATACCACAGAGTCTATCACCGATTAAGAAAGTAATTAGAAATAGAGCAATGCAAAAGATGTACAGTGACCACAACACAACAGTTACAACATCAGGATCTGTGGGTTGGTACAAGAATTCAACCAACAATGAACCACTTAGTTTAATGAAAGGGAGCAGTAGAATAACAGAAGTACACTTACATCACATCAGGCTTGGATACCCAGGTGCATGGGAAATAGACTTACAGGTTCCGGAAGATGAGAGGAAATGTCAGCACTGAGGAGAAAGGCCCGACAGATCACTGGAACATTATCTAACACAGTGCACAGTTACAAACCCATTAGGATTTCAACTTCGATTCAACAGAGCAGAAGTTGTTAAACACGTGGGACAAAATGTTACTGAAGCGACCATACGAGTCATAAATACTCATACTCCACCCAAGTAAAACAGAAACAAGCAACACTTAGTGGGCCACCCAGAGGCTTAGGGCCCCGTGCAGGAATATCCCTGAAAAAATTAATCAACCATTGCACTCTTCGCCCAACGGCTTATTTGTTCCAATTCTTTTTAGTGAAGACTGATTAAATTGTGAGAAATATTGTTATATCTTAGCCAAAGAGATTTTATTTGTACATAATATTTCTTAAATGGATACTTAAAAGATCCATTATTGAGCATAAGAATGAATGAAACCGTCTCTCTCCTTATCACATAAGTCACAGAGTCTGATATCACAGACTCTGATATTAAAGATATCACAGAGTCTGGACCCACAATTATCTTAATTACTCTTTGAGCATTAACATCTCCAAGCCCCCACCGCCCACCCCCCAAATATTATGACACAATACCGCGTTGAAATCTTCAAGCAAACAGCAGATATATCTATTTGGAAAATATAGTTCTCAGTAACAACGCGTCCTGCAACACCGATTGATTGATTGATGAAGATTAAGTCACCACAAGAGGTGTCACGGGCATGAGTAGCCCATAGGTGTAAGTTGTTTGGAGTGAATGTGGTCTTTGGTCGTGTAACAACTTAGTGTCTCTGGGCCAGCTGTAACACACCGCTTTACAAGCACTCAAGTATTGCCGTTTATCCACATTTGCGGGTAATCCTCCATACCTCATTAACTCTTCCTAAACATCCATCAGTGGTGTGTGTGTGACGTCACAGGCAGCATAATGAAGTCTCGCATTAACTTGTATCTTGCTAAAGATTCATAAATATTATATTAAAATCATTAACCCCAGCCATGTTAACACACACACACACACACACACACACACACACACACACACACACACACACACACACACACACACACACACACACACACACACACACACACACACACACACTCACACACAAACACACACACATGGTGGGAGACGGTGGCCGAGAGGATAGCACGCTGATCACGTGATCCTGTGGTCCCGGGTTCAATACCGGGCGCCGGCGAGAAACGATGGGTAGAGTTTTGTTCACCCTATGTCCCTGTTATCCAGCAGTAAATAAGTACCTGGGAGATAGTCAGCTGTCACGGACTGCTTCCTCGGGTGTGTGTGGTGTGAAGAGAGAAAAAAATAGTAGTAGTAGAAACAGTTGATTGATAGTTAAGAGGCGGGCCGAAAGAACAGACCTCAACCCCTGCAAGCACAACTTGGTGAATACACACACACACACATGTGGGGGAGCTGCTGGCTGAGTGGACAGCGCTTTAGACTCGTGGACCTGGAGATCGGGGTTCGATCACCAGCACTGACAGAAAAACAAATGAGCAGAGTTTCCTTCACCCTGATGTACCCTGTTACCTAGCTGTAAGTAGGTACCTGGTAGTTAGACAGCTGCTACGGCTGCTTTCTGGGTGTGAGTGCGTGTGTGTACTCACCTATTTGTACTCACCTATTTATGTTTGCGGGGGTTGAGCTTTGGCTCTTTGGTCCCGCCTCTCAGCTGTCAATCAACTGGTGTACAGATCCCTGCGCCTACTGGGCCCTATCATATCTACATTTGAAACTGTGTATGGAGTCAGCCTCAACTACATCATTGCCTAATGCATTCCACCTGTTAACTACTCTGACACGGAAAAAGTTCTTTCTATCGTCCCTGTGTTTCCACCTGTGTCCCCTTGTTCGCGTTCCACCAGTGTTGAATACTTTCTCCTTGTCTACCATGTCGATTCCCCTGAGGATTTTGTAGGTAGTGGTCTTGTCTCCCCTAACTCTTCTGTCTTCCAGTGTCGAAAGGTGCATTTCCCGCAGTCTTTTCTCGTAACTCATGCCTCTTAGTTCTGGGACTAGTCTAGTGGCATACCTCTGAACTTTTTCCAGCTTCGTCTTGTGCTTGACAAGGTACGAGCTCCATGCTGGGGCCGCATACGCCAGGATTGGTCTTACATATGTGGTATACAAGATTCTGAATGATTCCTTACACAGGTTCCTGAAGGCTGTTCTGATGTTAGCCAGCCTCGCATATGCCACAGACGTAATTCTGTTTATGTGGGCTTCAGGAGACAGGTTTGGTGTGATATCAACTCCTAGATCTTTTTCTCTGTCCATTTCATGAAGTACTTCATCTCCTATTCTGTATCCTGTGTCTGACCTCATATTTCCACTGCCTAGTTTCATTACTTTCTATTTACTCGGGTTGAACTTTAGCATTCATTTGTTGGACCATTCATTCAGTCTGTCTAGGTCATCTTGTAGCCTCCAACTATCATCCTCTGTTCAATTCTACTCATAATTTTCGCATCATCAGCAAACATTGAGAGAACGAGATCATTTACATATATCAGAAAGAGTATAGGTCCAAGGACTGACCCCTGCGGGACTCCACTTGTAACGTCTCGCCAACTTGAGACCTCACCCCTCACAGTGACTCGTTCTTTTTTTGTTGCTTAGGTACTCTTTTATCCAATGGAGTACCTTCCCTTTCACTCCAGCCTCTTGTGTGGAACTGTATTAAAGGCTTTCTGACAATCCAAAAATATGCAGTCTGCCCACCCCTCTCTTTCTTGCCTGATTTTTGTTGCCTAGTTGTAGAATTCAAGTAACCCTGTGAGGCAGGATTTGCCATCCCTGAACCCATGTTGATGCTGTGTTACAAAGTTCCTTCGCTCCAGATGTTCAATTTGCTGTCTTCACACAATCTTCTCCATCAGCTTGCATGGTATGCAGGTTAAGGACACTTGCCTGTAGTTCAGTGCCTCCTGTCTATCCCCTTTCTTGAATATCGGGACTACATTAGCTGCTTTCCAAATCTCTGGCAGTTCCCTTGTTGCCAGTGATTTGTTATACACTATGGAGAGTGGCAGGCACAGTTCTTCTGTTCCTTCCTTTACTATCTAAGGGGTGAAAGAAACTCTGCCCATTGTTTCTCGCCGGCGCCCAGGATCGAACCCTGGATCACAGGTTCATGCATCCAGTGTTCTGTCCGCTCATCCACTGGCTCCCCCCTCTCCCTGCTGCTTAGCTAGCCTACATCTCTGATTAAACCATGGGTTTTCATCTTCATTTCATTGTTTTCCTCTTGGACTGGGACAAACTTGTTTGCTGCTTCCTTGCACTTCTGCGTAATGTAGTCCATCATGTCTTGGGCCGTTTCCCCCTGAGCTCTGTTTCCATGTTATATCTTTTAGGAATTTTCTTATCTCCTCAAAGTTTCCCTTTCGGAATGCCAGCCTTTTGTTTTCAGTATCCCTTCTTGAGTTCAATAATCCTTCTTCAGCCAGGTTCTCAAACGCCAGTACACTGTGGTCGCTCATTCCTACAGGGGCCTCAAAACCGATTTCTCTTATGTCAGAGTCGTCAAGAGTGAAGACTAGGTCGAGTCTCGCTGGTTCATCGTTTCCTCTCATCCTTGTGGGTTCCCTGACATGCTGGGTTAAAAAATTTCTAGTCACCACCTTCAATAGTTTGGCTCTCCGCGTATCCTCGCCTCCATGTGGTTCATTGTTCTCCCAGTCTATCCTTCTATGATTGAAGTCCTCCATGATGAGCAGATGGGATCTATTTCTACAGGCAGCAGAGGCTTCCCTATCAATTGTAGTGTTAACTGCCATGATGTTGTTGTCATACTCTTGACTGGGTCTTCTGTCATTTGGTGGAGGGTTATATATCACTGCTACTACTATTCGTGGTCATCCCATTGTCATGGTGCCTGTTATGTAGTCTCTGAATCCCTCACAGCCAGGGATAGCCATCTCCTTGAAACTCCATTCCTTATTCTTTAGTTTCTCACACACATACACACATTGTGTGTGTGTGTGTGTGTGTGTACTCACCTAGTTGTACTCACCTAGTTGTGTTTGCGGGGGTTGAGCTCTGGCTCTTTGGTCCCGCCTCTCAACCGTCAATCAACAGGTGTACAGATTCATGAGCCTATCGGGCTCTGTCATATCTACACTTGAAACTGTGTATGGAGTCAGCCTCCACCACATCACCCCCTAATGCATTCCATTTGTCAACCACTCTGACACTAAAAAAGTTCTTTCTAATATCTCTGTGGCTCATTTGGGCACTCAGTTTCCACCTGTGTCCCCTTGTGCGTGTTCCCCTTGTGTTAAATAGACTGTCTTTATCTACCCTATCAATCCCCTTCAGAATCTTGAATGTGGTGATCATGTCCCCCCTAACTCTTCTGTCTTCCAGCGAAGTGAGGTTTAATTCCCGTAGTCTCTCCTCGTAGCTCATACCTCTCAGCTCGGGTACTAGTCTGGTGGCAAACCTTTGAACCTTTTCCAGTTTAGTCTTATCCTTGACTAGATATGGACTCCATGCTGGGGCTGCATACTCCAGGATTGGCCTGACATATGTGGTATACAAAGTTCTGAATGATTCTTTACACAAGTTTCTGAATGCCGTTCGTATGTTGGCCAGCCTGGCATATGCCGCTGATGTTATCCGCTTGATATGTGCTGCAGGAGACAGGTCTGGCGTGATATCAACCCCCAAGTCTTTTTCCTTCTCTGACTCCTGAAGAATTTCCTCTCCCAGATGATACCTTGTATCTGGCCTCCTGCTCCCTACACCTATCTTCATTACATTACATTTGGTTGGGTTAAACTCTAACAACCATTTGTTCGACCATTCCTTCAGCTTGTCTAGGTCTTCTTGAAGCCTCAAACAGTCCTCTTCTGTTTTAATCCTTCTCATAATTTTAGCATCGTCCGCAAACATTGAGAGAAATGAATCGATACCCTCCGGGAGATCATTTACATATATCAGAAACAAGATAGGACCGAGTACAGAGCCCTGTGGGACTCCACTGGTGACTTCACGCCAATCGGAGGTCTCACCCCTCACCGTAACTCTCTGCTTCCTATTGCTTAGATACTCCCTTATCCACTGGAGCACCTTACCAGCTACACCTGCCTGTCTCTCCAGCTTATGTACCAGCCTCTTATGCGGTACTGTGTCAAAGGCTTTCCGACAATGCAAGAAAATGCAGTCCGCCCAGCCCTCTGTTTCTTGCTTAATCTGTGTCACCTGATCGTAGAATTCTATCAAGCCTGTAAGGCAAGATTTACCCTCCCTGAATACATGTTGGCGATTTGTCACGAAGTCCCTTCTCTCCAGATGTGTTACCAGGTTTTTTCTCACGATCTTCTCCATCACCTTGCATGGTATACAAGTCAAGGACACAGGCCTGTAGTTCAGTGCCTCTTGTCTGTCGCCCTTTTTGTATATTGGGACCACATTCGCCGTCTTCCATATTTCTGGTAGGTCTCCCGTCTCTAGTTCTGTGTGTGTGTGTGTGTGTGTGTGTGTGTGTGTGTGTGTGTGTGTGTGTGTGTGTGTGTGTGTGTGTGTACTCACCTATTTATACTCACCTTTTTGAGCTTGCAGGATCGAGCATTGACTCTTGGATCCCGCCTTTCCAGCCATCGGTTGTTTAAAGCAATGACTCCTGTCCCATTTACCTATCATACCTAATTTTAAAATTATGAATAGAGTTTGCTTCCACAATCTGTTCCCCAAGTGCATTCCATTTTTCCACTACTCTCACGCTAAAAAAAACTTCCTAACATCTCTGTGACTCATCTGAGTTTCAAGTTTCCACCCATGTCCCCTCGTTCTGTTATTATTACGTGTGAACATTTCATCTATTTCCACTTTGTCAATTCCCCTGAGTATTTTATATGTCCCTATCATATCTCCTCTCTCCCTTCTTTTCTCTAGTGTCGTAAGGTTCAGTTCCTTCAGACTCTCTTCATATCCCATCCTTCGTAACTCTGGGGACAAGCCTCGTCGCAAAGCTCTGAACCTTCTCCAGTTTCCTTATGTGTTTCTTCAGGTGGGGACTCCATGATGGCGCAGCATACTCTAAGACTGGTCTCACGTAGGCAGTGTAAAGCGCCCTGAAATCTCCTCACTTAGGTTTCTGAATGAAGTTCTAATTTTCGCCAGTGTAGAGTACGCCGCTGTCGTTATCCTATTTATATGTGCCTCAGGAGTTAGATTAGGTGTTACGTCCACTCCCAGGTCTCTTTCTCGAATCGTTACAGGTAGGCAGTTCCCCTTCATTGTGTACTGTCCTTTTGGTCGCCGATCACCTGATCCCATTTCCATAACTACATTTACTCGTGTTAAACTCCAGTAGCCATTTCTCTGATTATCACTGCAACCTGTTTAAGTCCTCTTGGAGGATCCTATAATCCTCATCTGTCACAACTCTTCTCATTAATTGTGCGTCATTCGCAAATATTGACATGTAGAATTCCACTCCGTAAACATATTATTTACGTAAATTAGAAAGAGGATTGGTCCCAGCACCGATCCTTGAGGTACTCCGCTCGTTACTGTTCACCAGTCCGACTTCTCGCCCCTTACCATTACCTTTTGGCTTCTTCCTGTTAGGTAGTTCCTTACAGTCTTTCCGCTTACTCCTGCCTGCCTCTCAAGTTTGTATAGCAGTCTCATGTGCGGTACTATATCAAAGTCCTTTTGGCAGTCAAGAAATATGCAGTCTGCCCAGCCTTCTCTGTCCTGCCTTATCCTTGTCACTCTATCATAGAATTCTAAAAGGTTTGTTAGGCATGATTTCCCTGTCCAGAACCCCATGTTTGTGCTTGTTTACAAACCCAATGCTCTCCAGGTGCTCAACAAGTCTTAGCCTAATTATTCTTTAAAGTATTTTGCAGGGGATGCTTGTCAGTGATACGGGTCTGTAGTTAAGTGCCTCCTCCCTATCGCCTTTCTTGAAAATCGGTACGACATTTGCCTCCTTCGAGCAACTGGGCAATTCCCCCGACATAAGTGACTCATTAAAGATCAATGCCAGAGGCACGCGTGTGTGTGTTTGTGTGTGTGTGTGTGTGTGTGTGTGTGTGTGTGTGTGTGTGTGTGTGTGTGTGTGTGTGTGTGTGTGTGTGTGTGTGTGTGTGTGTGTGTGTGTGTGTGTGTATTCACCTATATGTGCTTGTGGGGGTTGAGCGCTGGCTCTTTGGTCCCGTCTCGCAACTGTCAATCAACTGGTGTACAGATTCCTGAGTCTACTGGGTTCTATCATATATACATTTAAAACTGTATGGAGTCAGCCTCCACCACATCGCTGCCTAATGCATTCCACCTGTTAACTACTCTGACACAGAAAAATAAGGTTTCTGATATATGTAAATGATCTCCCATAGGGTATAGACTCGTTTCTCTCAATGTTTGCTGATGATGCAAAAATTATGAGGACTGAAACAGAGAATGATAGCAGGAGGCTACAAGATGACCTAGACAGACTGAATGAATGGTCCAACAAATGGCTGCTAAAGTTCAACCCGAGTAAATGCAAAGTAATGAAACTAGGCGGTGGAAACAGAAAACAAGACACAGGATACAGAATACGAGATGTAGTACTTAATGAAACGGACAGAGAGAAAGATCTAGGAGTTGATATCACACCAAATCTATCTCCTGAAGCCCACATAAAAAGAATTACGTCATGGAGGCCGTACCTTGTCAAGCACAAGACGAAGCTGGAAAAAGTTCAAAGATATGCTAATACACTAGTCCCAGAACAAAGAGGCGTGAGTTACGAGGAAAGGCTGCAGGAAATGCACCTTACGACACTGGAAGAGAGAAGAGTAAGGGGAGACATGATCACTACTTACAAAATCCTTAGGGGAATCGACCGAGTAGATAAGGATAAACTATTCAATACTTGTGGTACGCGAACAAGGGAACACAGGTGGAAACTGAGTACCCACATGAGCCACAGGGACGTTAGAAAGAGCTTTTTCAGTGTCAGAGTAGTTAACAGATGGTATGCATTAGGCAGTGATGTGGTGGAGGCTGACTCTATACACAGTTTCATATGTAGATATGACAGAGCCCAGTAGGCTCAGGAATCTGTACACCAGTTGATTGACAGTTGAAAAGCAGGACCAAAGAGCCAAAGTAAGTAATTATCAAAAGAAGGCACCAAACCGGGAAGACTATGTAGCACCATCAAATGTGCGCAATAATCAGAGGGCGCTAAATATCACCAAGGATGCCAATACGAGAACAGAAACGCATAAGGCGAACGAAATTAAAAGTATCCGAGTCACCAAGTCCCTCAATCCTATTGAGGGACAGGTGACCGCAAGGGGCGGTCGGAAAGTAAGACACGCTCGTCCTGGAAGTCTGGACATTCAAGAAGGACATGCACGACTGTAAGAGGGACAATGCAATTAGGACAATAAGGAGCAGGGCGGCGCTCCATCAAGTGACCATGGGTTAAGCGAGTATGGCCAATACGCAACCTCGCCAGAGCTGTTTCCCATCGCCGGTTACGGTGGTAGGAGGACGGCCACGAGGAAACACAACATTTAAGAGTATGTAGTTTGTTACCAGTAACATATGACCAAGAGGCCTGCCAATGGGTAAGGATGGAGGAATGGATAACCGGGTAAAAGTCGGAATATGGAATACCTTTACGAGAGATGGGACAAGAGCGGACAGCTTCCTTGGCGGCAGCATTCGCATGCTCATTTAAAGACACACCAATATGGCTGGGAACCCAACAAAACTCAACCGACTTAAATTTACTGTGAACAAGAAACAGCCAATGCTGGATCTCGACAACTACTGGATGAACCGGATTAAAGGACCCGAGAGCCATGAGGACACTATGAGAGTCAACAACAACTACAAAGGAAGACTGACAACGAGAAAGCAGGAGATGAAGAGCATAGAGAATAGCATAAAGCTCCGCTGTGAAGATGCTAGTCTCCGGAGGTAAGCGACACATATAAGTGCGATCAGGAAAAACAAAAGAGCAGCCAACACCGTCCGCAGACTTAGACCCATCGGTGAAGACAGAAACGGAGCGGGAGTGAGAAGAAAAGTGCTCAAGGAAAAGGCGCTTTAGAACCGTAGGAGGGGTAAAAGCTTTAGTGATGCGGGTCAAGGATGTGCAAAACTGTGGAAGGGGGACTCTCCACGGGGGCAAAGAAGGAACAACACGAGGAGAAACATTAGAAATACGAACGGAAAGAGAATCCTGTAAGCGAGATAACCGGACAGAAAGAGGGAGGTGGTGAAGAGGAACAGGAACCGCAGGAGGGGTAAAAGTTAAAGCACGACAGAGGCGAGAGGAAGGATGTTGTAAGGACCGCGCAAGATAGCGAGGACAGTAGCAATCACGGCGGTCCTGGAGAGACAGGAAGCCAGTGTCAACATACAAGCTAAGGACGGGAGTCGAACGAAAGGTACCAGAACTGAGGCGCAACCCAGTATGGTGCAAAGCATCAAGACGGCGAAGAGTAGAAGGAGAAGCAGACGAGTAAGCAGGGCAACCATAATCGAGCTTAGACAGGACGAGAAAGGAATGTAAAGCAAGGAGAGTGCGCCTATCTGCTCGCCAAGAAGTATGGGACAATACCCAAAGGAGGGCAAGTGCCTTAGAGCACTCGACACGGAGGTAAGAGATATGGGGAGACCAAGACAAACGAGTGTCAAGAAACAACCCCAAAAGCTTTGCGGAATCTTTGTACTCAAGGGGACGACCATAATGTGATAAAGAGGGACGAAGAACGACCCATTTCCGAGTAAAAGACATGGCACAAGTCTTAGAAGTAGAGAACTTGAAGCCATGATCAGTGGCCCAAGACGACACGGGATCAATCGCAAGCTGAAGCCGGCGCTGAAGGAGAGGCGAATCATCACCCTGACAGCAAAGGGTAAGATCGTCGACATAGAGAGCGGAGAAGACGCCTGAAGGAAGAGAGGAAAGAAGACCATTGAGGGCAACCAGAAAAAGAGTAGTGCTCAGAACACTACCCTGGGGCACACCTTCGTATTGCTGAAAAGAGGCAGAGAGAGCGGTACCAAGGCGCACCCGAAAGGAACGACGAGAGACGATGCTGCGGAGAAAGAGAGGGAGATGACCACGAAGGCCAAAAGAATGAAGTTGGGATAGAATATGATACCAAAGAGCCAAAGCTCAACCCCCTTAGCACAAATAGGTGAGTACAAAAAGGTGAGTACACACACACACACACACACACACACACACACACACACACACACACACACACACACACACACACACACACACACACACACACGACCTGATAGCTGAGTGGACAGCGCTGTGTACTCGTAATCCTAGGGTTCGGGTTCGATCCCCAGTGATAGCAGAAACAAAATGGGCAGAGTTTTTTCACCCTGATGCGCCTTTTCCCCTATCAGTAAATAGGTACCTGGGAGTTATACAGCTGTTATCAGCTGCTTCCTGTGTGTGTGTGTGTGTGTGTATACTCACCTAGTTGTACTCACCTAGTTGTGTTTGCGGGGGTTGAGCTCTGGCTCTTTGGTCCCGCCTCTCAACCGTCAATCAACAGGTGTACAGATTCCTGAGCCTATTGGGCTCTATCGTATCTACTCTTGAAACTGTGTATGGAGCCAGTCTCCACCACATCACTTCCTAATGCATTCCATTTGTCAACCACTCTGACACTAAAAAAGTTCTTTCTAATATCTCTGTGGCTCATTTGGGCACTCAGTTTCCACCTGTGTCCCCTTGTGCGTCTGCCCCTTGTGTTAAATTGCCTGTCTTTATCTACCTTATCAATTCCCTTCAAAATCTTGAATATGGTCATCATGTCCCCCCTAACTCTTCTGTCTTCCAGCGAAGTGAGGTTTAATTCCCGTAGTCTCTCCTCGTAGCTCATACCTCTCAGCTCGGGTACTAGTCTGGTGGCAAACCTTTGAACTTTGTGTGTGTGTGTGTGTGTGTGTGTGTGTGTGTGTGTGTGTGTGTGTGTGTGTGTGTGTGTGTGTGTGTGTGTGTGTGTGTGTGTGAATGGCAAACCTTTGAACATTGTGTGTGTGTGTGTACTCACCTAGTTGTGTTTGCGGGGGTTGAGCTCTGGCTCTTTGGTCCCGCCTCTCAACCGTCAATCAACAGGTGTACAGGTTCCTGAGCCTATTGGGCTCTATCATATCTACACTTGAAACTGTGTATGGAGTCAGCCTCCACCACATCACTTCCTAATGCATTCCATTTGTCAACCACTCTGACACTAAAAAAGTTCTTTCTAATATCTCTGTGGCTCATTTGGGCACTCAGTTTCCACCTGTGTCCCCTAGTGCGTGTTTCTGTCCCCTGTGTGTGTGTTTACTAGTTGTGTTTACTAGTTGTGTTTTTACGGGGGTTGAGCTTTGCTCTTTCGGCCCGCCTCTCAACTGTCAATAAACTGTTTACTAACTACTTTTTTTTTTCTTTTTTTTTTCCCACACCACACACACACACACACACACACACCAGGAAGCAGCCCGTGATAGCTGACTTACTCCCAGGTACCTATTTACTGCTAGGTAACAGGGGCACTTAGGGTGAAAGAAACTTTGCCCATTTGTTTCTGCCTCGTGCGGGAATCGAACCCGCGCCACAGAATTACGAGTCCTGCGCGCTATCCACCAGGCTACGAGGCCCCCCCTACGAGGTGTGTGTGTGTGTGTGTGTGTGTGTGTGTGTGTGTGTGTGTGTGTGTGTGTGTGTGTGAAAAAAACATGAGTTAGTGTTACGAATCTGTGTTTGATTCTAACATTCATTCATGCTAAATATGTATGTCCATTATTTCTTTTCCCCGTTAAGTAATATAACATAGTATCCAGTTGTATTCCAGTATAATTATGTTTGATTATGTCTGATTTAATTGTAGCATGCTGTAGTGTGCCTGTATTGAATATTGTGTTAGGCTATATGCATGTTCATTCCTGTGGGAGGAGTCGGTGACTCACTGGGGGGGTGACCATGTTTGGAAGTGCTCCAGTGGCGGGACGTGTATTCAAGCTAGCGTCAATGTTTCACCATTGAAATTATTCCTGTTATTGATTGTCCTTAAATTATTTTATACCTTAGCAGTCATAAGTTTAATTATAATTATGGTCTTAAGTACTACTTTCTGATAGCAGAGTATCAGAAGACTTCATGTAGGTTTTAGTTTGGTCTTGTGGTAGACGTCACGCCATGGCAGGGCTGCCAGATTGGGCTACAAGTAGCGAATTGGGGTACTTTTCAGAGCCCCGCGCTCCCAAATTTTTAATTTCGCTACTTGCGACTTTTTGGGCTACTTTAAAAACAAGTTGGGCTATTTTGGGCTATTAATGTTAAGAAACTCAATGATGATTTTTATGCTTTTTATAATGTCATGTGTACAAATCACAGCCGCATCCAACAGCTTGATTGAATAGACCACTTACTGCAGGAGACCAGGTCAGAGACCGACCCCCTGGGGACGTTGATCCTAGGAACTTCCCAAAGAAAAAGTAACCGCAAGGCAAGACAATCCTCCCCAGGGGCTATAGATTTCCCTACCTTAATTGTCATTAATACTTCATCCCGGGTACTGTCTATGTTAAGTGACCTCCCACTGTTGCCTACTGTAAATATTAGGTTTCTCTTTAGGTGTTTCCAAGAATCATATTACTGTCGTTAGAGCGGATTAGCATACAGTGAACTTGGCAGCTTCATCTGTGCTTGCATTGTTAGTGTGGCTTTGACCTCCAGAAGGATAGTTCGACACAAGTTACCGCATATAGAAAAGAAGTTACGGCTGTTACTTTTAGAATTTGCTTAATTGTTAAGATAAAGAAGTGAAAAATGGGGAAGTGGTCTAAATACCAGAAAGCGTTTCAGATGTCCTGGCTTAAGGATCCCGTATTTGAAAAGTGGTTGGCTGAAGTGAAAGAAGATGGAAATAAGGCATATTGTAAAGTTTGTAGAACTGAGATAAGAGCTCATAGAAGTGGTTTAAAGAAACACAGTGAAACATTAAAACATAGACAAAATATATCGGAGGTAAGTCATCAGCAGATGAGCATCAAGTCTGTTCTATCAAAGAAGGAAGATAAATTTACTAAATTTGAATGTCGTCTGTCTGTATGTACTGTCGCTATCTAGAAATCTAACATTATGTTTGTAACTCATCTTGTATGTATGTACTTTTACCTGAATAAACATTTGATTTGATTCGATTTGACTAAACAAAAAATTGGGCTACTCTACTTGCAAATTCGCTACTTTTTGACCGTCAGCTCGCTACTTTTAGCAATTTGGATCTGGCAACCCTGCGCCATGCCTTGCCGTGCTGGTGGTAGTCAGACGCGTGGGTAGAGCTGGCGGGTGGAGACATATGATGAGCCAAGTTTGTGGATTTTTGTTTTATTGCCTAGTTTACAAAGCTGATTTCCTGGTTAGATTATTATGTGCTTACCCATCTATTCATTTATGTTGTAATGAAATGATTTGTGTTTATAGAGTGATATTGTAAGATTAATTACTGGTGTATTAATATTTCTGGCTACCTGCATTTTTCCATGTATGTTATGTGTATGTTCTTTGTTACCCTTACCTTAAGTATATTGCTTTGTTAAGTAAGCAGTTGCATTCATTTAACCCTAGACATTTTGTTTAGGCAAGGCCGTATAATATTATATGTTACCAACTGCAACAGAGGAACCATACCCAGAGGTCAAGGAGCGTAACAGTTTGTTATTAGTTAGTAACAGTTGATTGATTGACAGTTAAGAGGCGGGCCGAAAGAGCAGAGCTCAACCCCTGCAAGCACAACCAGGTGAATAAAAGTAGTTGAATACACACACACACACACACACACACACACACACACACACACACACACACACACACACACAGTCTTGGGTCAGCTTTGAGTCTTGGGTCAGCTTTGATCGTGAGCAGACGTGTAGGGTCAGCGGTCCGCGTTAACCAAGGGAACAATAGGGTTCAAGGGAGCGTGTGTACTGTGCAGTGAGAACCGGGACAGTGTAAATTGAACAGTGGCATTGTAAGGCAACACATTGATCACATCTCGTGGTGAATTATCTTAGTGAATTTAGAGAAGATAGCTAGTGAAGATCGACTTCTTGAGGAAGCATCAGTCGCATCAGCCGGGACCCACGTGGAGACCTGAAGACCTCACAGGATTACCGACGACACGCCGTGTATTCACCTAGAGTGCTTGTGGGGGTCTGGCTGGTAAGTGTCTCTCATAAGTCTCCAACAGTGTACAATGTTTATATAATATCATATCATAGACACTATTGCATTCCATTCAATAATACAATCGTAAAAATACAATCGTGGTAGACAGGTAACAGGGACAGCAACTGTGAGCTCACTGGGAACCCAGATAAGCCGCTAATCCTCCCCCACCCGCCGTAATCTGAAGACTACACCTCACCCATCTCTTAACCCCCCATCTCACTCTCCCAACACACTCCCCCCCCCCCCACCACCACTCCCACTCTCCCAAAACACTCCTCCCCCCCCCCCCCCCCACCACACCCACTCACACTAGGACTATTCTTGCTCTCTCTCTTGCTCTCTCTCTCTCTTGCTCTCTCTCTCTCTTGCTCTCTCTCTTGCTCTCTCTCTGTTGACAAGGGCAAAATGGCAGGTGGACGCAACAGGGACACAGGGAACAGCCAAATTGATCAAACGAGGGACATGTTAACCCAAGTTCTGGAGGAATTCAGGAAGGAGATGCAGGAAATGAGGATTACAATTAACAACCTGCAAAGTGAGCTGACATCAGCAAGGGAGGAGATCAAATCCCTCACAGAAAAAAATAAAGAGACCGAGCATCAGATTATCATCCAAATGGAAGGTGGGAATGTTACATTGGAAGGAAATGCCTCTGTACCTGAAACATTTGCAGACATACTGAAAAAGAGCTCAGAAGCAATGGACACAGTGAGGGAGGTAGCGATGCAAGCAGCCACCTCACATGAAGCAGCAAGGTGCACCACTCAGCTGCTGGAGAGAAAAAGATCAGTGGTAGTTGTAGGCATCAAAGAACAGGAAGGATCCAACAGGCAAGAATGGAATAGCAAGGATAGAGAGGCAGTACAGGGGCTACTGAAGGGGTTACAGATGGAAGGGGCTGAACGAAACATTGAGAAGGTTTTCAGGTTGGGCTGGTACAACAAGGACAGAAACCGACTTGTAAAGGTGGTGTTTACAAACGAAACCACGAAGGAGGATATTCTCGAAAGGAAGAGTCGACTGCAGCATGTGGAGGGATACAAGAAAGTATTCCTGCAGAGGGACAGGACGAAGGAGGAGAGAGCCAGGGCAGCAGAGGCAAGGAGGAAGCGCAGGGAGGGAGAAGCAAACCAGGAAATCACAGCCCCCAACACAACAGTCCTAGAGACAAGAGGCGAACCCAAAACCAGCATCCCAGCAACACCAGAGGGGAGGGCAACCCCACCACCCCCCTCTGCATAGAAACCCCCCCTTCCCCTCACCCTACATGCCCCCACCCAACCCTCCCTCCCCCCCCCACCCCATTCTTACCCTGTCATTCCTTCCCCATTCCCATCATGTCCCCCCTCCCACCTTTCCCCCCCTGTCCCCCTCCCCCTTCATCCCATACCCTCCCTATCCTCTTCCTCCCTCACCCCGCATCCTCCATGTCCCCCCTATCTCTTTAACCCACACCCTACCTGTCCCCCCTTCCATGAAACCCCCACCCCTCACCCCAAACTCCCCTGAAACCCTGCAAACCACCTCACAGATCATCTCACCCACTGAAAAGCTTCCCACACCAGCAGAATGCTCGCCAAGAAAGGGACAAGAAAATGAACTGAAGAAAGTGAGCTTCAAGGCAATGTACACTAACATAGATGGAATTACAAATAAAACAAGTGAACTCGGAGAATGGGCACTAGAAGAAAACCCAGACATAATAGCACTCACAGAAACAAAGCTAACAAACACCATAACAAACGCAGTGTTTCCACAGGGCTACTATGTAGTGAGGAAAGAGAGAGAAGGGAGAGGAGGAGGTGGTGTAGCTTTGCTACTAAGAGTAGGTTGGAGTTTCGAAGAGATGGTAATTCAGAACTGTGAAGGTTTCAGTGACTACATATCAGGCACCATAGCAACTGGAGGACAGAAAATTATAGTAGTAGTCATATATAACCCCCCACCGAATGTCAGAAGACCCAGACAGGAATATGATAGAAACAACTTGGCCACCATCAATATAATAGAGAGAGCAGCTTCTGTGGCTAGCAGGAACGGATCCAGGCTACTAATCATGGGAGACTTCAACCATGGAAAGATAGATTGGGGGAACAGAGACCCACATGGAGGCCCAGACACATGGAGAGCTAAGCTGCTGGATGTGGCAACAAGAAACTTTCTAAGTCAACACGTCAAGGGACCGACAAGAACGAGAGAAGGGGATGAACCAGCCTTGCTTGATCTGATATTTACCCTAAATGAGTCGGATATAAGGGAAGTTAAGTTGGAAGCCCCCTTGGGAATGAGTGATCATAGTGTATTGAGCTTTGAGTACCTGGTTGAGCTAGGAATTATCACCCCCAAAAAAGACCTGGGAAACAAAGGGCTGGCGTACCGAAAGGGAAACTATGAGGAGATGAATAAATTCCTATGGGATATACATTGGGACACAGAACTCGGAACCAAGTCCGTACAAGACATGATGGACTATGTCACCCAAAAATGTCAGGAGGCTGTAAGCAGGTTTGTCCCAGCCCATCAGGAAAAAACAGAAAAGCAAAGGAAGAATCTGTGGTTTAATAGGGAATGTATGAAAGCAAAGGAGCTGAACAAAAGAGCATGGAGGAACTTCCGTAATAACAGAACACCAGAAAGTAGAGAGAGATACCAGAGAACCAGGAACGAATATGTTAGTGTGAGAAGAGCAGCTGAGAAAAGGTATGAAAATGATATAGCTAATAAAGCCAAGACCGAACCAAAGCTACTACACAGTCACATCAGGAGGAAGACAACAGTGAAGGAACAGGTGATGAAACTTAGGGTGGGCGAGGACAGGTACACAGAGAATGACAAAGAGGTGTGTGAAGAACTCAACAAAAGGTTCCAGGAGGTCTTTACAATAGAACAGGGAGAAGTCACGGCGCTAGGAGAGGTGGCAGCAAACCAGGTGACCTTGGAAAGGTTCAAAATTACAAGAGATGAGGTCAGTACTGACAACAGTACGTAGACAACCGTACTGTTGTCATCAACAGAACACGTAGCACCCTACTACTACGGTTGTCAACAACAGGACACTACCACCTCTACTACTACTGTTGTCAACACTGGACATGTAGCGCCATTACTACTACTGTTGTCAACAATAGGACACGTAGCACCCCTACTACTACTATTGTCAACATTGGACACGTTGCGTCACTACTACTACTGTTATCATCAACAGGACACGTAGCATCACTATAACTACTGTTGTCTGCAACATAACATGAAGCATCACTACTATTACTGTTGTCATCAACAGAACACGTTACGCCTCTTCTACTACTGTTTCAAAAAAAGGACACGTAGCACCACTACAAACGTTGTCAACAACAGTTCATGTAGCACCGCTACTACTACGGTTGTCAACAACAGGACACGTACCACCTCTACTACTACTGTTGTCAACATTGAACACGTAGTGCCACTACTACTACTGTTATCAACAATTGGACGCGTAGCACCCCTACTACTACTGTTTTCAACAACAGGACACGTGGCACTCCTACTACTACTACTGTTGTAAACAATAGGACACGAATCACCAATACTACTACCGTTGTCAACAACAGGA
Organism: Procambarus clarkii; assembly: GCF_040958095.1. Taxonomy (NCBI): domain Eukaryota; kingdom Metazoa; phylum Arthropoda; class Malacostraca; order Decapoda; family Cambaridae; genus Procambarus; species Procambarus clarkii. The sequence goes on from NC_091185.1 coordinate 19,492,186, forward strand.
CACGTTGCACCACTACTACTACTACAAACGTTGTCAACAAAAGGACAGGTAGCGCCCCTACTACTACTGTTGTCAACAACAGGACACGTAGCACCGCTTCTACTACTGTTGTCAACATTGGACACGTAGCACCCCTACAACTATGGTTGTCAACAAAAGGACACATACCATCTCTACTACTACTGTTGTGAACATTGGACACGTAGCGTCACTACTACTAGTGTTGTCGTCAACAGGACACGTAGCAGCCCTACTACTACGATATTCAACAAGGGACACGTTGCGTGATTACTACTACTGTTGTTATCAACAGGACACGTAGCGTCACTCCTCCTACAGTTGTCTACAACAGAACACGTCGCATCATTATTACTACTGTTGTCATCAACAGGACCCGTATCATCATTACTACTACTGTTGTCAACAACAAGACACGTAGCACTCCTACTACTACTGTTGTCAACAACAGGACACGTAGCACCCCTACTACTACTGTTGTCAACAACAGGACACGTAACACCCCTACTACCACTGTTGTCAACAACAGGGCACGTTGCACTCCTACTACTGTTGTTGTCAACAATAGGACACGAATCACATATACTACTACTGTTTTCATCAACAGGACACGTAGCATCACTACAACTACCATTGTCTACAACAGAACACGTAGCGTCACTACTACTACTGTTGTCAACAACAGGACACATAGCGTCACTTCTACTATTGTTGTCAGCAATAGGGCAAGTAGCAATCCTACTACTACTGTTGTCAACAATAAGACACGAATTACCACTACTACTTCCATTGTCAACAATAGAACACGTTGCACGACTACAACTAATGTTGTCAACAACAGGACACGAAGCACCTCTTCTACTACTGTTTCATCAACAGGACACATAGCATCACTACTATTACTGTTGTCATCAACAGGACACGTGGCGCCACTATTACTACCATTATCTACAACAGAACACGTAGCGTCACTACTACTACTGTTGTCATTAACAGGACTCGTAGCATCTTTACTACTACTGTTGTAAACAACAGGACACGTAGCGCCACTACTACTACTACTGTTGTCTACAACAGGACACTTAGCGCCACTACTACTGCTGTTGTCAACAACAGGACACGTAGCGCCACTACTACTACTGTTGTCATCAACAGGACACGAAACGCCCATACTACTACGGTTGTCAACAACAGGATACACAGCACCACTACTACTTCTACTACTACTACTACTGTTGTCATCAACAGGGCATGTAGCATCACTATTACTACTGTGGTCTACAACAAAACACGTAGCATCACTACTAGTACTGATGTCATCAACAGAACACGTAGCGTCACTACTACTACTGTTGTCCACAACAGGACACGTTGCACCGCTTCTACTACTGTTTCATCAACCGGACACATAGCGCCACTACTACTACAATTGTCTACGATAGAACACGTAGCGCCACTAGAACTACGGTTGTCTAAAACAGAACACATAACGTCACTACTACTACTGCTGTCAAAAACAGGACACGTAGCACGTCTTCTACTACTGTTTCCTTAACAAGACACGTAGCATCACTACACCTACTGTTGTCATCAACAGGACACGTAGCGTCACTACTACTACAATTGTCTACAACAGAACATGTAGCATCATTATTACTACTGTTGTCATGAACAGGACACGTATCATTATTACTACTACTGTTGTCAACAACAGGACACATAGCGACACTACCACTGCTACTGTTGTCATCAACAGGACACCTAGCACCCCTACTAATACTGTTGTCAACAACAGGAAACGTACCGCCATTACTACTAATATTGTCATCAACAGGGCAAGTAGCATCAATACTACTACTGTAGTCATCAACAGGACACGTAGCATCACTATTACTACTACTACAAACGTTGTCAACAACGGGACACGTAGAGCCCTTACTACTACGGTTGTCAACAACAGGACACGTAGCATCTCTATTACTACTGTTGTCAACAACAGGACACCACTAATACTATTGTTGGCAACAACAGGACACGTAGCGCCACTACTACTACTGTTTTCAACAACAGGACACGTAGCTCTATTACTACTACTACTGTTGTCAACAACAGGACAACACTACTACTACTGTTGTCAACAACAGGACTCACTACGGGGCTCACCACAGCCCGTGCTACTTGGAACTTTGTTCCAGGTAGCGAATCTTAAACAACAACAACAACAACAGGACACGTATCGCCTGTACTACAACTGTTGTCAACAACAGGACACGTATGACCTCAACTACTACCGTTGTCAACAACAGGACACGTAGGGTCTCTACTACTACTACTGTTGTCAAGTACTATTACTGTTGTCATGAACAGGACACATAGCGTCACTACTATTACTGTTGTCATGAACAGGACACATAGCGTCACTACTATTACTGTTGTCATGAACAGGACACATAGCGTCACTACTATTACTGTTGTCATGAACAGGACACATAGCGTCACTACTATTACTGTTGTCATGAACAGGACACATAGCGTCACTACTATTACTGTTGTCATGAACAGGACACATAGCGTCACTACTATTACTGCTGTCATGAACAGGACACATAGCGTCACTACTATTACTGTCGTCAACAAGAGGACACGTAGCGTCATTGTTACTACTGTTGTCAACAACAGGACACGTAGCGTCACTACTACTACTGTTGTCAACAACAGGACACGTAGCACTCTACTACTACTATTGATGTCATGAACAGGACACTTAACATCACTACTTCTACTGTTGTCAACAATAGAACACGTAGCACCCCTACTACTATTTTTGTCAACAATAGGATACGAATCTCCACTACTACTACCGTTGTCAACAACAGGACACGTAGTGCTACTACTACCCCTGTTGTAAACAACAGGACATGTACTGCCTCTACTACTTCTGTTGTCAACAGTGTTGATCAAAAACTAACTATAAGTTCATGTAATATCCCCATCTCACAAGATGGTTAGTCATACATAGCATCAGGAGAGAACATACAGTGCGAGGCTCATCTATAAGCCTGCACTAGCAAACTCTGGCCACATCATAACAATATCTTCCAGAAACCCACACTAAGTAATTATCAAATCGTACCTTTAACGTTCTCATTATGTTCTACTGAGTTCTACTGAGCTCACAAGGGTTTCCAGAGTCTTGTACTGAAGCCGGACCAGGATTTTTTACTCAATCCTACACACAACACACACTTTTTTTTTTTTTTTTTTTTTTTTTTTTTTTTTTAAATCTGTCGTAACTCTGGTGACAAACTTTATCGTTCTCTTTTTGAGAGACTTTTTAGGCGTAACTTCATCACTGTTCATGTGACATGTCCATGGGCTGTGTGTTGTGCTCGGAATGGGCTTCTTCTGTGGCCGGAGGAATATTTGTAGAGCCGGTGTTAGGCACAAAACTGGACAGTTAGTTATCGGTCATGTCGTTAGGATTGCTGTTCCGCTCAAACAAGGCTTTTTCTGATGTGAAAGTAATATTTGTGTACCGGAGGATATCATCTCCGATTATAAACTCGTAATCATAGACATCCGCGATGTATATATCCGTAGTGAATTTAAGTCCTTCGAACTTAACTTCTGCATTCCTGATAATGCGGTTGGCCTCACATGGTTCTCCGTGTACATTAACGAAGTCTACACTTTGACATGCCTCGGTTACAAGGCCTAGTCTAATAACACCTTGGCTGCTGATGATCGTATTAGGGGCACCGGTGTCCACGAAGGCTTCCATTTCCTTACTGTTGATTGTGGACTTGACATGAATGGTATTGTAATTTACGACAGAGAACTCTTTGTCCTGCATCTTCTGTGGCCGTATTATTAGTTGGGGATTTTTCATGTCATTAATTATTGAGCAGTTATATGCAACTAAAATATCCATGGAGAGTAATGCATCCTTGGTGGGAAAATCATAAACATATATCTCGGTATCAAGAGAGAAATCGCTCTGGAAATAAGGTTTGGCTTTCAAGAGCCCCTTGAAGGGATCTGAAAATGTTAATGTCTCCTGCTCATTGCCATCCTAGTCTACAGTCGCCAACTAATGGAAACATTCAAAATCCTGGTCTATTACGGCCTCCAAGCCGTATTGTTTCATCAGGGGAACCGTGATTAGGGTTATACATGCGCCTGTGTCAACAGTGAAGTCAACAACTTGATTCCCCAGTTGGACAGGAACAAATATTTCATTAGCGTGCCGGTAAAGAGGGAGAGACACCTCTCTTGATACTCCTCTGTCACACGCCATTGTTCCTTGTAAAGTGTCTGTGTCTCGCTCCGGCAGCTTATATGGGATTCATATCCATGATACATTTTATTTAGTTAGGCTGCAAATGTTAGAACAGCTCGGCTGTGTTGTCAATTGTGACACTACAAATTTACTAGAATTTTATTTACATGGATTGACTTGAGGGTTACTAACACTTTAGCGGCCTCGACGAGGACAGAAAGCCAGCGGATTGTCAAAGGTCACGGCAAAGGAATGGCTTGAACCCTAATAACCCTTTTTAATGTCACAATGACAACACAACAAAGGTGTTCTAACATTTTCATTTAAAAACTGTTTAGTGGAGTATTGACAGTTCAGTCTCGTCACGTGTCTCAACACTGTCAGGCCTTCAACAGTAAGTAAATCACAAGGCCGCTAATTTACGTAAAAACATTTAATATAAAAACGTAATAATATGGACACACGATGTCTCTTAACTATTCCTCACTGAAATATACGGCCAAACTCAGGCTTCTTTAGTGCAATTCTTTGTGTGCCTAAGCAACTAATATTTAATTTAATTTAATACTTTCGCGCGCCCTGCGAAGGTAAAAAAAAAAGCGGTATGTGTGTGCAGCGTTTTTGTTCCTTAAGGGTAAAAACAAAAATGTGTATATTCTTTTTACTCTCCTGACCTTAGTTCTCGAGCTACATATTTCATTTTGGTACCAACTTGTTCGCAATAAAATTCTCTAGAAAAACATCAGTAAAAAAGGTCACGAAACGTATATGGATTCCAGTACCAAATAAATAAGTACGAAGATGACTCGCCGTGAGCGCCCAACAGCAACAAAATGTTTTTACTCTTGGGATTGTTATCACCTCCACACTTGTTCTACTGCGTTAATTTTGGTATCAATGGATTCGCAATGAAATTCCTAACACGGTGATATGAATATAAACGTAGAATAATGGTCGCGGCCCACCCGCAAGAGTGTGGGAAGTGGTGGAACTGTTACACGGTATTGGTGACGGGACGACACAAGTGTAATACGGCGCTTTGAAAGTTTATACTTATTTCACTGTCCTGACATTATTATTTTATGTACGTCATTCATTTTTGTGTCAATGTGTTTGCAATAGAATGTTCTATGAGCCCGTAGGTAAAAAAGATCAACAAAGCGTAAGATAAAATAGCGCCAAATATAAAACAACCCTGGAACATATCAGTGAGCGTCAAACACACACGAAATGTTTTTACTTTGGTTATGTTTGCCAAGTTTATACTTGTTGCACACAGTTATTTTTGGTTGTACATTGATTGGAATAAAATTCCCTAAACAGACATATGCATATAATACATGATATGGGGGAAGCATTACCAGTATAAACGGCTAAAGTCACCCACCTGCAACCCGTTTGGGACAGTCATGCAGACACACTCTACACCCAAAAAAACAATCTATGAAGGTTCGAGTCTACTTACGGCAGTTTATGTGATACAGTGTTCATTCTGGTATCAAAATACTCGTTTCAGTTTGTAGTTCATGCGATTTTCAGAATCAACTGAATCGCTGGAGGTTCAACATTTGAGTCAGAGTCAGAGTCATCTGACAAAACCGTCAGGTTACTAATTCTCTTTAATTAGCTATGAGTGCTTAATCCCTCTGTCCGCAAACAGATCTGATCAGTCCAACGAATTACAGCAGCTTAAGTACAGCGCAATTGACTCCGATCATAACAGACCGGTCAACCCCTTACGTTAATCAATCAATTAACGACAGCTCGTTAAATCGTTAACACTACGTTAGTCTTCACTTAACAATTCCTCCACTGCGTGAACTTCACTGTGACTGTTGCCTTTACACGTCCCTACGTTAATCACAACAATGTTCAACGAAACAAGTGACCTCGTTAAGTAAATCGCGACCCCCGGTGACGTTAAATGACTTTAATTCTCACAGAATCCTTCACAGTACACAACGCATTCCATCAAGGACAAACTTGCCTACGGTTTACACACGGTACAACACAGTACATCACAGTACATCCTTGCCACTCATGGCAAAACTTGTAAATGACTTTCCCAGTAAATTATCTACCAATAATTCACACTTTACCACAACACAACAGTAAAATAAGCGCTGGCCTATATAATAATGGGAATTATTTGTAACCAAAGGAAACCTTCCTGTTACCACTTTCACTGCTGAAAAAGAGAATCAAATTACAGCGAATTACGTACACGGCCCATAGAGAAAATAGAAGCAAATAACTCACTTTACTCCACCACTGAATGTGTCTCCAGGTGTCCTCACACACGTCAAACTCACAGTTGGGCCCAACCTCAACTTGGTGACGGCAAAACGGGTAAACTCACACGTCTCCAATTCCCAGTCACCTCACTAGGTGGTCGACTTGGGACAGAGGACAGACGGAACACTGGGGGGGAACCCAGCTTCAGAGTTTTATTACCCAAAACAGAAACAGTGTACTTACATCAATCTCGCGGGCCCGCCACACACACTCACACACATTCGTCACCCTCATTTCCACTGCTGCTGCTGGATGATGACGTAGGTGTCCTCACTTCCTACACGTGGTCAGTTGCAGCACAGGGTCCTAGACCACGGGGTTAGCTCCACACACAGCGACCAGGTGGTGCGAACACGCCGGCTTAGGCAGACCAGAGTGCGCACACAACAGATTACACAGCGGGGATACGGTACCAGGGAGCCGGTCGGCCGAGCGGACAGCACGCTGGACTTGTGATCCTGTGGTCCTGGGTTCGATCCCAGGTGCCGGCAAGGAACAATGGGCAGAGTTTCTTTCACCCTATGCCCCTGTTACCTAGCAGTAAAATAGGTACCTGGGTGTTAGTCAGCTGTCACGGGCTGCTTCCTGGGGGTGGAGGCCTGGTCGAGGACCGGGCCGCGGGGACACTAAAAAAAAGCCCCGAAATCATCTCAAGATAACCTCAAGATAACCACGCCCATCCACTTGACACGGTACCCCAGGATACGTCGGAACACGGTGTTACACGGAACACGAGACGGAGTCCTTAGCTGTTCCTTTCTAATTCCTCGGCATTAGGAATTTTAAGGTTTTTCTCATAACACTGAAACCTTCTCTAGCACGTCTCACTGCAATACCTTCAAGCACAGATACGATAGACGGCGGATGTCACTAACCTAGGCCGATAATTAACAGCCTCACTCAGTCCAGTTGCTCTGAGATGGCGTCTTACAATCACATGGCTCAGATGACAAAAGTTCACACTGGTTCGGTACATGCACCACCGGATTCTTACGGACGGCACACGAAAAGATAGCAAGATGATAGGCGTGACTTAGGAACGTTGCAGGTGGTATTTCCCGATGCCTGGCCTAGCACGGAAAAGAACGTCCTCCCATAGCAACGTTCTAGGTAAGAATCTTTTTTCCCGCCAAGATGGCCCCGGGGATACCATGCGGCACCCCTCAGCGTCTTGACCAATCACGGTTCAGCATTCCTGAGGCCCAGGAGCCTTGGCCATTGGCGCACCTGCCTCACGACGCTACCTTCCTCTCTCAGGAGGTGGACACGTGATGGGGGGGGGGGGGTGGTCTACAGCCTTAAACCCTCCATACCTCCCTCTCTACACTTGACTTGTACAAAAAATTTCCCTGAAATCAATTCCCTCCAGTAATTTCCTTCACAGACCTGATACAGCGATCAGAATGACATCAATGGCTAGCAAATGTCACGGGCTGTCCAACGACACCCAACACGACTGTGGAAAAGTTATATTCAGAAAGTTGAATTACGGTGCACATCACTGGTGCACTACGCAATTTCGTACTTCATTCAGTGCATGAGAGAGCAGGAAAAATATGTCTCCTGACAAACAGGACATGAAGCGCCACTACTACTACTGTTGTCAACAGCAGGACACGTAGCTGACCAGACCACACACTAGGGATGAAGGGATGACGACGTTTCGGTCCGTCCTTGACCATTCTCAAGTCGAGAATGGTCCAGGACGAACCGAAACGTCGTCGTCCCTTCACCTTCTAGTGTGTGGTCTGGTCAACTTACTTTAGCCACGTTATTGTGACTCATCGCCTGCACAGGACACGTAGCGCCACTACTACTATCGTTGTCGTAGAACACGTAGCGTCAGAACTACTACTGTTGTCATCAACAGAACACGTAGCGTCACTACTATTACCATTGTCTACAACACAACACGTAGCGTGACTACTACTACTACTGTTGTCATCAACAGGACACGTAGCGTCACTGCTACTACTGTTGTCATCAACAGGACACATAGCATCAGTACTACTATTGTTGTCAACAACAGGACACGTAGCACCACTACTACTACCATTGTCTACAACAGAACACGTAGCATCACTACTACTACCATTGTCTACAATAGAACACGTAGCGTCACTACTACTACTGTTGTCAACAACAGGACATGTAACGCCACTACTACTACTGTTGTCAACAACAGGACACGTAGCACCCCTACTACTACTACTGTTGTAAACAACAAGACACGTAGCGCCACTACTACTACCGTTGTCAACAACAGGAAACGTACCGCCATTACTACTAATATTGTCATCAACAGAACAAGTACCATCAATACTACTACTGTTGTCATCACAGGACACGTAGCGTCACTACTACTACTACTGTTGTCATCAACAGGACACGTAGCACCTCTTCTACTACTGTTTCAATAACAGGACACAACGGGACACGTAGAGGCCTTACTACTACGGTTATCAACAACAGGACACGTAGCTGCACTGTTACTACTGTTGTCAACAACAGGACACGTAGTACCCCTATTACTACTGTTGTCAACATTCGACCTGTAGCGCCAATACTACTACTGTTGCCAACAACAGGACACGTAGCACCACTACTACTACTGTTGTCAACATTGGACACGAATCACCACTACTACTACCGTTGTCAACAATGTCAACAACAGAACACATTGCACGATTACAACTACTGTTGTCAACAACAGGACACGTAGCGCCACTACAGCTACAATTGTCTACAGTAGAACACGTAGCGTCAGTACTACTAGTGTTGTCATCAAGAGAACACGTAGCGTCACTACTATTACCATTGTCTATAACACAACACGAACGTGACTACTACTACTGTTGTCATGAACAGGACACGTAGCGTCACTGCTACTACTGTTGTCAACAACGGGACACGTAGCACCCCTACTACTATTGTTTTCAACATTGGACACGAATCACCACCACTACTACCGTTGTCAACAACAGAACAAGTTGCACGACTACTACTATTGTTGTCAGCAATAGGACACGTAGCACCTCTTCTACTACTGTTTCATCAACAAGACACGTAGCACCACTAATACTACTGTTGTCAACAACAGGACACGTAGCACCACTACTACTACTGTTGTCAACAACAGGGCACGTAACACCACTTCTACCACTGTGGTCAACAACAGGACACATAACGTCACTAACGTCACTACTGTTGTCAACAACAGGACACGTAGCGCCACTACAACTACAGTTGCCAACAATAGGACACGAAGCACCTCTTCTACTACTGTTTCATCAACAGGACACGTAACATCACTACTATTTCTGTTGTCACCAACAGGACACGTGGCGCCACTATTACTACCGTTGTCTACAACAGAACACGTAGCGTCACTACTACTACTGTTGTCATCAACAGGACTCGTAGCATCATTACTACTACTGTTGTAAACAACAGGACACGTAGCGCCACTACTACTACTACTGTTGTCTACAACAAAACACGTAGCATCACTACTAGTACTGATGTTATCAACTGAACACGTAGCGTCACTACTACTACTGTTTCATCAACAAGACACGTAGCATCACTACAACTACTGTTGTCAACAATACGACACGAATCACCACCACTACTACCGTTGTCAACAACAGAACATGTTGCACGAATGCTACTATTGTTGTCAGCAAAAGGACACGTAGCGCCACTACTACTACTGTTTCATCAACAAGACACGTAGCATCACTACACCTACTGTTGTCATCAACAGGACACGTAGCGTCACTACTACTGCTACTGTTGTCATCAACAGGACACCTAGCATCCCTACTAATACTGTTGTCAACAACAGGAAACATACCGCCATTACTACTAATATTGTCATCAACAGGACACGTAGCATCACTATTAATACTGATGTCTCCAACGAAACACGTAGCGTCACTACTACTAGAGTTGTCAACAACGGGACACGAATCACCACTACTACTACCGTTGTCAACAATGTCATCAACAGAACACATTGCACGACTACAACTACTGTTGTCAACAACAGGACACGTAGCGCCACTACTTCTACCGTTGTCTACAGCAGAACACGTAGCGTCAGTACTACTACTGTTGTCATGAACAGGACACGTAGCGTCACTGCTACTGCTGTTGTCAACAACGGGACACGTAGCACCCCTACTACTATTGTTTTCAACATTGGACACGAATCACCACCACTACTACCGTTGTCAACAACAGAACATGTTGCACGACTACTACTATTGTTGTCAGCAATAGGACACGTAGCGCCACTACTACTACTGTTGTCAACAACAGGACACGTTGCACCTCTTCTACTACTGTTTCATCAACAAGACACGTAGCATCACTACACCTACTGCTGTCATCAACAGGTCACGTAGCGTCACTACTACTACCATTGTCTACAACTCAACACGTAGCGTGATTACTACTACTGTTGTTATCAACAGGACACGTAGCGTCACTCCTACTACTGTTGTCTACAACAGAACACGTAGCATCATTATTACTACTGTTGTCATCAACAGGACACGTAACACCCCTACTACCACTGTTGTCAACAACAGGACACATAACGTCACTAACGTCACTACTGTTGTCAACAACAGGACATGTAGCGCCACTACAACTACTGTTGTCAGCAATAGGACAAGTAGCAACCCTACTACTACTGTTGTCATCAACATGACACGTAGCATCTTTACTACTACTGTTGTAAACAACAGGACATGTAGCGCCCCTACTACTACTACTACTGTTGTCTACAACAGGACACTTAGCGCCACTACTACTGCTGTTGTCAACAACAGGACACGAAACGCCCCCTACTACTACAGTTGTCAACAACAAAACACGTAGCATCACTACTAGTACTGATGTCATCAACAGAACACGTAGCGTCACTACTACTACTGTTGTCAACAGCAGGAAACGTTGCACCTCTTCTACTAATGTTTCATCAACAGGACACATAGCACAACAACTACTACTACAAACGTTGTCAACAAGACACGTAGCGCCCCATTTATTTCGGTTGTCAACAACAGGACACGTAGCGCCCCTACTACTACTGTCGTAAACAACAGGACACGTAGCACCCCTACTACTAAAACTTTCTACAACACAACACGTAGCGTGAACACTACTACTGTTGTAATCAACAGGACACGTAACATCACTACTACTACTACTACTACTACTACCATTGTCAACAACGGAACACGTAGCGTCACTAATACTTCTCTTGACATCAACAGGACACGTAGCACCACTACTACTACTGTTGTCAACAACAGGACACGTAGCGCCACTACTACTACTGTCATCAACAACAGGACACGTAGCTCTATTAGTACTGTTGTTGTCAACAACAGGACACGTAGCTCTATTAGTACTGTTGTTGTCAACAACAGGACAACACTACTACTATTGTTGGCAACAACAGGACACGTAGCGCCACTACTACTACTGTTTTCAACAACAGGACACGTAGCTCTATTACTACTGCTGTTGTCAACATCAGGACAACACTACTACTACTGTTGTCAACAACAGGACACGTAGCACTCTACTACTACTATTGATGTCATCAACAGAACACGTAACATCACTACTTCTACTGTTGTCAACAACAGGACACGTATGACCTCAACTACTACCGTTGTCAACAACAGGACACGTAGGGTCTCTACTACTACTACTGTTGTCAAGTACTATTACTGTTGTCATGAACAGGACACATAGCGTCACTACTATTACTGTTGTCATGAACAGGACACATAGCGTCACTACTATTACTGTTGTCATGAACAGGACACATAGCGTCACTACTATTACTGTTGTCATGAACAGGACACATAGCGTCACTACTATTACTGTTGTCATGAACAGGACACATAGCGTCACTACTATTACTGTTGTCATGAACAGGACACATAGCGTCACTACTATTACTGTTGTCATGAACAGGACACATAGCGTCACTACTATTACTGTTGTCATGAACAGGACACATAGCGTCACTACTATTACTGCTGTCATGAACAGGACACATAGCGTCACTACTATTACTGTCGTCAACAAGAGGACACGTAGCGTCATTGTTACTACTGTTGTCAACAACAGGACACGTAGCGTCACTACTACTACTGTTGTCAACAACAGGACACGTAGCACTCTACTACTACTATTGATGTCATGAACAGGACACTTAACATCACTACTTCTACTGTTGTCAACAATAGAACACGTAGCACCCCTACTACTATTTTTGTCAACAATAGGATACGAATCTCCACTACTACTACCGTTGTCAACAACAGGACACGTAGTGCTACTACTACCCCTGTTGTAAACAACAGGACATGTACTGCCTCTACTACTTCTGTTGTCAACAGTGTTGATCAAAAACTAACTATAAGTTCATGTAATATCCCCATCTCACAAGATGGTTAGTCATACATAGCATCAGGAGAGAACATACAGTGCGAGGCTCATCTATAAGCCTGCACTAGCAAACTCTGGCCACATCATAACAATATCTTCCAGAAACCCACACTAAGTAATTATCAAATCGTACCTTTAACGTTCTCATTATGTTCTACTGAGTTCTACTGAGCTCACAAGGGTTTCCAGAGTCTTGTACTGAAGCCGGACCAGGATTTTTTACTCAATCCTAAACACAACACACACTTTTTTTTTTTTTTTTTTTTTTTTTTTTTTTTTTTTTTTTTTTGAATCTGTCGTAACTCTTGTGACAAACTTTATCGTTCTCTTTTTGAGTGACTTTTTAGGCGTAACTTCATCACTGTTCATGTGACATGTCCATGGGCTGTGTGTTGTGCTCGGAATGGGCTTCTTCTGTGGCCGGAGGAATATTTGTAGAGCCGGTGTTAGGCACAAAACTGGACAGTTAGTTATCGGTCATGTCGTTAGGATTGCTGTTCCGCTCAAACAAGGCTTTTTCTGATGTGAAAGTAATATTTGTGTACCGGAGGATATCATCTCCGATTATAAACTCGTAATCATAGACTTCCGCGATGTATATATCCGTAGTGAATTTAAGTCCTTCGAACTTAACTTCTGCATTCCTGATAATGCGGTTGGCCTCACATGGTTCTCCGTGTACATTAACGAAGTCTACACTTTGACATGCCTCGGTTACAAGGCCTAGTCTAATAACACCTTGGCTGCTGATGATCGTATTAGGGGCACCGGTGTCCACGAAGGCTTCCATTTCCTTACTGTTGATTGTGGACTTGACATGAATGGTATTGTAATTTACGACAGAGAACTCTTTGTCCTGCATCTTCTGTGGCCGTATTATTAGTTGGGGATTTTTCATGTCATTAATTATTGAGCAGTTATATGAAACTAAAATATCCATGGAGAGTAATGCATCCTTGGTGGGAAAATCATAAACATATATCTCGGTATCAAGAGAGAAATCGCTCTGGAAATAAGGTTTGGCTTTCAAGAGCCCCTTGAAGGGATCTGAAAATGTTAATGTCTCCTGCTCATTGCCATCCTAGTCTACAGTCGCCAACTAATGGAAACATTCAAAATCCTGGTCTATTACGGCCTCCAAGCCGTATTGTTTCATCAGGGGAACCGTGATTAGGGTTATACATGCGCCTGTGTCAACAGTGAAGTCAACAACTTGATTCCCCAGTTGGACAGGAACAAATATTTCATTAGCGTGCCGGTAAAGAGGGAGAGACACCTCTCTTGATACTCCTCTGTCACACGCCATTGTTCCTTGTAAAGTGTCCGTCTCTCGCTCCAGCAGCTTATATGGGATTCATATCCATGATACATTTTATTTAGTTAGGCTGCAAATGTTAGAACAGCTCGGCTGTGTTGTCAATTGTGACACTACAAATTTACTAGAATTTTATTTACATGAATTGACTTGAGGGTTACTAACACTTTAGCGGCCTCGACGAGGACAGAAAGCCAGCGGATTGTCAAAGGTCACGGCAAAGGAATGGCTTGAACCCTAATAACCCTTTTTAATGTCACAATGACAACACAACAAAGGTGTTCTAACATTTTCATTTAAAAACTGTTTAGTGGAGTATTGACAGTTCAGTCTCGTCACGTGTCTCAACACTGTCAGGCCTTCAACAGTAAGTAAATCACAAGGCCGCTAATTTACGTAAAAACATTTAATATAAAAATGTAATAATATGGACACACGATGTCTCTTAACTATTCCTCACTGAAATATACGGCCAAACTCAGGCTTCTTTAGTGCAATTCTTTGTGTGCCTAAGCAACTAATATTTAATTTAAGTATAGCCAAACTATCTATCAACTAAACGGCTTTATCATTTATATACATTTGTACATATAATTACCGGGGTATGATAACTGCATGAATGAACACGTTAAATGGTTGTATGAACAACATGGACACTAATGTGGCGGGCAATAGTGTGGCCTCGCCTGATGTTACCCGGCTCATCTCTTCCCTTGCAACACCTCCAACCTCCTCCCATCTGTTGATTGTCAGTCCTTACTGTTCCGTCCCGGTTGGCTACCATTCCCTCC
This sequence comes from Procambarus clarkii, assembly GCF_040958095.1. NCBI lineage: Eukaryota > Metazoa > Arthropoda > Malacostraca > Decapoda > Cambaridae > Procambarus > Procambarus clarkii. The sequence goes on from NC_091185.1 coordinate 19,507,358, forward strand.
CCGTCCCATCCGTCCCGGTTGGTCACCATTCCTTCCCCCGTTCCATCCGTCCTGGTTGGTCACCATTCCTTCCCCGTCCCATCCGTCCCGGTTGGTCACCATTCCTTCCCCGTCCCATCCGTCCTGGTTGGTCACCATTCCTTCCCCGTCCCATCCGTCCCGGTTGGTCACCATTCCTTCCCCGTCCCATCCGTCCTGGTTGACCACCATTCCTTCCCCGTCCCATCCGTCCCGGTTGGTCACCATTCCTTCCCCGTCACATCCGTCCTGGTTGACCACCATTCCTTCCCCGTCCCATCCGTCCCGGTTGGTCACCATTCCTTCCCCGTCCCATCCGTCCTGGTTGACCACCATTCCTTCCCCGTCCCATCCGTCCCGGTTGGTCACCATTCCTTCCCCGTCACATCCGTCCTGGTTGTGTCGGAAAATCCGACACCATTTAATAATCATACAGATAATAGCTGTATTGTATAAACAAGTTACCCATAGAAAACGTAACTTGTAGTGGAATTACCGTCTAAAGAAAACGGGATATCATCACCACATACCATTATAAATTGACCAGCTATTCTGCTGGGAATTATTCTTAAATACATTAGTCTTTGGACTTTACCATCATAAAACATCTTATATAAATTAACTTAATTATCAATATTAAAGTAGAGTAAATGTGACCCTTCTATCACTTTCTGAAATCTGGACAAAGTAGGCCAGGCGTCAGGGAGGAAGGAGGCAGCCATTGTTGTGTCACCTCCGAGACGTGTGGAGCAAATTTAGCTCCTATCATATCTGGACAATGTCGGCCAGTAACGTCAATAGTATGGAGTGTTAAACAGCCATTGTTTATATTGAGACCAGAGGCTCACACAGGAGCAAATTCGGCTCCTGTTAATTTTACTTGGACGTAGTGTTATGGAAACCAAAGGTGTACCATTGTCAACACGCTGTCTACAAATTCAAGTTAAGTGTCTATCCGAAACCCGTTTATCATTCATTTATGGCCATTAATGTCAGGATATAGGGTGACCCGGTTAGATCACGTGGAAGCCTCAAACTAAAGGTAATTAAGCCAGGTCTTTATTGTTCCATGTACTGTATAGTGTTTTCTCTGATATAGCTTGTCATATATAGGATTCTGGCTTCACAGCTAGCGCACTTTTGACAGGTCAAGATGAGGAAGATTTGTGCACCAGTTACTGGGTGATATGGAAGCTACCTCAAAGAGGATAATTTGGTGTCTACACCCTAGTTATACCTGGTGGACTAACCTGCTGTACTATAAGATAAGGAACCTCTTCAATGTATGTAGTTACTGTAGTTTGATTGGCTGCATATATATTAATTTAATAACCCCCCCTAATGTGTAGAGGATCGATTTGTGAGATTAAGAGATTATTGCAGAAATACAGTCCACTTATCATTATACAAATTGCTATCGAAGTATATAAATTAACGTAAATATAAATCTCACAGGTCGGTTCCCACAGGTTGACCACCATTCCATCCCTGTCCCATCCGTCCCATCCCAAATCATTATACTGATCCCTTCCTAGTACTGTACAGTCGTAATGGCTTGGCGTTCTCTCCTGATAGTTCCCTTCGGTGCTAAGTCCTTCTAAACATATCTACCAGACACTGAACCCATTATGTGTCTACCAAACATATCTACCAGACACTGAACCCATTATGTGTCTACCAAACATATCTACCAGACACTGAACCCATTATGTGTCTACCAAACATATCTACCAGAGACTGAACCCATTATGTGTCTACCAAACATATCTACCAGACACTGGATCCATTATGTGCCTTCTAAACATATCTACCAGACACTGAACCCATTATGTGCCTTCTAAACATATCTACCAGACACTGAACCCATTATGTGCCTTCTAAACATATCTACCAGACACTGAACCCATTATGTGCCTTCTAAACATATCTACCAGACACTGAACCCATTATGTGTCTACTAAACATATCTGCTGGACACTGAACCCATTATGTGCCTTCTAAACATATCTACCAGACACTGAACCCATTATGTGTCAACTAAACATATCTGCTGGACACTGAACCCATTATGTGCCTTCTAAACATATCTACCAGACACTGAACCCATTATGTTCCTTCTAAACATATCTACCAGACACTGAACGCATTATGTGCCTTCTAAACATATCTACCAGACACTGAACCCATTATGTGTCTACCAAACATATCTACCAGACACTGAACCCATTATGTGTCTACCAAACATATCTACCAGACACTGAACCCATTATGTGTCTACCAAACATATCTACCAGAGACTGAACCCATTATGTGTCTACCAAACATATCTACCAGACACTGGATCCATTATGTGCCTTCTAAACATATCTACCAGACACTGAACCCATTATGTGCCTTCTAAACATATCTACTAGACACTGAACCCATTATGTGCCTTCTAAACATATCTACCAGACACTGAACCCATTATGTGTCTACTAAACATATCTGTTGGACACTGAACCCATTATGTGCCTTCTAAACATATCTACCAGACACTGAACCCATTATGTTCCTTCTAAACATATCTACCAGACACTGAACCCATTATGTGCCTTCTAAACATATCTACCAGACACTGAACCCATTATGTGTCTACTAAACATATCTGCTGGACACTGAACCCATTATGTGCCTTCTAAACATATCTACCAGACACTGAACCCATTATGTGCCTTCTAAACATATCTACCAGACACTGAACCCATTATGTGCCTTCTAAACATTTCTACCAGACACTGAACCCATTATGTTCCTTTGTAACCCTTTCCACCACTGCCCAGGGAATGGGTATGGGTGCATAATAAATGTCATACACTAACATACACAAATAATACATGGCAGAACGTCTTCTATACACGCTTGCTTGACCAACTATGTAGGTGATGGGTGACCACAACGTAGCTGAAGATATGGTCACCAAACATCTCATCACAAGATGAGGGAGAGGATGACGTTTCGGTCCGTCATGGACCATTACCACGTCGTGTAGACTTAATAGATAGTTACTCCTGCGCCCTACTGATAGACAGGTTACTCCTGCGCCCTACTGATAGACAGGTTACTCCTGCGCCCTACTGATAGACAGGTTACTCCTGCGCCCTACTGATAGATAGGTTACTCCTGCGCCCTACTGATAGATAGGTTACTCCTGCGCCCTACTGATAGACAGGTTACTCCTGCGCCCTACTGATAGATAGGTTACTTCTGCGCCCTACTGATAGAGAGGTTACTCCTGCGCCCAACTGATAGATAGATTACTCCTGCGCCCTACTGATAGGTTACTCCTGCGCCCTACTGATAGATAGGTTACTCCTGCGCCCTACTGATAGATAGGTTACTCCTGCGCCCTACTGATAGATAGGTTACTCCTGCGCCCTACTGATAGACAGGTTACTCCTGCGCCCTACTGATAGATAGGTTACTCCTGCGCCCTACTGATAGATAGGTTACTCCTGCGCCTTACTGATAGACAGGTTACTCCTGCGCCCTACTGATAGATAGGTTACTTCTGCGCCCTACTGATAGAGAGGTTACTCCTGCGCCCAACTGATAGATAGATTACTCCTGCGCCCTACTGATAGGTTACTCCTGCGCCCTACTGATAGATAGGTTACTCCTGCGCCCTACTGATAGATAGGTTACTCCTGCGCCCTACTGACAGATAGGTTACTCCTGCGCCCTACTGATAGATAGGTTACTCCTGTGCCCTACTGATAGACAGGTTACTCCTGCGCCCTACTGATAGATAGGTTACTTCTGCGCCCTACTGATAGATAGGTTACTCCTGCGCCCAACTGATAGATTGGTTACTCCTGCGCCCTACTGATAGGTTACTCCTGCGCCATACTGATAGATAGGTTACTCCTGCGCCCTACTGATAGATAGGTTACTTCTGCGCCCTACTGATAGATAGGTTACTCCTGCGCCCTACTGATAGACAGGTTACTTCTGCGCCCTACTGATAGATAGGTTACTCCTGCGCCATACTGATAGATAGGTTACTCTTGCGCCCTACTGATAGATAGGTTACTCCTGTGCCATACTGATAGATAGGTTACTCCTGCGCCCTACTGAGAGACAGGTTACTCCTGCGCCCTACTGATAGACAGGTTACTCCTGCGCCCTACTGATAGATAGGTTACTCCTGCGCCCTACTGATAGATAGGTTACTCCTGCGCCATACTGATATATAGGTTACTCCCGAACCCTACTGATAGATAGGTTAGTCCCGCGCCCTACTGATAGATAGGTTACTCCCGCGCCCTACTGATAGATAGGTTACTCCCGCGCCCTACTGATAGATAGGTTACTCCTGCGCCCTACTGATAGATAGGTTACTCCTGCGCCATACTGAAAGATAGGTTACTCCCGCGCCCTACTGATAGATAGGTTACTCCCGCGCCCTACTGATAGATAGGTTACTCCTGCGCAATACTGATAGATAGGTTACTCCTGCGCCCTACTGATAGATAGGTTAGTCCCGCGACCATCTGATGTTCTCATAGGTCTCCTGAAACCAGGGATCCCATGCAGTCGGCAGTTGCAACGTCAACATTAAACGTGGCTGGTCGACACATCCACTCACCCATCACGGCTGGTCGACACATCCACTCACCCATCACGGCTGGTCGACACATCCACTCACCCATCACGGCTGGTCGACACATCCACTCACCCATCACGGCTGGTCGACACATCCACTCACCCGTCATGGCTGGTCGACACATCCACTCACCTATCATGGCTGGTCGACACATCCACTCATCCGTCAAGGCTGGTCGACACATCCACTCACCCATCATGGCTGGTCGACACATCCACTCACCCATCATGGCTGGTCGTCACATCCACTCATCCGTCATGGCTGGTCGACACATCCACTCACCCATCACGGCTGGTCGACACATCCACTCACCCATCATGGCTGGTCGACACATCCACTCACCCATCATGGCTGGTCGTCATATCCACTCATCCGTCATGGCTGGTCGACACATCCACTCATCCGTCAAGGCTGGTCGACACATCCACTCAGCCGTCATGGCTGGTCGACACATCCACTCATCCGTCAAGGCTGGTCGACACATCCACTTAGCCGTCATGGCTGGTCGACACATCCACTCACCCATCATGGCTGGTCGACACATCCACTCACCCATCATGGCTGGTCGACACATCCACTCATCCGTCAAGGCTGGTCGACACATCCACTTAGCCGTCAAGGCTGGTCGACACATCCACTCATCCGTCATGGCTGGTCGACACATCCACTCAGCCGTCACGGCTGGTCGACACATCCACTCAGCCGTCATGGCTGGTCGACACATGCACTCATCCGTCAAGGCTGGTCGACACATCCACTCAGCCGTCATGGCTGGTCGATGTTACAGGTCGTCCACACTGGTCGTTGTACCACAGGGGTAAGTAATGGCACTAGTCTAGGGGGTAAACACACTGGTCGTTGTACCACAGGGATAAGTAATGACACTAGTCTAGGGGGTAAATCAGCAATAATCCTTGTCTCTAATGTACAACCAGAGTGTCCCATAAGTCCGTCACAAACTAACTAATTCTTACTGAGTATAAGAATACACAGACATATAAACTATTGGTATAATATAAATTAGATAAATCAAGAAATATTATCACTCAGGTATAACAATTAATCAAATGACCTACTAAAATATTATAATATAATAATGCATTCTCCACCGACAAATTGTACTACTAAGACAAAATACAGAAAAATTAAAACAGACAAAACTTATCTAGACCAGATAACTCAATGGCCGGCTCCCAGATACTAACTCAAAACTGGCGTCGGAGTCCCCCAGCTCTCGCCCCTTCCACACATGACGAGTGGAAAATTTATATAAATTTAATTTACTTAAATGAGCAGCATAACTGGGCTAAGGTAAACATTAGAATAACTTAAATATGAATGGTCAGGTTGACATGCATCAACAGAGGTAACATATTTATATAAAACTAAATCTATATAAATAAAAATGGAAAAGTTCGTTTGTTCAAAATCACTAATCTCCGAAAGTTCTACACCTATTGCTTTGAAATTTTCACACAAAGTTCCATTCGCATCCGAGCGGGTTTTTATATATATACTATATTGATATCACGTCTGTGACGGGAACAAAAACATGTTTTTTATGAAAAACTGTGTTTTTCATGTGAGGGAAATCTTTGAAACCTCTTTACCGATTGCTTTGAAATTTTGGCACAACGTTGCATTGGAATACGTGCGTGTTTTTAGATACCAACTATTTAGATGCCTCACCTGTAACAGGTAAAAACATGCTTTAAAAAAACCCAGTGCCATCTGTTGCACGTAAGACTAACACAAGCTATACAAAATATGTTACGATTCTATAACAATGTTTCTGATTGCATTGATAAATTGAATTTTCATAGATTTTGATATATTTTCATTTTGATTTAATTATTTTGTGTGACATTGCATTGGGATTGAGCTGTGTTGTTTACCATACCGTTCATTTCGTGGGTATAGTTCATTTGTTTCTTTTTTCATTGTTTTTCTTTTCGTTTTTTTAACTGTTCTTATTATTTTTCAGTGCAATTGGTGGTGAAATCGAGCTGTGTCGATTGATCTGCGTTTGAATTGAAAAATTTCGTTAGTATTTTTTGTTTTTGTTTTGGAAACGTGAAAATGGACAACACGTTTACTTCACAGCTGCAAATGTGCAACAAACCGCTATGATTCCACCGGCTACAGCGTTAACTGCTTTCTTCACGTTTTGTCAAAATGACGCGTTTGGGAAAACAATGCTGTATTCGGAAATGCCTCCGTATTACACATGGAATGCCAGTAGAAAATCATTTGAACGACGCAAACGAGGAGAGCGAGTCGACGGACAACTTGGCATATTCCAATAAACTACGAAATGCAGACTGTACACCGTGCATTCTAATCAGGATGAATGCCTCTTTCTTCGCATTTTGCTGGTAAATGTGCCCGGTCCAACGTCTTTCCAGCAATTAAGATTTGTCAACGGCGTTAATTGAGATTTGTCAAGTGGCATGATTTGTTAACATGCCACTTTCCGTAGTGTATGTCAAGCTCTGAACTTATTGGACAACGATCGGCACTGGGATGTATGCATTAATGACGCGTCCAACACATCGCCGGGTCCGGGGCTGGCTGGTAGAAAAGACAACTGACTAAGGTGCTGAAGAGGAGAGTAACCAGCAAGTTGCACGACGCTCCTGCCTAGGGCTCACTACCCTAGTATCTGCAAGTGAAGTGGCCCAACAGCGAGACTGATTGTTACCTGCCAGCAACAGGCTGGACTGTGTGGGTCTTCACGAAGAGGCACTTAGTGGAATTGTGGTTTGGCTGGCTCGTGGCCAGGGTAGACTCATCGTTGTTTCCTGTTACCTGCTGAGGGTGGTACCATGGATGAGGAAACACGGTACAAGACTGCATCGAATGAGCTTCGCCGAATGTTTAGTGTCGTCAGAGAGAGACATTGATGTACAAATAGTGTAGTAATACTTCCGTTTAAGAGTTTTATATATATATATATGGTGATGGGAAAAATAATTATATATGGATGAAGTGACGAACTGTAGTATTTAATGTACCTCCCCCTTTTGTTTTACTTGCATTACTGAGCTCACCCCTTGAAAGCCTCTACTAACTTGGGGCCGGATACCAGAACTTTCGTACCACCAGAAAAGAACCCGGTTGTGGCCCATTGTGGCCGTAACATCGCCCAACGGCTTATTTGTTCCAATTCTTTTTAGTGAAGACTGATTAAATTGTGAGGAATATTGTTATATCCTAGCCAAAGTATTTTTGTATCTAATATTTCTTAAATGGATATTTAAAAGATCCATTATTGAGCATAAGAATGAATGAAACGATCTCTCTCCTTATCACATAAGTCACAGTCTGATATCACAGACTCTGATAATAAAAATATCAGTCTGGACCCACAATTGTCTTACTTACTCGTTGAGCATTAACATCTTCAAGCCCCCCCCCCCCCCAAAAAAAAAAAAATATATATATATATATATATATAATATATATATGACAAAATAAAGCATTGAAATCTTCAAGCAAACAGCAGATATCTGTTTGGAAAATATAGTTCTCAGTAACAACGCGTCCTACAACACCGATTGATTGATTGATGAAGATTAAGTCACCACAAGAGGTGGCACGGGCATGAGTAGCCCATAGGTGTAAGTTGTTTGGAGTGAATGTGGTCTTTGGTCCTGTAACAACTTAGTGTCTCTGGGCCAGCTGTAACACACCGCTTTACAAGCACTCAAGTATTGCCGTTTATCCACATTTGCGGGTAATCCTCCATACCTCATTAATTATTCCCAAACATCCATCAGTGGTGTGTGTGTGACGTCACAGGCAGCATAATGAAGTCTCGCATTAACTTGTATCTTGCTAAAGATTCATAAATATTATATTAAAATCATTAACCCCAGCCATGTTAACACACACACACACACACACACACACACACACACACACACACACACACATGGTGGGAGACGGTGGCCGAGAGGATAGCACGCTGGCACGTGATCCTGTGGTCCTGGGTTCGATCCCGGGCGCCAGCAAGAAACAATAGGCAGTTTTGTTCACTGTCCCTGTTACCTAGCAGTAAATAGGTACCTAGGAGATAGTTAGCTGTCACGGGCTGTTTCCTGGGGTGGGTGTGGTGTGGAGAGAGAAAAAAATAGTAGTAGTAGAAACAGTTGATTGATAGTTAAGAGGCGGGCCGAAAGAGCAGAGCTCAACCCCCGCAAGCACAACTAGGTGAACACACACACACACACACACATGTGGAGGGGCTGCTGGCTGAGTGGATAGCGCTTTAGACTCGTGGACCTGGAGACTGGAGTTCGATCACCAGCACCGACGGAAAAACAAATGAGCAGCGTTTCCTTCACCCTGATGCACCTGTTACCTAGCAGTAAATAGGTACCTGGGAGTTAGACAGCTGCTACGGGCTGCTTTCTGGGTGTGGGTGTGTGTGTGTGTACTCGCCTATTTGTGTTTGCAGGGGTTGAGCTTTGGCTCTTTCGTCCCACCTCTCAGCTCTCAATAAACTGGTGTACAGATTCCGAGAGCCTACTGGGCTCTATCATATCTACATTTGAAATTGTGTATGGAGTCAGCCTCAACTACATCATTGCCTAATGCATTCCACCTGTTAACTACTCTGACATGAAAAAGTTCTTTCTAACGTCCCTGTGGCTCATGTGGGTACTCAGTTACCACCTGTGTCCCCTTGTTCGCATTCCACCAATGTTTAATAGTTTATCCTTGTCTACCCTGTCGATTCCTCTGAGGATTTTGTAGGTAGTGATCGTGTCTCCCTTTACTCTTCTGTCTTCCAGTGTCGAAAGGTGCATTTCCCGCAGTCTTTCTTCGTAACTCATGCCTCTTAGTTCTGGGACTAGTCTAGTGGCATACCTCTGAACTTTTTCCAGCTTCGTCTTGTGCTTGACAAGGTGCGGGCTCCATGCTGGGGCCGCATACTCTAGGATTGGTCTTACATGTGTGGTATACAAGATTCTGAATGATTCCTTACACAGGTTCTTGAAGGCTGTTCTGATGTTAGCCAGCCTCGCATATGCCACAGACGTAATTCTATTTATGTGGGCTTCAGGAGACAGGTTTGGGGTGATATCAACTCCTAGATCTTTTTCTCTGTCCATTTCATTAAGTACTTCATCTCCTATTCTGTATCCTGTGTATGGCCTCCTGTTTCCACCGCCTAGTTTCATTACTTTCCATTTACTCGGATTGAACTTTAGGAGTCATTTGTTGAACCATTCATTCAGTCTGTCTAGGTCATCTTGTAGCCTCCTATTATCATCCTCTCTTTCAATCCTCCTCAATTTTCGCATCATCAGCAAACATTGAGAGAACGAGTCTATACCCTCTGGGAGATTATTTACATATATCAGAAACAGTATAGGTCCAAGGATTGACCCCTGCGGGACTCCACTTGTAACGTCTCGCCAAACTGAGACCTCACCCCTCAGTAACTCGTTGTCTTCTGTTGCTTAGATACGCCTTTATCCAATGGAGTACCTTCCTTTTCACTCCAGCCTGCATCTCCAGCTTTTTCACTAGCCTCTTGTGTGGAACTGTATCAAAAGCTTTCTGGCAATCCAAAAATATGCAGTCCGCCCACCCCTCTCTTTCTTGCCTGATTTTTGTTGCCTAGTCGTAGAATTCAAGTAACCCTGTGAGGCAGGATTTGCCATCCCTGAACCCATGTTGATGCTGTGTTACAAACTTCCTTCGCTCCAGATGTTCCATTAGCTTTCTTCTCACAATTTTCTCCATCAGCTTGCATGGTATACAGGTTACAGACACTTGCCTGTAGTTCAGTGCCTCCTGTCTATCCCCTTTCATGTATATCGGGACTATATTAGCTGCTTTCCAAATTTCTGGCAGTTCCCTTGTTGCCAGTGATTTGTTATTCACTATGGAGAGTGGCAGGCACAGTTCTTCTGCTCCTTCCTTTAGTATCAAAGGGGGTGAAAGAAACTCTGCCCATTGTTTCTCGTCGGCGCCCGGGATCGAACCCGGGACCACAAGTTCATGCGTCCAGTGTTCTGTCCACTCATCCACTGGCTCCCCCCCTCTCCCTGCTGCTTAGCTAGCCTACATCTCTGATTAAACCATGGGTTTCTCATCTTCATTTCATGTTTTCCTTTTGGATTGGGACAAACTTGTTTGCTGCTTCCTTGCACTTCTGCGTAATGTAGTCCATCATGTCTTGGGCCGTTTTCCCCCTGAGCTCTGTTTCCATGTTATATCTTTTAGGAATTTTTTTATCTCCTCATAGTTTCCCTTTCGGAATGCCAGCCTTTTGTTTCCAGAATCCCTTCTCGAGTTCAATAATCCTTCTTCAGCCAGGTACTCAAACGCCAGTACACTGTGGTCGCTCAATCCTACTGGGGCCTCAAAACCCATTTCTCTTATGTCAGAGTCGTTCAGAGTGAAGACTACGTCGAGTCTCGCTGGTTCATCGTTTCCTCTCATCCTAGTAGGTTCTTCCTACTAGGATGAGAGGAACCCAGCATGTCAGGGATGGTTCCCTGACATGCTGGGTTAAAAAAATTCTAGTCACCACCTCCAATAGTTTGGCTCTCCACGTATCCTCGCCTCCATGTGGTTCATTGTTCTCCCAGTCTATCCTTCTATGATTGAAGAACCCCATGATGAGCAGATGGGATCTATTTCTACAGGCAGCAGAGGCTGCCCTCTCAATTATAGTGTTAACTGCCATGTTGTTGTTGTCATACTCTTGACTGGGTCTTCTGTCATTTGGTGGAAGGTTATATATCACTGCTACTACTATTCTTGGTCCTCCCATTGTCATGGTGCCTGTTAAGTAGTCTCTGAATCCCTCACAGCCAGGTATAGCCATCTCCTTTAAACTCCATTCCTTTCTCATTAGTTTCCTCATACACACGCATTGTGTGTGTGTGTGTGTACTCACCTAATTGTGCTTGCGGGGGTTGAGCTTTGGCTCTTTGGTCCCGCTTCTCAACTGTCAATCAACTGGTGTACAGATTCCTGAGCCTACTGGGATCTATCATATCTACATTTAAAACTGTGTATGGAGTCAGCCTCCACCACATCGCTGCCTAATGCATTCCGCCTGTTAACTACTCTGACACTGAAAAATACTGTTTCTGATATATGTAAATGATCTCCCAGAGGGTATAGACTCGTTTCTCTCAATGTTTGCTGATGATGCAAAAATTATGAGGAGGATTGAAATAGAGAATGATAGTAAGAGGCTACAAGATGACCTAGACAGACTGAATGAATGGTCCAACAAATGGCTGCTAAAGTTCAACCCGAGTAAATGCAAAGTAATGAAACTAGGCGGTGGAAACAGAAGACCAGACACAGGATACAGAATAGGAGATGTGGTACTTAATGAAATGGACAGAGAGAAAGATCTAGGAGTTGATATCACACCAAACCTGTCCCCTGAAGCCCACATAAAAAGAATTACATCTGCAGCATATGCGAGGCTGGCTAACATCAAAACAGCCTTCAGGAACCTGTGAAAGGAATCATTCAGAATCTTGTATATCACATATGCAAGACCAATCCTGGAGTATGCGGCCGCATCATGGAGCCCGTACCTTGCCACAACCCATTCTCGCACTTGCTTAAGTAATAGGTTAAGTAATAATTTACAATTATTAATTAACCTAACAACGGTATAGGTTAAGTAATAATTGTAATTAAGAAGCAATAGGATGCTTATCTTAACATACTAAGAAGGCTAGGTGAGGTCGGTGTTTTCTATGAAGCTTTTCAAGGAAAACTAAAATATTCACAATCAATTAGTATGTCACATATGCAATTATTAAATAAGCCAATATTGACTTAAAGCAAGTGCGAGAATGGGTTGCTTGTCAAGCACAAGACGAAGCTGGAAAAAATTCAAAGATATGCCACTACACTAGTCCCAGAACTAAGAGGCGTGAGTTACGAGGAAAGGCTGCGGAAAATGCCCCTTACGACACTGGAAGACAGAAGAGTAAGGGGAGACATGATCACTACCTACAAAATCCTCAGGGGAATCGACCGAGTAGACAAGGATAAACTATTCAACACTGGTGGTATACGAACAAGGAGACACAGGTGGAATCTGAGTACCCACATGAGCCACAGGGACGTTAGAAAGAGCTTTTTCAGTGTCAGAGTAGTTAACAGATAGAATGCATTAGGCAGTGAAGTGGCGGAGGCTGACTCCATACACAGTTTCAAATGTAAATATGACAGAGCCCAGTAAGCTCAGGAATCTGTACAACAGTTGATTGACAGTTGAGAGGCGGGACCAAAGAGCCAAAGCTCAACCCCTTAGCACAAATAGGTGCGTACACACACACACACAGTAGTAGGCCAGCGACGGGAGGAGACACACGCGATTAGCGAGGTCCGCGGAAATTCATCAATTTCTCGAGACATTGAAGGATTATAGTGACTAGATCATAGTATTTGGCCTCTCGCAGTGTGTAGCTAGCAGGGTGCTACATAGCATAGTCATATCGCTAGCGATAGTGCGAAGAAACCAAAGTGTAGCTAGTGGCATCACCGGTGTATACTGCGTGGAGGACCGAGTAGAGCGACCTGACCTGACGGCCAGGTGGGACGGCCCGCCGTGGAACTGCTGATTGTGTTTGTTGGGTGGTGACTGTGACTCCAGAGATTTGTGTAGATAGAGATGAACCGACATCATCAATCTACTAGCACTTAGAGAATCACCAAGAGGAAGGAGATGACGGAGCACCATCGTCAACCATACATCATCATTACTCATCTAGTTGTGTGAGCGGGAAGCAGACTGGTATGTACCCCCTCTCTGGTCAATTAATCATGTGTACAGTGTGAGGGAAAATATTATCAAATTCTTGTTCAGGTTAGTATATATATTTAAAATCTCAGAGTGGCTCATTCTGGGTAGAAGTTACCGCTTACGGGAACTCGTGACACACGCACGCACGCACGAGCACACACGCACACGCACGCACTCAAGCCCACGTACGTATGTACGCACACACAGGCTAGAAGGGATTAACACCTTTCGTGGAAAGGAGATAAAACCTCTCATAATCCACCCCCTCTCTTACCTCTTCTCTTACCCCCTCTCTAACCTGCCGTAAGCTGAACACCTCACCTCCTCTTAACCCCATCCCACATGCACACACGTTCTCTCTTTCTCTCTCTCTCTCTCTCTCTCTCTCTCTCTCTCTCTCTCTCTCTCTCTCTCTCTCTCTCTCTCTCTCTCTCTCTCTCTCTCTCTCTCTCTCTCTCTCTCTCTCTCTCTCTCTCTCTCTCTCTCTCTCTCTCTCTCTCTCTCTCTCTCTCTCTCTCTCTCTCTCTCTCTCTCTCTCTCTCTCTCTCTCTCTCTCTCTCTCTCTCTCTCTCTCTCTCTCTCTCTCTCTCTCTCTCTCTCTCTCTCTCTCTCTCTCTCTCTGTCTCTCTCTCTCTCTCTCTCTCTCTCTCTCTCTTGCTCTCTCTCTCTCTTGCTCTCTCTCTCTCTCTCTCTCTCTCTCTCTCTCTCTCTCTCTCTCTCTCTCTCTCTCTCTCTCTCTCTCTCTCTCTCTCTCTCTCTCTCTCTCTCTCTCTCTCTCTCTCTCTCTCTCTCTTGCTCTCTCTCTCTCTTGCTCTCTCTCTCTAGTTCTCTCTCTCTCTTGTTCACTCTCTTTTGCTCTCTCTCTCTCTTGCTCTCTCTCTCTCTTGCTCTCTCTCTCTCCCTTGCTCTCTCTCTCTCTCTTGCTCTCTCTCTTGACAAGGGGCAAAATGGCAGGAGGCCGCAACAGGGACATGGGAAGCAGCCAGGGTGATCAAACGAAGGAATTGCTAACCCAAGTTCTGGAGGAATTCAGGAGGGAGATGAATGAAATGAAGATTACAATTAACAATCTACAAAGTGAGCTGGCATCAGCAAGGGAGGAGATCAAATGTCTCACAGAGAAAAATAAAGAGACCAAGCATCAGATTATCATCCAAAGGGAAGGTGGGAATGTTACATTGGAAGGTAATGCCTCTGTACCTGAAACATATGCGGAACGACTGAAAAAGAGCTCAGAAGCAATGGACACAGAGAGGGAGGTAGCGATGCAGGCAGCTACGTCACAGGAAGCAGCAAGGTGCACCACTTAACTGCTGGAAAGAAAAAGATCAGTGGTAGTTGTAGGGATCAAAGAACAGGAAAGATCCAACAGGCAAGAATAGAATAGCAAGGATAGAGAGGCAGTACATGGGCTACTGAAGGGGTTACAGGTGGAAGGGGCTGAACAAAACATTGAGAAGGTTTTCAAGTTCGGCTGGTACAACAAGGACAGAAACCGACTTGTAAAGGTGGTGTTTACAAACGAAACCACGAAGGAGGATATTCTCGAAAGGAAGAGTCGTCTGCAGCATGTGGAGGGATACAAAAAAGTATTCCTGCAGAGGGACAGGACGAAGGAGGAGAGAGCCAGGGCAGCAGAGGCAAGGAGGAAGCACAGGGAAAGAGGAGCAAACCAGGAAATCACAGCCCCCAACACAACAGTCCTAGAGACAAGAGGGGAACCCAAAACCAGCATCCCACCAACACCAGAGGCGAGGGCAACACCACCACCCCCTCTGCATAGAAACCCTCCCTTCCCCACACCCTACCTGCCCCCACCCAACCCTCCCTCCCCCCCACCCCATTCTGATCCTGACACCCCCATCCCCATTCCCATCATGTCCCCCCTCCCACCTTTCCCCCTCCCCCTTTATCCCATACCCTCCCTATCCCTCCTCCCCCCCTCACCCCGTATCCTCCATGTCCCCTTATCTCCTTGATCCACACCCTACCTTTCCCCCCTTCCCTTAAACCCCCCACCCCCACCACAAAATCCTCTGAGACCTTGCAAACCACCTCACAGATCCTCTCACCCACGGAATAGCTCCCCACACCAGCAGAATGCTCGCCAAGAAAGGAACATAAAAATGAACAGAAGAAAGTGAGCTTCAAGGCGATGTACACTAACATAGATGGGATTACAAATAAAACAAGTGAACTTGGAGAATGGGCACTAGAAGAAAACCCAGACATAATAGCACTCACAGAAACAAAGCTAACGAAAATCATAACAAATGCAGTGTTTCCACAGGGCTACTATGTAGTGGGGAAAGAGAGAGAAGGGAGAGGAGGAGGTGGTGTAGCTTTGCTACTAAGAAAAGGTTGGAGTTTCGAAGAGATGGTAATTCAGAACTGTGAAGGCTTCAGTGACTACATATCAGGCACCATAGCAACTGGAGGACAGAAAATTATAATAATAGTCATATATAACCCCCCACCGAATGACAGAAGACCCAGACAGGAATATGATAGAAACAACTTGGCCACCATCAATATAATAGAGACAGCAGCTTCTGTGGCAAGCAGGAACAGATCCAGACTTCTAATCATGGGAGACTTCAACGATGGGAAGATAGATTGGGGGAACAGAGACCCACATGGAGGCCCAGACACATGGAGAGCTAAGCTGCTGGATGTGGCAACAAGAAACTTTCTAAGTCAACACGTAAAGGGACCAACAAGAATGAGAAGAGGGGATGAACCAGCCTTGCCTGATCTGATATTTACCCTAAACGAGTAGGATATAAGGGAAGTTAAGTTGGAAGCCCCATTGGGAATGAGTGATCATAGTGTATTGAGCTTTGAGTACCTGGTTGAGCTGGGAATTATCACCCCCAAAAAAGAACTGGGAACCAAAGGGCTGGCGTACCGAAAGGGAAACTATGAGGAAATGAATAAATTCCTATGGGATATACATTGGGACACAGAACTCGGAACCAAGTCCGTACAAGACATGATGGACTATGTCACCCAAAAATGTCAGGAGGCTGTAAGCAGGTTTATCCCGGACCGAAAGGAAAAAATAGAGAAGCAAAGGAAGAATTCGTGGTTTAATATATTATAGACTGTGGGTTGGTTGGTGTTGTCGTCGTTGATCCTTCTCTACGGACAACCCAACCCACAACTCGGTAGAGTGCTTATACTAGGAGATCACCCTTGGCGCTTCTGGCTCTTGGAGAGGGGCTCAACGTCACACATTTAGGGGATGCGGCTCCAACACCTAGCCTCGTTGTCACGTGCACACACCCACTCGAGCCGCTGTGACTCCCCACTCTCTCCTTAGGTAATATGATCTCCTCAATCCCCTTTTGACTTATTAGTATTACTTTCTACCCTGTCCACAGCAGTGGTTCTTGGTTCTTTCTCTCTCTCCTTCTTTACTACCTCCTGGGAAGCCTCACTAGGACAAGGGCAAACACCAGCAAATTGTGACACATTTACTGGACAAAGCACATACACACATATAATAATAATGAATCCTATACTCTATAATATCACAATCAGGTTGCACTCCAACACCATCAGAACTCTATTATCAGCTTATCAAGTGGTATCCTATCTCCTGGTTCACCACCTGATACTATTAACCTCCTCAAGTTGATCAAGCCTACATACACTGTTGCACCATCAGCAAGATAATATATATATATATATCTATAAATGTGTACCAAGAAAATCAGCATTTGAATGCAATAACATATCAGTATAAATGTTCATTGACACACAACAATGATCAATCGATCACTGTCAGTCCTGGAACGCATACATCTGTAGGTAATCCAGCCTACGACTGTACTCTAAACTTCAGTGTAAAACACTCCTTGACATCAGAATACCAACCGTCACTCACCTCTCACTGCGCCTTGCACGCTACTGACAACCAAACACTATCAACTCCCTACAAGTACTCCACCAGAACTTCCCTTCCACCTCTGGAAGTTCACTACCCTAATATCCTTAGGTTCTTCCGGGCTTCACTACCAGGATCCTCTGCAGCTTCTCCAGGCTGCTATCATGAAGTTTCCTTGAGTAACTACGGTGCTTCACCCTTCTGCTAGGTTCCTCCACAGCTCTCTTGGCTGCTACACCATGAAGTTTCCCCGAGCAACTATGGTGCTTCTCCACCTCTACAGAAGCACGTGACACTCCTCTTCACTGCTGCTTCTCCTCACAGCTCGAGGTCCTCTGCTCCACAACCTTGGAGTCTCATCAGCTACTTCATCTGCTGGCTTCGAAATTCTCAGCAACTTCTTCCCCAAAGGACAAATCTGCAACCCATCGACACTCCAATAAAATGTTCCCCTTTAACACATAAACAAAAATAACCACACAATATGCTTGCCTCAAACCTCTATCTGTCCTCTACATACAGTGAGAGTGGACTCCCCCGCTTTGGGCGGGTCCATACTCCACCTCGCCTGGCGGCGGTCCTCACTCGCTTGGAGGGTCTTCCTCCATCAGGAGCCAGGCTCCCTCAGTCGTCCGCCAGCGCTCAGAGGGGGCGGACGTCGCTCCGTGTTCCTCCCTCTCCACTCTCTTATTTCAGGCTTTCTGCCTTATTAAAACATGTCTAACTTATAAAATAAACATCGCTACTGTCGCTGGGCACACGACCAACTACAAGTGATCACTATGAACTGGCGTATATCGTGCTTACCACAGATTAATTGATCGAGGGCGCTTTCCCTCTGACGGCGTCTGGTCAGGGCGCTCCACACAGCCCACGAAAATGCCTCTGAGCAGCTTATTAAACTCTCCTCGCTGTCCAAGACTTGACACCACAACGTTCTCAGCTCAATTCCACAGCTGTCACGTCTGCACACTTCTCTTCTCTTAGAGATATATCACTAGGGGTTCCCTTCTGGCGGGAGCTCAAACGGAGCGCGGCTTCCCCCTGCGATGTCTGGCACTCAAGTGAGGTCAAGGTCCTCCGGAAGCGAGCCTCACGCCTCCAGCAAAATGTCCACATCTCCTAGCCAGTCATTTATCTATTTCCTTACTCACTGCCCATAATCTTAAATTCTTTTACATATCCAACCAGCCATTTTACATATGGGTTATCACCTCAATATTTGCTAGACCTTCTAGTTAGGTCAGGCTTGACGAATAACTCTCAAGGAGGGAGACTCGTTTCTCCTGCAGGCTGAGATCATAACACTCCCCTCCCCTTATTTTTGAGAGTTATTCCAGTGGCAAAGCTCGGGATAATACATCCGCCACCACACTGTCTCGTTCTTCACCCCATATACTCTCTTAGGAGTCTACAATTAGTTCATTGCACCTTGCAACATCCGGCTCACAACTCTCCAGGAACATGTTCTTCTCACAAATGATCTGACCTCTCTGGCACCTCTTGGCTAGGCTGTCCTCCTTGGACGCCTGCACTCCATCGGTCCACTCTACTTATTGTCTCCACCCTCCGTTTCCTCGTCTTCTTCTCTTCACGTCCAGAGTCAGACATCTGCAGTCTGTACTTCCTCTGTCGTCTTCACACTTCCATCTACTGCCATTATACTTTCGTCTCCTGTCATCATACTTCACTCCCTTGTCTTCACCGACGATTCTCCCTTTCGTCTCCTCATTTATCCGAGACCTCATCCTGTTCGACTCCCACCGAGTCCTCGGCTTTCCTCTATTCCTCCATGCTTGTATCATCTTCCTCTTCCCACACTTTTCACCTCTATACAACTTCATTTCTTCTCCTTCAACTCTTCTTCGTTCCCTAAAAGTTTCTTCGAGCACTATACTACACTCAACAGCACTCGACCGTACATGTCGCTTTACCTCTCCTAGAGCGCTCGTAAGCATCTCTCCACACATACTGTCTCTTCTCCTTTCATTTTCCCGGCTATTACTCTTCTTCACTATCTCTCCTCCACGTTTTCTGTGAAACATGTCAACTCCTGACACCTCAAACAACTTAACTCCACTATCCATATGCCTCTGTGCTCGTGGACAACTTGACGCTCTACTCTCGTCCTCTGTATGTCCACATCTTTCCTCATTCCTACTCAGCACAGTTGCATTCACCTTCCGACTCTTAATTTCAGCAGTCTGGGCTCTACTCAGGTCCGCTCTCTTCGCATAAGTCTTCCTCGGCTGGGCCATCTTCACTTTTGACCTCACCGAGACTTCATTCTCCTGGGCTGGACCTTCATCAAACAGCCACGCTATATCTACATCGATATCTTCCACCGGCTGAATCGACACTGTCTCACCTTCTCCAGTGTCTTCCTCGTCGGCCACCTCTGCCTTCGTCACTACCGAGACAGGGTTTTCAATGGCTTGGCGGTCTCCTGACTCATCTCCTCGGATGTCAGTCAGGTTCACACTCTCAGGTGTCCCACCCGTGCCGAGGCCTTCTGGGCACTCCTCTGGCACAGTCTCCGCTATGACTCTTGCCAACACCTTTGTCCCGCACAAGTCATTCCCCAGGATCACTTGGACTCCTGGAATAGGTATGTCGGGGCACACTCCCAACATCACCTCAGACGACACATATTCCGACCTTAGCAGGACAGTGCATACGGGCATGTCACTCTCAGACAATAACCCATATACCCTCATCTTACTCCTGCCAGCTAACCGTCGATCATTCCCAATCAGGCTTCTCACAATCAAGCTCTGATTAGCTCCGGTATCTCTTAAGATACCAACTTCTACCTCAGGTTGGCCTCTTATACTGATCCAACCTTTACTCAAGAACGGCCTATACCTCTCGTTCACTAAGTTCACTCTCTGTGGTTTGTCTCGGAACACATTAGTATATTTACCTCGGGGGTCACACATGGCCAGGGTCACAACTCTCTTGCCCTGCCGACAGTCTCGCATCACGTGACCCAATCCGTTACAATTGTAACATCTCATCTGGGAAAAATCTCTCCTATACGTACCAGAGTAGCTCTGACTCTGCCCACTCGTATTGGAGTTCCTGGGGCCAGACGTACTACTCGCACTCTGTGGGGCTTTACTGGACTCTTGATTTCCTGGATAACGATCAGTTTCTCGTTTTGCTCCTCCATCCTCACTTTCAGATGAAGTGCGCGACCTACTCTTCTGAGTTCTAGGGTACTTACTTTTATCTGCCCATTTATCAAAATTTTTCTCACCCCAGACTCTTCTGGGTCTTTCATAATTTCTTCCTCCCCAGACTCCATTGGGTCTGCCATTGCTGCGTCTCGCCTCGCTTCTCACTCTGTTCTCCCTCAAGCTATTGTATGCTTCAGTAATCATATCCGCCCTATCTGCGGCATCTTTCACCTCCATTATCCCTGCTTCTTGGATCTTGAACTTTGTCTCGGGATGCATCATCTCCAAGAACTTCTCCATGACCATCAGTTGCTTCAGGTCAGCGTAAGATCCAACTCCAGCAGCCTCAATCCACTTCTGGAATCGTCTTTCCAGATCTCTTGCTGTCTCAGCAAACGTACACGCTCCAACTTTGATCATCTCTCTGAAGCGCTTCCTATAAGCTTCTGGGGTTAACTGAAACGAGTGCAATATGCTGCTCTTTACTGTGGCATAATCCTGGCACTCTTCCAGTGACAATTGGGTGTATGCCTCCCTGGCTGCACCGGTCAATCTTAACTGGACCAGCTGGGCCCATTCCTCCTGTGGCCACTCCTTGATGCTGGCTACTTTCTCAAAATGCTCGAAGAAGCTCTCTGCCTCTTCGGGAACAAACAAGGGAATGTCCTTCTCCCTAACCCTAACATCTGGTGGGTGTGATACCTGGGTGGTGCTCTCTGGCAACCCATGTTCAATCCTTTGCTCAGCCAAGGTTCTATTCGCTTCTATCTGCATTTGTTTTGTTCTCTCTTTTTCTTTTTCGACCTGGGCTTTTTCTTTTTCGACCTGGGCTTTTTCTTTTTCGACCTCTAGTCTTGCTTTCTCTTTTTCTTTCTCCTGTTCCAACTCCAGTTCTCTTACTCTGGTTTTCTCTTTTTCTACTTCCCTTTTCATCTGGAGTTCTAACTTCATCTTTTCCAGCTGGAACTGTCTCTCCTTGTCCTCTCGTTGTTGCTGCATCTGGAGCTCTAACTGGAATCTCTCCAAGCTCCTATTCCGGCTACTCCTGCTACTGCGGCTACTCTTGCTGCTCCTACTCGATCCCTGGGATCTCACTTCATCCTGCCCATCATCCTCCTTTCCACTTTCAGCTCCTTTCTGGGCTCCTTCCTCTGCCGCTTCACTTTTGGCTCTTAACTGCCTCAGGATCTCATCCTTCATCCCAGCTACTTTAGATGCTCTCAACCTGATACCACATTTTTCTGCTATTTGTTTCAATTGATCCCTCGTGCAACCTTCCAAGTCCTCAGGCTTGCCTGACTCCACAAATGCTTGCACCTTATCCATCTTTGTCCTGTGAGTCTTCCCAAGAGAGAGAAAATACACCTGCGGTCACACAGTTTATCTATTTCAGCAAGGGTGTACAAATCCACTCTTGAACAGGGTGTGGGTGTGTCAGTTCACTCTCCCGGACACAGGCCCCCAATTTATTATAGACTGTGGGTTGGTTGGTGTTGTCGTCGTTGATCCTTCTCTACGGACAACAGAACCCACAACTCGGTAGAGTGCTTATACTAGGAGATCACCCTTGGCGCTTCTGGCTCTTGGAGAGGGGCTCAACGTCACACATTTAGGGGATGCGGCTCCAACACCTAGCCTCGTTGTCACGTGCACACACCCACTCGAGCCGCTGTGACTCCCCACTCTCTCCTTAGGTGATATGATCTCATCAATCCCCTTTTGACTTATTAGTATTACTTTCTACCCTGTCCACAGCAGTGGTTCTTGGTTCTTTCTCTCTCTCCTTCTTTACTACCTCCTGGGAAGCCTCACTAGGACAAGGGCAAACACCAGCAAATTGTGACACATTTACTGGACAAAGCACATACACACATATAATAATAATGAATCCTATACTCTATAATATCACAATCAGGTTACACTCCAACACCATCAGAACTCTATTATCAGCTTATCAAGTGGTATCCTATCTCCTGGTTCACCACCTGATACTATTAACCTCCTCAAGTTGATCAAGCCTACATACACTGTTGCACCATCAGCAAGATAATATATATATATATATCTATAAATGTGTACCAAGAAAATCAGCATTTGAATGCAATAACATATCAGTATAAATGTTCATTGACACACAACAATGATCAATCGATCACTGTCAGTCCTGGAACGCATACATCTGTAGGTAATCCAGCCTACGACTGTACTCTAAACTTCAGTGTAAAACACTCCTTGACATCAGAATACCAACAGTCACTCACCTCTCACTGCGCCTTGCACGCTACTGACAACCAAACACTATCAACTCCCTACAAGTACTCCACCAGAACTTCCCTTCCACCTCTGGAAGTTCACTACCCTAATATCCTTTGGTTCTTCCGGGCTTCACTACCAGGATCCTCTGCAGCTTCTCCAGGCTGCTATCATGAAGTTTCCTTGAGTAACTACGGTGCTTCACCCTTCTGCTAGGTTCCTCCACAGCTCTCTTGGCTGCTACACCATGAAGTTTCCCCGAGCAACTATGGTGCTTCTCCACCTCTACAGAAGCACGTGACACTCCTCTTCACTGCTGCTTCTCCTCACAGCTCGAGGTCCTCTGCTCCAGTACCTTGGAGTCTCATCAGCTACTTCATCTGCTGGCTTCGAAATTCTCAGCAACTTCTTCCCCAAAGGACAAACCTGCAACCCATCGACACTCCAATAAAATGTTCCCCTTTAACACATAAACAAAAATAACCACACAATATGCTTGCCTCAAACCTCTATCTGTCCTCTACATACAGTGAGAGTGGACTCCCCCGCTTTGGGCGGGTCCATACTCCACCTCGCCTGGCGGCGGTCCTCACTCGCTGGGAGGGTCTTCCTCCATCAGGAGCCAGGCTCCCTCAGTCGTCCGCCAGCGCTCAGAGGGGGCGGACGTCGCTCCGTGTTCCTCCCTCTCCACTCTCTTATTTCAGGCTTTCTGCCTTATTAAAACATGTCTAACTTATAAAATAAACATCGCTACTGTCGCTGGGCACACGACCAACTACAAGTGATCACTATGAACTGGCGTATATCGTGCTTACCACAGATTAATTGATCGAGGGCGCTTTCCCTCTGACGGCGTCTGGTCAGGGCGCTCCACACAGCCCACAAAAATGCCTCTGAGCAGCTTATTAAACTCTCCTCGCCATCCAAGACTTGACACCACAACGTTCTCAGCTCAATTCCACAGCTGGCACGTCTGCACACTTCTCTTCTCTTAGAGATATATCACTAGGGGTTCCCTTCTGGCGGGAGCTCAAACGGAGCGCGGCTTCCCCCTGCGATGTCTGGCACTCAAGTGAGGTCAAGGTCCTCCGGAAGCGAGCCTCACGCCTCCAGCAAAATGTCCACATCTCCTAGCCAGTCATTTATCTATTTCCTTACTCACTGCCCATAATCTTAAATTGTTTTACATATCCAACCAGCCATTTTACATATGGGTTATCACCTCAATATTTGCTAGACCTTCTAGTTAGGTCAGGCTTGACGAATAACTCTCAAGGAGGGAGACTCGTTTCTCCTGCAGGCTGAGATCATAACAAATAGGGATTGTATAAAAGCAAAGGAGCTGAACAAAAGGGCATGGAGGAACTTCCGTAATAACAGAACACCAGAAAGTAGAGAGAGATACCAGAGAACCAGGAACGAGTATGTTAGTGTGAGAAGAGCAGCTGAGAAAAGGTATGAAAATGATATAGCTAATATAGCAGAGACCGAACCAAAGCTACTACACAGTCACATCAGGAGGAAGACAACAGTGAAGGAATAGGTGATGAAACTTAGGGTGGGTGAGGACAGGTACACAGAGAATGACAAAGAGGTGTGTGAAGAACTCAACAAAAGGTTCCAGGAGGTCTTTACAATAGAACAGGGTGATGTCACGGCACTAGAAGAGGTGGCAGCAAACCAGGTGACCTTGGATAGGTTCGAAATTACAAAAGATGAGGTCAAGAAGCACCTATTGGAGCTGGATGTGAGAAAAGCTGTTGGGCCGGATGGAATCTCGCCATGGGTATTGAAAGAGTATGCAGGAGCACTTTGCTCACCACTCTCCATAGTGTATAGTAGGTCACTGGAAACAGGGGACCTACCAGAAATATGGAAGACTGCTAATGTAGTAACAATATACAAAAAGGGTGACAGACAAGAGGCACTGAACTACAGGCCAGTGTCCTTAACTTGTATACCATGCAAGGTGATGGAGAAGATTGTTAAAAAAAACCTAGTAACACATCTGGAGAGAAGAGACTTCGTGACAACCCATCAACATGGGTTCAGGAAGGGTAAATCTTCCCTTACAGACTTGATAGAATTCTACGATCAGGTGACAAAGATTAAGCAAGAAAGAGAAGGGTGGGCGGACTGCATTTTTTGGACTGTCAGAAAGCCTTTGACACAGTACCCCATTAAAGGTTGATGCATAAGCTGGAGAAACAGGTAGGAGTAACTGGTAGGGCGCTCCAGTGGATAAGGGAGTACCTAGGCAATAGGAAGCAGAGAGTTACAGTGAGAGGTGAGACCTCAGACTGGCGTGAAGTCACCAGTGGAGTCCCACAGGGCTCTGTACTTGGACCTATCCTGTTTCTGATATACGTAAATGATCTCCCAGAGGGTATGGACTCATTCCTCTCAATGTTTGCTGACGACGCCAAAATTATGAGAAGGATTAAGACAGAGAAGGACAGCTTGAGGCTTCAAGAAGACCTGGACAAGCTGCAGGAATGGTCGAACAAATGGCTGTTAGAGTTTAACCCAAGCAAATGTAATGTAATGAAGATAGGGGTAGGAAGCAGGAGACCAGATACAAGGTACCATTTGGGAGATGAAATACTTCAAGAGTCAGAGAGAGAGAAAGACCTGGGGGTGGATATCCCACCAGACCTGTCCCCTGAAGCTCATATCAAGAGGATAACAGCAGCAGCATATGCCAGGTTAGCTAACATAAGAACGGCCTTTAGAAACTTGTGTAAGGAATCTTTCAGAACATTATATACCACATATGTCAGACCAATCCTGGAGTATGCGGCCCCAGCATGGAGTCCATATCTAGTCAAGCATAAGACTAAACTGGAAAAGGTTCAAAGGTTTGCCACCAGACTAGTACCCGAGCTGAGAGGTATGAACTACGAGGAGAGACTACGGGAATTACCTCACTTCGTTGGAAGACAGAAGAGTTAGGGGGGACATGATCACATTCAAGATTCTCAAGGGAATCGACAGGGTTGATAACGACAGGCTGTTTAACACAAGGGGGCACACTCACTGAGGGACACATGTGGAAACTGAGTGCCGAAAGGAGCCACAGAGATATTAGAAAGAACTTTTTTAGTGTCAGAGTGGTTGACAAATGGAATGCATTAGGAAGTAATGTGGTGGAGGCTGACTCCATACAGTTTCAAGTGTAGATATGATAGAGCCCAATAGGCTCAGGAACCTGCACACCTGTTGATTGACGGTTGAGAGGCGGGACCAAAGAGCCAGAGCTTAACCCCCGCAAGCACAACTAAGTGAGCACAACTAGGTGAGCACACACGACCTGATAGCTGAGTGGACAGCGCTGTGGACTCGTAATCCTAGGGTTCGGGTTTGATCCCCGGTGATGGCAGAAACAAAATAGGCAGAGTTTTTTCACCCTGATGCCCCTTTTCCCTATCAGTAAATAGGTACCTGGGAGTTAGACAGCTGTTATCAGCTGCTTCCTGTGTGTGTGTACTCACGTAATTGTACTCACCTAATTGTGCTTGCGGGGGTTGAGCTTTGGCTCTTTGGTCCCGCCTCTCAACCGTCAATCAACTGGTGTACAGATTCCTGAGCCTACTGGGCTCTATCATATCTACATTTGAAACTGTGTATTGTGGGAACCGACCTGTGAGATTTATATTTATTTAATTTATATGAATTTATATTTACGTTAATTTATATACTTCGATAGCAATTTGTATAATGATAAGTGGACTGTATTTCTGCAATAATCTCATAATCTCACAAATCGATCCTCTACACATTAGGGGGGTTATTATATTAATATATATGCAGCCAATCAAACTACAGTAACTACATACATTGAAGAGGTTCCTTATCTTATAGTACAGCAGGTTAGTCCACCAGGTATAACTAGGGTGTAGACACCAATTTATCCTCTTTGAGGTAGCTTCCATATCACCCAGTAACTGGTGCACAAATCTTGCATCCTCGTCTTGACCTGTCAAAAGTGCGCTAGCTGTGAAGCCAGATACCTATATATGACAAGTATATCAGAGAAAACACTATACAGTACATGGAACATTAAAGACCTGGCTTAATTACCTTTAGTATGAGGCGATTTCGCGTTCTAACCGGCTAACCCTATATCCTGACATTAATGGCCATAAATGAATGATAAACGGGTTTCGGATAGACACTTAACTTGTATTTGTAGACAGCGTGTTGACAATGGTACACCTTTGGGTTCCATAACACTACGTCCAAGTAAATTTAACAGGAGCCGAATTTGCTCCCGTGTGAGCCTCTGGTCTCGTATAACAACAATGGCTGCCCTCCTTCCTCCACTCTGACGCCTGGCTTACATTGTCCAGATTTCAGAACGTGATAGAAGGGTCACATTTACTCTACTTTAATATTGATAATTAAGTTAATTT
Organism: Procambarus clarkii; assembly: GCF_040958095.1. Taxonomy (NCBI): domain Eukaryota; kingdom Metazoa; phylum Arthropoda; class Malacostraca; order Decapoda; family Cambaridae; genus Procambarus; species Procambarus clarkii. Next base: position 19,534,548 of record NC_091185.1, read on the forward strand.
ATATAAGATGTTTTTATGATGGTAAAGTCCAAAGACTAATGTATTTAAGAATAATTCCCAGCAGAATAGCTGGTGAATTATAATGGTATGTGGTGATGATATCCCGTTTTCTTTAGACGGTAATTCCACTACAAGTTACGTTTTCTATGGGTAACTTGTTGGTAATACAGCAGCTCTTATCTGTCTGTATGATATTATTATTAAATGGTGTCGGATTTTCCGACATAATTCCCCAGGGGCTGCTCACGGGTCGAAGTCCTAATTAGAACAGACGAACACCGATACTCCTCCTTCGAATTATTAGATTAATTTGCTGTTAGTAGTTAGTAATCACACATTTGTGTGTCTGTTCGTACAGGACGGATGTCCCGTACTAGAGTTGCAGGGGTTTAGAAGTCTAATGCGATTTCATTTCCCTGTCAACTCTTGAAAGGCTAATATTCAAGCCTTATTACATATTATTTAACCCAGAAGACTGAATGTGATCAAGTACTACAGTCAAGTATGATTCAGGGACTGCAGTGAGATCAGTGACTTTAGATATAACTTGAAGTTTCTTCAGGTAACTGGTCACTGATATATAAACACTGAGGCCCATGGAATACATCTTGATTAAATAATAAATGTATCAAATCAGTCATCAGATTTACTGGGGTTTAATTTAGTTAATTGATTCAGAAGATTGAATAGCTCATCATTAAAGTAAAGTATGGTTCTGAGACTGCAGTGGGTTCAGTGACATTGGTCGCAGTGACTTGTAGCTGTTTTAGGCTACTGTTCACTGATTTGCCACTGAGGCCTCATGAACTCATCTTCAGCTTCAAATGATGATACTAACATCAACCTCTGTTACTATAGTCAACTGTAATCTCCTTAGTATAATGCTACTGGAGAAATATAATCAGCTGACAAATTTAGATTTCTACTGGTATTGTTTATCTGCAGGCATAGGTCTCCTCAGGCTTGATACTGGGCCTGAGAGTAATTTACCTCCTGCAGAGTTTAACATGGTTATACCCTGATATTTAGTAGGGCTACCGATGAATCGATGGCAATAGTCTGTCCCAACAAGGAGACCGAAGTCAGTGAGGTGATCAGACTTAATATTATCTGCCAATTTTATTCCTCTATTTCTCAGGAATTTGGCTGTTGCTCTCAGACCTTGAACTTGTAGGTCTACTGGTATTTTGTCCACCACAATGGCTTGTACTCTACAGACGTACCTGCCTAAACGTACTGATGGTTGTACCACCTGGTAGACTTGAGGTCCTGCATCTGTTACAAACCCTGAGATGTTGAATGACGTCTGGGCTACAGGCCTTAATTGTAGTTCATCTGCCAACTTTTTAGTGATATATGTTCTCTGGGATCCTTGGTCAAACAACCCACGGGTATGGACCTTGGCCCTCTTATTCAGGATGGTAATTTGGGCAGTAGGCAAAGTCGTATTACCTTTAGACTTTGTCGATTGGACACTCTTTGTTTGTTGCACCTTGCAGTACTGTACTGTGGTGGGAATGCTATCTTCCACCTTGGGTCTTGAATACGTTAATTTCGTATATTTGCACAGTGCTGCATGGTGCCTACCTCTTCTACACCTGTTACAGGTGTTGAATTGGGTATCACAATAGTCTATGTTGTGTGACTTGAGACACCTCGAACATCTCCCT
>NC_091185.1:19853717-19861217 GCF_040958095.1 Procambarus clarkii
GAAAAATCAATTCTCCAAAATTCATTTTTATTTCTAGTCTGACGCGACGCTTGAACGCGTTTCGTAATAACTTATTACATTTTCAAAGACTTTAGTTTACACACACAACTGTAACCTGAAAACATTAAACAGAGTCTTACATATACTAACATACTCGCATTTGTGTGAGGTGATATGGTGCAACAGATTTGGATGAGGTGAACAAACTTGTGACAAATACAAGACAGAACACGAAACAATGGGTATTAATTGGATATGAGAGCATAAGAATGGAAGTAACTGCAGAGGGCCTATTGGCCCATACTTCCTCTTGATGCTTCTATTGGTTCGGAGTTTTGAAGTGGGTAGAATATAGCTGTGCAAATATATATATATATATATATATATATATATATATATATATATATATATATATATATATATATATATATATATATATATATATATATATATATATATATATATATAGTCTATATAAGACTTTAGTTTACCATACACAACTATAACCTGCAAACACTAAACAGTGGAGTGGAGGTTTCCACACTGCAGTCTACACTAAGGAAACAAACATAGGAATGTGCCTCAATGCCAACAGTGACTGCCCAGACAGGTACAAGAGGAGTGTTGTTAACGCTTATGTCGACCGTGCTCTCAGCCACAGCTCAGGATGGAAGCAAGTCGATGAAGAACTCGGTAGGGTAAGGCAGGTCCTAGTCAACAACGGCTTCTCCAATGGTTTCGTTGAAGACATCATTAGAAGGAAGGTGAAACTCCATGCAACCTCTGAAGAGACAACTAACACAACACCTGTACCCCCTATTAGACTATTTTACAGGAACTTCTTTTCCACAGCTCATAAAACGGAGGAAAGGGTCCTGAAAGATATTGTTAATAGGAACGTTATCCCTACAGACAAAAATCAGAAGATACAATTGACGATTTACTATAAAACCAAAAATACGGCCAACCTACTCATGAAAAACTCTCCAGACACAAAGCAGAACGCTTTAAAAGAGACCAATGTCGTCTATGCCTTCAAATGCCCACTTGGGGACTGTAAGCCTCAAAGAACTCGGTATATATGCAAGACAACAACATCTCTTTCCAGGCGATTAACGATGCATAAGCAACAGGGCTCCATTAAGGAACATATAATTTCTTCCCACAGCCAGATCATCACCAGAGAAGTCTTAACAAACAACACAGAAATTATCGATAGATACAGCGATAGCAGGCGGCTTGACATCTGCGAGGCACTACACGTCAAGAAGTCAACACCAGCAATCAACAGCCAATTAATGCACAACTATATTCTACCCACTTCAAGACTCCGCTCCAATATAGAAGCATCAAGAAATATGGGCCAATAGGCCCTTTGCAGTTACTTCCATTCTTCCCATTAATTTACCCAATTTATACCCATTGCACCGTGTTCTGTCTTGTGTTGAAAGTTTGCTCTATCTTGTGTTGAAAGTTTCGTTCACCTCATCCAAAACTGTTGTAACATATCACCTCACCCAAATGCGGGTATATAAGATGAAAGCTGTTTAAATGATAGCATAGTAGAACTCTGCTGAGTGTTTGCAGGTTATAGTTGTGCATGTGTAAACTAAAGTCTTTGAAATTGTAATAAGTTATTTCAAAACGCGTTCAAGTGTCGCGTCAGACTAGAAATAAAAATGAATTTTGGAGAATTGATTTTTCAATTACCATCGACAGTGAAAAGAAACATAAGAAATATTGAGAAACTTCGTGTTAGAATTATTAATCTTACTTTTTCGGTCATATTTAATAATATATGTTTACAAGAAAGACTGCTACCAAAATATACTAATATTTTATATATATACATATATATATACTTATATATATATATATATATATATATATATATATATATATATATATATATATATATATATATATGTCGAACCTAGTAGCCAGAACGCACTTCTCAGCCTACTATGCAAGGCCCGATTTGCCTAATAAGCCAAGTTTTCATGAATTAATGTTTTTTCGACTACCTAACCTACCTAACCTAACCTAACTTTTTTGGCTACCTAACCTAACCTAATCTATAAAGATAGGTTAGGTTAGGTTAGGTAGGGTTGGTTAGGTTCGGTCATATATCTACATTAATTTTAACTCCAATAAAAAAAATTGACTCATACATAATGAAATGGGTAGCTTTATCATTTCATAAGAAAAAAATTAAAGAAAATATATTAATTCAGGAAAACTTGGCTTATTAGGCAAATCGGGCCTTGTATAGTTGGCTGAGAAGTGCGTTCTGGCTATTAGGTACGACATATATATATATATATATGTATATATATATATATATATATATATATATATATATATATATATATATATATATATATATATATATATATATATATATATATATATATATAACATTATAATGTACCCAGCAACAACCTCCTCCAAATAGAGACCTCACCCAGCAACGACCTCACCCAGCAACGACCTCGCCCAGCAACGACCTCACCCAGCAACGACCTCACCCAGCAACGACCTCACCCAGCAACGACCTCACTCAGCAACGACCTCACCCAGCAACGACCTCGCCCAGCAACGACCTCACCCAGCAACGACCTCACCCAGCAACGACCTCTCCAGCAACGATCTCGCCCAACAACGATCTCGCCCAGCAACGACCTCGCCCAGCAACGACATCACCCAGCAACGACCTCATCCAGCAACGACCTCACCCAGCAACGACCTCACCCAGAAACGACCTCACCCAGCAACGACCTCTCCAGCAACGATCTCGCCCAGCAACGACCTCGCCCAGCAACGACCTCACCCAGCAACGACCTCACCCAGCAACGACCTCACCCAGCAACGACCTCACCAGCAACGATCTCGCCCAGCAACGATCTCACCCAGCAACGACCTCACCCAGCAACGACCTCACATAGCAACGACCTCGCCCAGCAACGATATCACCCAGCAACGACCTCACCCAGCAACGACCTCACCCAGCAACGACCTCACCCAGCAACGACCTCACCCAGCAACGACCTCACCAGCAACGATCTCGCCCAGCAACGATCTCACCGAGCAACGATCTCACCCAGCAACGACCTCACCCAGCAACGACCTCGCCCAGCAACGACCTCACCCAGCAACGACCTCACCCAGCAACGACCTCTCCAGCAACGATCTCGCCCAACAACGATCTCGCCCAGCAACGACCTCGCCCAGCAACGACATCACCCAGCAACGACCTCACCCAGCAACGACCTCACCCAGCAACGACCTCACCCAGAAACGACCTCACCCAGCAACGACCTCTCCAGCAACGATCTCGCCCAGCAAAGACCTCGCCCAGCAACGACCTCACCCAGCAACGACCTCACCCAGCAACGACCTCACCCAGCAACGACCTCACCAGCAACGATCTCGCCCAGCAACGATCTCACCCAGCAACGACCTCACCCAGCAACGACCTCACATAGCAACGACCTCGCCCAGCAACGACCTCACCCAGCAACGACCTCACCCAGCAACGACCTCACCCAGCAACGACCTCACCCAGCAACGACCTCACCACCAACGATCTCGCCCAGCAACGATCTCACCCAGCAACGACCTCACCCAGCAACGACCTCACATAGCAACGACCTCGCCCAGCAACGACCTCACCCAGCAACGACCTCACCCAGCAACGACCTCACCCAGCAACGACCTCAACAGCAACGATCTCGCCCAGCAACGATCTCACCCAGCAACGACCTCACCCAGCAACGACCTCACCCAGGAACGACTTCACCCATCAACGACCTCACCCAGCAACGACCTCTCCAGCAACGATCTCGCCCAACAACGATCTCGCCCAGCAACGACCTCACCCAGCAACGACCTCGCCCAGCAACGACCTCACCAGCAACGATCTCGCCCAGCAACGATCTCACCCAGCAACGACCTCACCCAGCAACGACCTCACCCAGGAACGACTTCACCCAGCAACGACCTCACCAGCAACGATCTCGCCCATCAACGATCTCACCCAGCAACGACCTCACCCAGCAACGACCTCACCCAGCAACGACCTCACCAGCAACGATCTCGCCCAGCAACGATCTCACCCAGCAACGACCTCACCCAGCAACGATCTCAACCAGTAACGACCTCACCCAGCAAAGATCTCACCCAGCAACGATCTCGCCCAGCAACGATCTCAACCAGTAACGACCTCACCCAGCAACGACCTCACCCAGCAACGACCTCACCCAGGAACGACTTCACCCATCAACGACCTCACCCAGCAACGACCTCTCCAGCAACGATCTCGCCCAACAACGATCTCGCCCAGCAACGACCTCACCCAGCAACGACCTCGCCCAGCAACGACCTCACCAGCAACGATCTCGCCCAGCAACGATCTCACCCAGCAACGACCTCACCCAGCAACGACCTCACCCAGGAACGACTTCACCCAGCAACGACCTCACCAGCAACGATCTCGCCCATCAACGATCTCACCCAGCAACGACCTCACCCAGCAACGACCTCACCCAGCAACGACCTCACCAGCAACGATCTCGCCCAGCAACGATCTCACCCAGCAACGACCTCACCCAGCAACGATCTCAACCAGTAACGACCTCACCCAGCAACGATCTCGCCCAGCAACGATCTCACCCAGCAACGACCTCACCCAGCAACGATCTCGCCCAGCAACGACCTCACCCAGCAACGATCTCGCCCAGCAACGATCTCAACCAGTAACGACCTCACCCAGCAACGATCTCGCCCAGCAACGACCTCACCCTGCAACGATCTCACCCAGCAACGACCTCACCCAGCAACGATCTCGCCCAGCAACGATCTCACCCAGCAACGACCTCACCCAGCAACGATCTCGCCCAGCAACGATCTCAACCAGCAACGATCTCGCCCAGCAACGACCTCACCCTGCAACGATCTCAACCAGTAACGACCTCACCCAGCAACGACCTCACCCATCAACGATCTCACCCAGCAACGACCTCACCCAGCAACGACCTCACCCAGCAACGATCTCGCCCAGCAACGATCTCGCCCAATAACGACCTCACCCAGCAACGACCTCACCCAGCAACGATCTCGCCCAGCAACGACCTCACCCAGCAACGATCTCAACCAGTAACGACCTCACCCAGCAACAACCTCACCCAGCAACGACCTCACCCAGCAACGATCTCACCCAGCAACGATTTCGCCCAATAACGACCTCACCCAGCAACGACCTCACCCAGCAACGATCTCGCCCAGCAACGATCTCGCCCAGCAACGACCTCACCCAGCAACGATCTCGCCCAGCAACGATTTCACCCAGCAACGACCTCACCCTTTAACGACATCACCCATCAACGACCTCGTCCAGCAACAACCTCACCCAGCAACGACCTCACCCTTCAACGACCTCACTCAGTAACGACCTCACCCAGCAACGATCTCAACCAGTAACGACCTCACCCAGCAACAACCTCACCCAGCAACGACCTCACCCATCAGACCTCACCAAGCAAAAACCTCACCCAGCAACGACCTCACCTAGCAACGACCTCAGCCATCAGACCTCACCCAGCAACTACCTCGTCCAGCAACGACCTCACCCATCAACGACCTCACCCTTCAACGACCTCACCCAGCAACAACCCCACCCAGTAAAGACCTCACCCAGCAACTACCTCGTCCAGCAACGACCTCATCCAGCAACGACCTCATCCAGCAACGACCTCCCCCGGCAACGACATCACCCAGTAACGACTTCGTCCAGCAAAGACCTCGTCCGGCAACGACTTCATCCTGCAACGACCTCGCCCGGCACCAAGCTCACCTAGTAACGACCTCACCCAGCAACGACCTCACCCAGCAACGATCTCGCCCAGCAACGACCTCACCCAGCAACGGTCTCAAACAGTAACGACCTCACCCAGCAACGACCTCACCCAGCAACGACCTCACCCAGCAACGACCTCACCCAGCAACGATTTCGCCCAATAACGACCTCACCCAGCAACGACCTCACCCAGCAACGATCTCGCCCAGCAACGATCTCACCCAGCAACGACCTCACCCTTCAACGACCTCACCCATCAACGACCTCGTCCAGCAACAACCTCACCCAGCAACGACCTCACCCTTCAACGACCTCACCCAGCAACGACCTCACCCAGCAACGATCTCAACCAGTAACGACCTCACCCAGCAACAACCTCACCCAGCAACGACCTCACCCATCAGACCTCACCAAGCCAAAACCTCACCCATCAACGACCTAACCTAGCAATGACCTCAGCCATCAGACCTCACCCAGCAACTACCTCGTCCAGCAACGACCTCACCCATCAACGACCTCACCCTTCAACGACCTCACCCAGCAACAACCCCACCCAGTAAAGACCTCACCCAGCAACTACCTCGTCCAGCAACGACCTCGTCCAGCAACGACCTCATCCAGCAACGACCTCCCCCGGCAACGACATCACCCAGTAACGACTTCGTCCAGCAAAGACCTGGTCCGGCAACGACTTCATCCTGCAACGACCTCCCCCGGCACCAAGCTCACCTAGTAACGACTTCACCCATCAGACCTCACCAAGTAACGACCTCATCCAGCAACGACCTCGTCCAGCAACGACCTCAACCAGTAACGACCTCACCCAGCAACGACCTCACCCAGTAATGGCCTCACACACCAAGGACCTCACCCAGTAACGAAATCACCCAGTAACGACCTCGTCCAGCAACGACCTCACCCAATAACGACCACTTCCAGCAACAACCTCCTCCAGCAACGACCTGACCCAGTAATGGCCTCACACACCAACGACCTGACCCAGTAACGACCTCACCCAGCAACGACCTCACCCAGTAATGGCCTCACACACCAACGACCTCTCCCAAAAACGATCTGACCCATTAGACCTCACCAAGCGACGAACCCACCCAGCAACGACCTCACCCAGCAACGACCTCACCCAGCAACGACCTCACCCAGTAACGAACTCACCCAGTAACAAATTCACCCACCAACGACCTAACCCAGCAACAACTTTACCCAGCAACTACTTCACCCACCAACGACCTCACCTTACACCTTTCAATCAATGCTACACAATTAAGTGTTTGTCCCTGTAATTAACGTCGTGTGGTATATTTTACCTCTGGCAAGGTGAAGATGAACATCCTTTTAAGATTATAATTTTCCTCCACATTTAATATTACTTAAATAATATATTAGGAATATATTTCATATATATATTACTGGTCATTTCTTTTAAAGAAATGACCAGTAATTGTGCTGGTGTTCTCCTCAATACAATAACTGTAAGGATGGAGGACTGACCTGGTGTCCACGGTGAGCCAGAACTTCAGCGAGGGGCACGAAGACGTTCCTGTGGCTCTTGGAGGAGACGGGGAGGAGCATGAGGATGTTGTAGGACCTCTCAGGGGGTCCCAGCTCCCCCGCAGCGCCCCCCGCCA
>NC_091185.1:19866217-19968717 GCF_040958095.1 Procambarus clarkii
AGCGACGCAAACCAGGAGAGCGAGTCGACGGACATCTTGCCATATTCAAATAAACTACGATAGGCAGACTGTACACCAAGCATCCTAATCAGGATGAATGCTTCTTTCTTCGCATTCTGCTGGTAAATGTGCCCGGTCCACCGTCTTTCCAGGAATTGAGATTTGTTAAGTGGCATGATTTGTTAACGTGCCACTTTCCGTAGTGTTATCTTGAGGTTATCTTGAGATGATTTCGGGGCTTTAGTGTCCCCGCGGCCCGGTCCTCGACCAGGCCTCCACCCCCAGGAAGCAGCCCGTGACAGCTGACTAACACCCAGGTACCTATTTTACTGCTAGGTAACAGGGGCATAGGGTGAAAGAAACTCTGCCCATTGTTTCTCGCCGGCGCCCGGGATCGAACCCGGGACCACAGGATCACAAGTCCAGTGTGCTGTCCGGTCGGCCGACCGGCTCCCCATGTCGTGTATGTCAAGCTTTGAATTTATTGGACAACGATCGGCACTGGGATGTATACATTAACGACGCGTCCAACACATCACATCCAAATAAATTTCGTGCATTGTTTGCAATCATATTGATCTCCGGCTCTCCGTTTTGTCCAACAGAGTTATGGGATAATTATGAATCGCATTTGGCTAAAGATATTATCCGTCGAATACGCAAAGAAAATTCAAATATGAACATGGATTTTACAGAAAAAATCTTCAACGAAGCCTTGATAATGATTGAAGACTTGTGCTTAGAAATCGCCAACAAAGTTTTCAATCAATTGGAAATGCCATCATCGAATCGATCTGCTGCTGCTTCGTTCGATGTAGAATTGCATCGTGAACAACATTACAACACGGGCGATCTGTTGGCGTATGTTTAATCTAATATTCCTAGGCTAACGCTTGAGCGAAAAGACATTAACAATCATATAATTCAAACTGTCAATAACGGGCTCGGAGAAATCTTCTTAGATGCGCCAGGAGGAACTGGTAAAACCTTCCTAATTAGATTGATTCTGGCAGCATTTCGATCCCAAAATGGCATAACTGTAGCTCTTGCGTCGTCCGGAATTGCTGCGACATTGCTACCAGGTGGAAGAACTGCTACTTCGACTTTGAAATCGCTATTGAACATGCAATTCATTGAAACTCCCACGAGCAACATTTCCAATGCATCCGGCATGGGAAAAGTATTGCAGAAATGCAAACTTATTGTTTGGGATGAATGCACAATGCCCCACAAAAAATTGTTCGAGGCTCTTGATCGAGCATTGCAAGATTTGCGTGGAAACATCAGACCATTTGGGAACACATTAATATTGCTTACTGGAGATTCAGGCAAACATTACCTGTAACTCCTCGATCTCCACCAGCGGACGAAATAAATGCTTGCCTGAAATACTCTACTTTGTGGCACCACGTCAAGACATTTAAATTAACTACAAATATGCGTGTAGTTATGTAGCTACTGGAAAACGATCCGTCAGCTGAGATATTCTCACATAAATTTCTAGAAATTGGGAACGTAAACGGGCCGGTTGATCTGACCTCAGGACGAATTTCATTTCTTCATAATTTATGCAATTTAGTGACATCAAAAGAATTGGTTGAAAAAGTATTGCCCACTATTGAAACCAATTATAAGAATCACGATTGGCTGAGTGAACGAGCTATTCTTGTGGCCAAGAACAAAACGTCTATGACCTTAACAATATTATTCAGTCTAACATTCAGAGCGAGGCAGTCACATACAAGTCCGTCGAAACTGTTGTGGAAGCTGAGGAAGCGGTTAATTACCCAACAGAATTTTTTAATTCACTTGATCTGCCAGGGATACCATCACACGTACGACAATTGAAGATCGGCTTGCCAATTATCATGTTGCGAAATATCAAGCAACCAAACCTTTGCAACGCCACGCGCCTTGCTGTAAAAAAATTAATCAGCGACGTCGTAGAAGCAACAATCTGACAGAACCTTTTAAAGGGGAAGATGTCCTCATTCCTCGCATTCCTATGACCAACAAATATGCCATTTCAATTAAAGAGATTGTAATTTCCAATTCGATTGGCGTTTGCAATCACTATCAACAAAGCTCAGTTCCAATTTTTAGAATTGTGCAGTTTATATCTAGAAACGGATTGCTTCTCACGTGGACAATTATATGTTGAGTGTTCTAGAGTCGGCAAATTAGAGAATCTCTATATCTCCACAGACAATACAACAACAAAAAATATTGTATACCCACAAACATTGTGAAATTAAACATATTAGAAACGTGCGCTTTCTCTTTTCTTTCCATTTAACTAGACTGAGCCACAGCAACGCGTGGCGGGTACTCCTAGTTACTAAATATAATCCCACCGGTAGAGTTTTCCCACAATCTGGGACCTGCAATGTACTATTATTATTGGTCAAGTCAGTAAATTGTCACATTCAGTTGGCAGGATCTTAAGTCAAAGTATAATAAAGCAACAATTATCATTATAACATAAAATACTTTATTTAAAACTAAAATATCTACAATAATAATAATAATTCAGGGGCAGGCAGCCAGTTCTCAACCCTGTGTGGTTTGAGAACCATTTTCGTGCTCATAATCTGAGAACGTATCGAACATAAGTAAATCTTGCTTCATGGTGCCTGGCCATTGGTTACGCTCTGATTCTTCGCCTTCATCAACCTCTTGATGTTTATTGATCAATGTCTCTAAGTCCTTTAGTCGGCGCTGGTTCTCCATTCTCTCCTTTTTCTTCATTTATTTTTCAATTTTTTTATCATTTTGTTGTTTAAGGAAATGTTGAAGTCTTTCATGTAATGTTAATTTTACCTCCGTTTTCTGGGTTGATTGTGATCGATATGACGACATTTTAGATCGAACTCGGGACAGTTTCTCTGCCATTGAGTAACCTTCAGGGACTGTAGTCGCTCCCTTTCGAACCTTTTTTCCTTGAGACAAACTCTCATCCCGCCGCAGTCTCTTGCCTCCTGCAGACGCAGAGACGCCCTCCTCCCCCTTCTCCAGAACTCGCTTCTGGCGCTCCTGTACCCCAGATGCCATTTTTCTTGTCTCGACCTGGGTGGAAGGCTCTTGGGACTCCTCCAAGCCGAAAGATGGAGAGCTAAGGAGACACACACAGAGGTCTGAACAATATCACAGATGGTGAAAACTTAGTGAAGATAAGGTGGTGGTGTACCATCCACTATGTTTAGTGAGCAGAGGTGAGAGAAGGTGGTGGTGTACCATCCACTATGTTTAGTGAGCAGAGGTGAGAGAAGGTGGTGGTGTACCATCCACTATGTTTAGTGAGCAGAGGTGAGAGAAGGTGGCGGCGTACCATCCACCATGTTTAGTGAGCAGAGGTGAGAGAAGGTGGTGGTGTACCATCCACCATGTTTAGTGAGCAGAGGTGAGAGAAGGTGGCGGTGTACCATCCACCATGTTTAGTGAGCAGAGGTGAGAGAAGGTGGTGGTGTACCATCCACCATGTTTAGTGAGCAGAGGTGAGAGAAGGTGGTGGTGTACCATCCACCATGTTTAGTGAGCAGAGGTGAGAGGTGGTGGTGTACCATCCACCATGTTTAGTGAGCAGAGGTGAGAGAAGGTGGTGGTGTACCATCCACCATGTTTAGTGAGCAGAGGTGAGAGAAGGTGGCGGTGTACCATCCACCATGTTTAGTGAGCAGAGGTGAGAGAAGGTGGTGGTGCACCATCCACCATGTTTAGTGAGCAGAGGTGAGAGTCCTTACTACTCTCCAGGAGACCGAGCTCCCTCTCTGGACAATCGTCTTGGCAAATTACATATTACCACTTTTCTCTGTCTTATGAAACGATCTGCTGTATATAGTATACACCGACACCTGACACCCCTAAAATCATTAGAGCAGTGACGAGCCAAAGAGCAGAGGTGAGAGAAGGTGGGTGGTGTACCATCCACCATCACTTACTTATCCTGACGGATGTCTACTACTAAGCTTGCTAGCAATGGATTACTCGTCATTAGCTAGTAATATATTACTCGTGATTAGTTAGCAATGGATTACTCATTATCAACATGCTAGGAGTGGTGGAGTCATAATGCTACGAGTTGTGGAGTCATCATTATGCTAGGAGTGATGAAATCACCATTTGTGATGAAGTGATGATGGATAGCTATAGTGATGATTGATGTCTACAGTAATGATGGATGGCTATAGTGATGATTGATGCCTACAGTAATGATATATGGCTATAGTGTTGATCGATGCCAACAGTAATGATGAATGGCTATAGTGATGATTGATAGCTATATTAATGATGGATGGCTATAGTGATGATTGATGGCTATATTAATGATACATAGCTATAATGATGACTGATGCCAACAGTGATGATGAATGGCTATAGTGATGATTGATGGCTACATTACTGATGGATGGCTATGGTGATGATTGATGCCAACAATAATGATGGATGGTTATAATGATGATTGATGCATTCAGTAATGATGGATGGCTATAATGATAATTGATAGCTATATTAATGATTGTGGCTATAGTGATTACTGATGGCTATAGTGATGATTGATACCAAAAGTGATGATGGATGGCTATAGTGATGATTGATGCTTCAGTAATGAAGGTTTGCTATTGAGATGAGTGATGCCTACAGTAAGGATAGGTGGTTATAGTGATGATTGATGCCAACATTGATGATGGATGGTTATAGCGAAGATTGATAGGTATAATAATGATGGATGGCTATAGTGATGATTGATGTCTATATTAATGATGGATGGCTATAATGATGATTGATGCCAACAGTGATGATGAATGGCTAAAGTGATGATAGCTATATTAATGATGGTGGCTATAGTGATTATTGATGGCTATAGTGATGATTCATGCCAACAGTGATGATGGATTGCTACAGTGATAATTAATGGTTATAGTGATGATTGATAGCTACAGTGATGATTGATGACTATAGTGATGATGGATGGCTACAGTGATGATTAATGCCTATAGTGATGATTAATGGCAATACTGATGATTGATGCCTAGAGTAATAAAGGATGACTATAGTGATGTTTGATGCCAACAATAATGATTAATGGTTATAGTGATTATTGATGCCTACAGTAATGATGGATGGCTATAGTGATGATTTATGCCTACAGTAATGATGGAAGGCTATAGTGATGATTGATGCCTACGATAATGGTGGATATAGTGATGATTGATGCCTACAGTAATGATGGATGCCTACAGACGTTGATTGATGCCTATAATAATGATGGATGGTTATGGTGATGATTGAAGCCTACAGTTAAGATGAATGGCTATATTGATGATTGATGCCTACAGTAATGATGGATAGTTATAGTGATGATTGATACCTACAGTTAAGATGAATGGCTATATTGATGATTGATGCCTACAGTAATGACGGATAGTTTCAGTGATGATTGATGCCTATAGTAAAGATGGATGGCTATATTGATGATTGATGCCTCAGTGATGATGGATGTTTATAGTGATGCTTGATTCCTTCAGTGATTATGCATAGCTTTAGTGTTTATTGATGCCTACAGTAATTATATGGTCGTAGTGATGATTGATGCCTCAAGTGATAATGGATGGCTTTAGTGATAATTGATGGGTACAATGATGATAAATGACTATAGTGATGATTGATGCCTTCAATGATGATGGATGGCTACAGTGATGATGGATGGCTACAGTGCTGATTGATGGCTACAGTGATGATTGATGGCCACAGTGATGATTGATGACTACAGTGATGATTGATGACTATAGTGATGATTGATGCGTTCAGTGATGATGGTTGGCAATAGTGATGATTGATGCTTACATAGAAGATCGATGATTATAGTGATGATTAATGCTTCAGTAATGATGGATGGCTATAGTGATGATTGATGACTACAGTAATGAAGGATGGCTATAGTGATGATTGATGCTTCAGTAATGATGGATGGCTATAGTGATGATTGATGCTTCAGTAATGATGGATGGCTATGGACATGAGTGATGCCTACAGTAATGATAAATGGTTATAATGATGATTGATGCATTCAGTAATTATGGACGGCTATAGTGATGATTAATAGCTATATTAATGATGGATGGCTTAGGTGATGATTGCTGCCAACTGTGATGATGGATGATTATAGTGAAAATCGATAGGTATGAAAATGATAGATGGCTATTGTGATGATTGATGACTGTATTAATGATGGATGGCTATACTGATGACTGGTGCCTACCATGGTGACGGATGGCTACAGTGATAATGTTAACAGTGATCATGAATGTCTATAATGATGAGTGATGCCTTCTGTGATGATAGATGGCATCAGTGATGATTGATGTCGACAGTGATGATTGATAGCTACAGTGATGATTGATGACTATAGTGATGATGGATGGCTACAGTGATGATTGATGGCAATAGTGATGATGGAAGGAAATACAGATGATTGATGCTTACAGTAATGATGAATGACTGTAGTGTTGATTGATGCCAACAATAATGATTGTTGGTTATAGAGATGATTGATGTCTTCAGTAATGATGAATGGCTACAGACGTTGATTGATGCCTATAATAATGATGGATGGTTATGGTGATGATTGATGCCAACAATAATGATCGATGATTATAGAGATGATTGATGCCTTCAGTAATGACGGATAGCTATAGTAATGATTGATGCCTTCAGTGTGGATGAATGGCTATAGTGACGATTGATGCTTTCAGTAATGATGGGTGGCTATAGTGATGATTGATGCCTACATAAATGAGGTATGGTTACAGTGATGATTAATGCCTTCAGTGATGATGGTTGGCTATAGTGATGATTGATAGCTTCAGTGGGGATGGATGGCTAAAATGATTGATGCCTTCAGTAATGACGGATAGCTCTAGTAATGATTGATGCCTTCAGTGTGGATGAATGGCTATAGTGTTCATTGATGCTTAAAGTAATGATGGATGGTTATAGTGATGATTGATGCATTCAGGAATGATGGATGACTATAATGATGAATGATAGCTGTATTGCTGACGGACAGCTTTAGTGATGATTGATGCCAACAGTGATGATGGATAGTTATAGTGATGATTGATGTCTACAGTTAAGATGGATGGCAATATTGATGATTGATGCCTACAGTAATGATGGATAGTTATAGTGATGATTAATGCTTGCAGTTAAGATTGCTGGTTATATTGATGATTGATGCCTCAGTGATGATGGATGTTTATAGTGATGATTGATTCCTTCAGTGATGATGGATAGCTTTAGTGTTGATTGAAGCCTACAGTAATGATAGATGGCTGGAGTGATGATTGATGCCTTAAGTGATAATGGATGGCTTCAGTGATAATTGATGGGTACAATGATGATAGATGACTATAGTGATGATTGATGCCTATCGTGATGAAGGATGGCTATAGTGATAATGTTCACAGTCATCATGAATGTCTATAATGATGATTGATGCCTTCAATGGTGATAGTGGCTACAGTGATGATGGATAGGTACAGTGATGATTGATGGCTACAGTGATAATTGATGGCAACAGTGATGATTGATCGCTACAGTGATGATTGATGACTTTAGTGATTATTGGTGGCTACAGTGATGATAAATGACTATAGTGATGATTGATGGCTACAGGTATGATTGATGGCTATAGTGATGATTGATACCTACAATAAAGATGGATGATTATAGTGATGATTGATGCTTCAGTAATGATGGATGGCTATAGTGATGATTGATGGCTACAGTAATGATGGATGGCTATAGTGATCATTGATGCTTCAGTAATGATGGATTGCTATAGTGATGGTTTATGCTTCAGTAATGATGGATGACTATAGAGATGAGTGATGCCTACAGTAATGATAAATGGTTGTAGTGATGATTGATGCATTCAGAAATTATGGATTGCTATAGTGACGATTAATAGCTATATCAATGATGGATGGCTTAGGTGATGAATGATGCCAACAGTGATGATGGATGATTATAGTGAACATTGATAGGTATAATATTGATGGATGACTATACTGATGATTGATGGCTATATTAATGATGAACGGGTATAACGATGATTGATGCCAACAGTGATGATGAATTGCTATAGTGATGATTGATAGGTATAATAATGATGGTGGCTATAGTGATTATTGATGGTTATAGTGATGATTGGTGCCTACCGTGATGACGGATGGCTACAGTGATAATGTTAACAGTGATCATGAATGTCTGTAAAGATGAGTGATGCCTGCAGTGATGATGGATGGCAACAGTGATGATAGATGGCTACAGTGATGATTGATGATTATAGTGATGATGGATGGCTATGGTGATGATTGATAGCAATAGAGATGATGGATGGCAATACTGATGATTCACGGCTACAGTAATGATGGATGACTATAGTGCTGATTGATGCCAACAATAATGATGGATGGTTATAGAGATGATTGATGCCTACAGTTATGATGGGTGGCTATAGTGATGATTTATGCCTAAAGTATTGATGGATGGCTATAGTGATGATTGATGCCTAAAATAATGATGGATGGTTATAGTGATGATTGATGTCTTCAGTAATGATGAATGGTTACAGACGTTGATTGATGCCTAAAATAATGATGGATGGCTATAGACGTAGATTAATACCTACAGTAATGATGTATGATTATAGTGATGATTAATACCTCCCATAATATTGGTTATAGTGATGAGTGATGCCTACGGTAATGATGGATGGCTACAGACGTTGATGATGCCTATAACAATGATGGATGGCTATGGTGATGGACGATGCCAACAATAATGATGGATGGTTATAGAGATAATTGATGTCTTCAGTAATGAGGGATGGCTATATTAATGATTGATGCCTTCAGTGAGGATGAATGGCTACAGTGATGATTGATGCCTGCAGTAATGATGGGTGGCTATAGTCATGATTGATGCCTTCAGTAAGGATGGATGATTATAATGATTGATGCCTTCAGTGAGGATGGATGACTATAATGATTGATGCCTACAGTAATGATGGATGGCTATAGTGATAATTGATGCGTTCAGTGACGATGGATGGCTGTAGAGATGATTGATGCCTTCAGTGAGGATGAATTACAATCGTGATGGTTCATGCCTTCAGTAATGATGGATGACTATAGTGATGATTGATGCCTTCAGTGAGGATGGATGGCTATAATGATTGATGCATACAGTAAAAATGGATGGTTATAGTGATTGATGCATTCAGTAATGATGGATGGGTATAGTGATGATTGATAGCTATATTAATGATGGATGACTTTAGTGATGATTGATGCCAACAGTGATGATTGATAGTTTTAGTGATGATTGATGCCTACAGTAAAGATGGGCGGCTATATTGATGATTGATGCCTTCAGTAATGATTGATAGTTATTGTGAAAATTGATGCCTACAGTAAAGATGGATGGCTATATTGATGATTGATGCCAACAGTGATCATTGATGATTATAGTGATGATTGATGCCAACAGTGATGATTGGTGGCAATATTGATGATTGATGCCTCAGTGATGGTGGATGTTTATAGGTATGATTGATTCATTCAGTGATGATCGATAGCTTCAGTAATGATTGATGCCTACAGTAATGATGGATTGCTGTATTGTTGATTGATGCCTACAGTAATGATAGATGGCTGTAGTGATGATTGATGCCTTAAGTGATAATGGAAGGCTTTAGTGATAATTGATGTGACCAATGATGATGGATGACTATAGTGATGATTGATGCCTACCGTGATGATGGATGGCTATAGTGATAATGTTAACAATGATGATTGATGGCTTCAGTGATGATTGATTGTTACAGTGATGATTGATGGCTACAGTGATGATTGAAGACTTCAGTGATGATTGGTGGCTACAGTGATGAAGGATGACTATAGTGATGATTGATCAATACAGTTATGATTGATGGCTATAGTGATGATCAATGACTACAGTGATGATGGATGGCTGTAGTAATGATTATTGGCTACAGTGATGATAGATGGCTATAGTGATGATTGATGGCTACAATGATGATTGATGGCTATAGTGATGATCAATGACTACAGTGATGATGGATGGTTATAGTAATGATTGATAGCTACAATGATAATGGTGGCTATAGTGATGATGGATGGTTACGGTGATGATTGATGGCTATAATGTATGATAGATGGTTATAGTGATTGATGGATATAGTGTTGATGGATGGTAATAGTGATGATTGATGCCTTCAGTAATGATGGATGGCTATAGAGATGATTGATGCCTTCCGTAATGATGGATGAGTATAGTCATAATTGAAGTTAGCAGAAATGACGAATCACTTAGCGATGATCGATGGCTATAGTGATGATTGATACCTTCAATAATTTTTTATGGTTATAGTAATGATTGATGCCTTCAGTGATGATGGATGTATATAGTGATGATGGATGTATATAGTGATGATTGATGCCTACAGTAATGATAAATGGTCTATACTGATGATTGATGCCTTCAATAATGATGGATGGTCTATACTGATGATTGAGGCCTTCAATAATGATGGATGGTTATAGTAATGATTGACGCCTTCAGTGATGATGGATGGCTATAGTGATGATTGATGCCTACAGCAATGATAGATAGCTAAAGTGATGATTGATACCTTCAGTGATAATGGATGGCTATAGAGATAATTGATGGGTACAATGATGATGGATGGCTATAGTGATGAATGATGCCTATGGTGATGATGGATGGCTATAGTGATAATGTTAACAGTGATCATGAATGTCTATAATGATGATTGATGCCTTCAGTGATACAGGATGGCTACAGTGATGATTGATGGCTATAGTGATGATTGATGGCTACAGTGATGATTGATAGCAATAGTGATGATGGATGGCTACAGTGATGATTGATCACTTCAGTGATGATTGATGGTTTCAGTGTTGTTGGATGACTATAGTGATGATTGATGGCTATAATGATCATCGAGGACTACAAAGATGATGATGGCTATAATGATGATGGATGGTTACAGTGATGATTGATGGCTATAGTGTATGATGGATGGCTATAGTGATGATTGATAGCTATAGTGATGATGGATGGTTACAGTAATGATTGATGTCTTCAGTGAGGATGGTTGAATATAGTGATGATTGATGCCTACAGTGATGATGGATGGCTATAGTGATAACTGATGCCTACAGTGGTGATGGATGACTATAGTGATGATTGATGCCTACAGCAATGATGGATGGCTATAGTGATAATTGATGCCTACAGTAATGATGGATGGCTTTAGTGATAATTGATTCCCCGGTACTGATGGATGGCTATAGTGATGATCGATGCTTCAGTTATGATGAATGGCCATTGGGACGATTGATGCCTTCAGTAATGATGGATGGCTATTAGTGATGATTGATGCCTACAGTAATGATGGATGGCTATAGTGATGATTGATGCTTCGGTAATGATGGAGGGCTACAGTGATGATTGATGCCTACAGTAATGATGGATGGCTATAGTGATGATTGATGCTTCAGTAATGATGAATGGCTATAGTGTCTCCCCTGGAGCGTCGTCACGAAGACAGAATGACAACAAGCCAACACGCTGTAAGAACATAAGAACAAAAGAATAAAGGTAACTGCAGAAGGCCTATTGGCCCATACGAGGGAGCTCCTATCTATTACCACCCAATCCCCCTCATATACATGTCCAACCCGCGCTTGAAACAATCGAGGGACCCCACCTCCACCATGTTACGCGGTAATTGGTTCAACAAATCAACAACCCTGTTACCGAACCAGTATTTACCCAAGTCTTTCCTAAATCTGAGCTTATCCAATTTATACTCATTGTTTCGTGTTCTGTGTTGTGTTGATACTTTTAATACCCTATTAATATCCCCTTTGTTATATCCATTCATCCACTTGTAAACCTCAATCATGTCACCCCTAACTCTTCGCCTTTCCAGTGAATGTAATTTAAGCTCTGTTAATCTTTCTTCATATGAAAGATTTCTAATTTGGGGAATTAACTTTGTCATCCTACACTGGACACGTTCAAGTGAATTTATATCCATTCTATAGTACGGCGACCAAAACCGAACTGCATAATCTAAATGGGGCCTAACCAGAGCAAGATATAGCTGAAGAGCCACACCAGGTGTCTTGTTACTAACTCTTCAATTAATAATTCCCATTGTCCTATTTGCCTTATTACGAATATTCATGCATTGATCCTTTTGTTTTAAATTCTTACTAATCATAACTCCCAGATCCCTTTCGCAATCCAACTTCGCAATCTCAACACCATCTAGCTCGTATCTTGTAACTCTATCATCATGACCTAGCCTCAAAACTTTACAATTATCAGCATTAACCTGCAACTGCCGATCTTTTGCCCATTTCAAAACCCTATTTAGATCTATTTAGATGGGAGGCGGTCGGCCGAGCGAACAGCACGCTGGACTTATGATCCTGTGGTAACGGGTCCGATCCCGGGCGCCGGCGAGAAACAATGGGCAAGGTTTCTTTCATCCTATGCCCCTGTTACCTAGCAGTAAAATAGGTACCTGGGTGTTAGCTGTCACGGGCTGCATCCTGGGGGTGGAGGCCTGGTCGAGGACTGGGCCGCGGGACACTAAAAAGCCGCGAAATCATCTCAAGATAACCTCAAGATAGATCAACTTGAAGTAATAGTGAGTCTTCTTCCGTGTTAATTTCCCTACCGATTTTTGTATCATCTGCAAATTTGCAAATGTTGCTACTCAAACCTGGCTCTAAATCATTTATATATATTATAAACAAAAGAGGGCCCAGGACAGAGCCTTGAGGCACTACACTAACAATATTATCCCACTCTGACTTAATCCCATTTATACTAACTCTCTGTTTCCTTTGGAATAGCCATGACCTAATCCAACTTAATATAGCACCCCCAATACTATGAGCCTTTATTTTTTTAATCAGTCTTTCATGTAGCACTGTATCAAAAGGTTTGCTAAAGTCAAGGTACACAACATCAAAATCCTTACCACTATCAACTGCCTCAACTATGCTGGAATAAAAAGATAGCAAATCTGTTAAACATGAACGGCCATTTTTAAAACCATGTTGCGACGCATTTATTATTTTGTTTTTCAAGATGAAGACGAATTGTATTTGCAATTATCGATTCAAGTAACTTTCCCACAATAGACATTAGGCTAATTGGCCGATAGTTTGACGCAAGTGATCTTTCTCCTTTCTTAAAAATTGGTACCACATTAGCTACCTTCCATGACTCTGGCACTCTGCCTAACTCTGTTGATTTATTAAATATGGTAGACAGTGGCTCGGAAAGCTCCTCTTTGCAGTCTTTAAACACCCTGGCAAACACTTCATCTGGCTCTGGGGATTTGTTTGGTTTTAGTTTTACTATTTGTTTAATTACATCCTCCCTGGTAACTGCTAAACTAGTCAACCTGTCCTCGTCCCCACCCACATAGGCATATTCGGCTGAAGGCATATTGTTAAGTTCCTCTTTAGTAAATAAAGATATAAAATATTTATTAAAAATACTACCCATCTCCTCGTCATTATCCGTTATTTGACCGGTCTCAGTTTTTAATGGACCTATCCTTTCCCTAGTCTTAGTTCGATATAACTGAAAAAACCTTTAGGATTTGTCTTCGCTTGCCCTGCTATGCGAACTTCATAGTTTCTTTTTGCTTTCCTTATCTCATTTTTAACATTTCTAACCAGTTGCGTGAATTCCTGTTCTCAACTGACTTCCTCATTCTTAATCCTTTTGTACCACGTTCTCTTTTTACCTATAAAGTTCTTCAGATCCTTTGATATCCACTTTGGATCATTAGTATTCGATCTATTCAATTTATATTATATACTTCGTTCCTGGGCTTTGCTTAGAATATTTTTAAATAGGTTATATTTTGAATCCACATTGAAATCTCCTTTTACGTCACCTGTTGATGGGTTCACGTCTAGCCCACACCCTATACTCAAGACATTCCAATCTATTTGACCCAAAAAAATTCTTAGGCTACTGAAATCAGCTTTTCGAAAATCAGCCACTTTAATTGAATTTTCTCCTACAGATCTATTCCATTCTATGCTAAATCTGATTTCTTTATGATCACTGTTCCCTAGCTCACTCCCTATTTCCATGTCCTTAATTTGTTTCCCAGTTAGTTAACACTGTCTAAAATATTATTTCCCCGCGTTGATTCCTTAATGTGTTGCGTAAGAAAGTGATCGTCAATTAATTCTAGAAAATCTTCTGCGGCATTATTCCCTGTTTTGTTCAACCAGTTTATTCCACTAAAAATAAAGTCACCCATGACATAAATACTAGAATCTAGAAATATCTAGAGCATCAATCTAGATGCTCTAGATATTTTATCCCATAGATGCTTTGCTTCCATACTGTCTAAATTTGGTGGCCTATATATAACTACTATTATAATATTATTTGCTTTTTCGTTTAATTCTACCCAAATAGTTTCTGTGTGTGGCTCAGTTTTGATTCCCTCTTTGAGACTACATTTCAAATTGTCCCAAACATATATGGCTACTCCCCCTCCTCGTCTAATATATCTATCTGTGTGAAATAGTTTAAATCCATTTATTTGATATTCAGCTAATAGTTCTCTATTTTCTACATTCTTCCACGTTTCGGTAAGTGCAATAATATATTTTTTTTTTCTGTACAGACAAGAGCATTTAACTCGTTTATTTTGTTTCTTAGACTTCTACTGTTAGTGTAATATACCCTAAGTGAATTGTTATTTTGAGGCCCTTCTCTTTCTCTGATCATTTTGCCAATTTGTTTCTCTAACAAACACATACTTGTATTACCTCATTCCTCCCTATCAATTCCCACACCACTATCTACTAACAGTTTAAACCCAAACAAATGCCTCTAACCACTGGTTCCAACGAGTTCACAACAGCAACAACCCCAGCCCTCGATAGATGCACTCCATCACGAGCCTACATTTCACTTCTTCCATAGAAGTGTTCCTAGTTGTCTATGAAAGATATTGCATTTTATTGGCAATATCTTTCCAGCCGGCTATTGACACCAGGTGCCCTCGACAAGCATTCATTCCCAACGATCTTTCTTGGAAGAATGAGGGAGCTACTGTAGAGAGTGGCTCCCTCCTTATGAGCTGGTATAACTCGTTAGACACCCAGACTACTTGTCAACAAGTGAGCAACCAGCACAACAGCCTCTCAACAACCACAGCAACACCAGTATTCGTCTTACCAAGTATTTATAATATAAATTTGGCCATTTAATACATAAATAGGTAGGCAGTTATACTGTGGGTGAAAACCCACTAACATGTACATACTCAGCACTACACACATATATTCCATGTCATATCTGTAATTATATGTTTAGGGAACCTTTATTAATTCCTTACATCCCGAACAGGTAATTGTGAGGGAAGTTAGTGAAGCAGGAAGCTGGCTCCCAATATAATTATAGAAATTGCTTCCACTACCTGTACATCAAGCTTTGTAGGCCTCCAGACAGCCGCCATTATGTGGCACTCAGAGGCACAGAGCCACACCCAATTTTGATGCAACAATTACACAGCCTTAGCAGGCCCCATCAACAGGAAGAGCTACAGCCCCTTTTGTTCAATACTGTAGACATAGTATTAGTAGTTATAAATTTCATTTATTGTGGTATAATAGTAGATTAGACCACCATATGTGGTATGATTTATAATTTATATATCAAAGACTAGGTAAACAATTTGTGGTTTATGAACGAGCCATCTCAAAGTGGTTTAAACTACAAATTGTCCCTCCCATTGTATGAGAAGTTCCAGCAACTGAATCAGTACATACAGTCCGCTTACTTACTTACTTACTACTATCTAACTAACTAACATATTATTAAGAACTAACTAAGAAAAATAATCAAATAAAAATATCATTAAAGTCAATTAAAAAAATAAATAAATATTTGAATATTCACAGAATTAAAAAGAATTAAAGCTGCTAGGATTTTCCCACATAAATTATGGCCCTCAACGAACCGGATAATGCAGTTGTTCATCAAATCTAGGAATACACTGGTTCTCAGACCAATAAATTATGGTCCTTTGAACCTAGATACAAGATCCTGATTAGGATCTATATATAACATTAGTGCAATATTTACATAATATTTACATATACATTAATTATAGCAGGAAGACACTGCTATACATTTTACAATTTTCTTGCCTAACTTTTTCAATCTCGGCAAATAGTGAACAGAACTTACAACAAGCGCTATTATTGTTCCGAGGCCTGTACTAAAAGAACAATTGTGCTTTTTCATTACAAGAGGTTGATAAGTCTCCGTGGTGTAGTGGTAAGACACTCGCCTGGCGTTCCGCGAGCACTTTGTCATGGGTTCGTATCCTGGCTGGGGAGGATTTACTGGGCGCAAATCCTTAACTGTAGCCTCAGTTTAACTCAACAGTAAAATGGGTACTTGGTTGTAAAAACAATTCTTCGCGACGGGGATCGTAGTCCACGGACTTGCCCGAAACGCTACACATACTAGTGGCTGTACAAGAATGTAACAACTCTTGTATATATCTCAAAAAAGTGGCTAATTTACTCATAAATGTATATGATTTTTATAATTTTAAGTGTTTATATAAACATTATTTTTTAATATTGCACCATTACTGTAACAATTACTGCATGTCACATTATTTACAACTAATTCTTGCACAAGGGTAGGACATTTTAGGCTGGTGTTGTACAGCAACCGAGTCTAATTTATTGTGCTAACCTGGTGTAAGGGTAAGAATTTACACTTGTCAAGAGTTGAACATATATTACAACCTAGCAAGTACATATTTTTATGCAGTACTCATGACAACCCGAGTTGTGTTGTCTACATAATATTACCATAACTATAGTAATAATTTAACTATAATCATTTCACCTTTTGAATGTTAATCTGTGTCTCTGTACCAACTAAGAGTGATAATTGAGGAGCTAACTTCAGGTAAATCCAGCATTGATGCAAGGTTACCACTTAAATTATAGTGTGCATGATTATATAGTGTTTTTTTTAAATGATAAACAGCTCTACTTCAGAAACTATCAGCTCTAGCTCAAGTGCTAGAAACAGTCCAAATCAAAGTCCAACAAGGCTTAGCACTAGTACATCTGCAACACGGCTAGCAAATACAGCCATTATGTCTACTGCCAAAAATGTAAAAGCAACCCTCACTGGTATGAAGGGCCACTTAATCCACCAGATCAAAAAATGTGATGATTTATGTAATCAAACTCCAGTTGATTATGTAGAACTGGAAGGCCATTACAAGGTTGCACACACCAAATATCAACATGATGCAAAAGCAAATCCTGAAATATCTTGATATACTTGCTACTACCAACATCGATGAAGAGGCAATGGACGCTGTAGTACAAGAAAACGCAGATTACGAAGATACAATGCATACAAAGTTACAACACTTTGACAGTTTAATAACCATACACAAGGCCAATACAAACATTGCAGCCACAGCTTCCCCAAACCCGACACAACCAGAAGTCAAATTACCATCACTCAGTCTCCCAACTTTCTCTGGTACAGAGGACGAGAGTTGGGACAACTTCTGGAACAAATTTATCGATTCTGTGGATTCTAATGCTAATGTAGCAAAGACAACAAAATTTACATATTTGCAAGCTGTCTTTAAAAATGAAGCGTTAAAAGTGGTCTGTAATCTGACCTTTACCGATGATGGGTACGATAATGCAGTACAGCTCCTTAAGGATAATTATGCTAAGCCAGAAAGGACTATCAGACTTCTAACCCAAATGCTGTTGGATATTAACCCTTCAGATAGTACAGCTGACTCACTCAAAGCCTTTAGATTGGAGCTTGAGTCCTTGCTCAAGGCACTTAAGAACAAGGTAAATCTGGAGGAATCAGACTGGATAATCCAAGTCCATATGAAACGCAAATTACCCAGAGACGTACTGGATAAGTTGTTTGTCTTATATAACAAATCTTCTCTGACAGTAAAGGAGATATCAGAAGGTTTGCGTTCCATCATAGAAAGACAACGAGATAACCCAGATGGAAAAGCGACATCTAAACCTTCGTCTACCACTAATAGTAAACAACAGAGTACAAACAGTACTCCAAATAAATCTAAAACAACTTCCCCTCTCCCCAAAGTGGAAACAAGGCAGTGTGGGCACATATGCAGTGGGTCCCTCCAAACCTACAGTTAATGTGTCACCCAAAAGATGCTGTTAACGTCTGGAGGCCATGTGTGTTCTGTGAAGAACAACATACCATGTACAGCTGCAAAGCTTACCCTGATAGTAATACACGAATAAAACGACTCAAGGAGTTACATAAATGTACCAGGTGTATAAGGTTACATAATCCTGACACCTGTACAACTCAAATACGCACCTGTAATAAATGTCATAAGGGAGCTGACCACCATACAGCACTTTGTGGGGACTCAAGTACAAAGTCTCCCAAACCACAGGTGGAGGAAGGAACTTTTGCTTCAGTACAGCTTTGTACCATGTTACCTGGCATATGTGTCTTCTCAACAAGATCTGATCATAAATCAGCTCTACCCACTGCTCAGTTGATCATTATAAATGGAAAGTCCAAGGTTACCATACGTGGATTATTTGACCAAGGATCCCAAATGACCTTTATCTCAAAGGAGTTGGTAGATGCCCTGAAACTCAAACCTGTGCGAGAGACACGAATAGACATAGCAGGATTCCTGACTAACTCAGGAGCCCGAATCTTCAAGGTAGTACAACCTTAAGTACGTTTAGAAGGTTATGTCCGAACGATACAAGCTCTTGTAGTAGATAGATTCCCAACAGACCTGTATGTATATGGTCTAGGGACAACAGCCAAATTCCTGAAAGAAAAGGGAATCAAATTGGCTTACAAAATCACATCAGACAACCTCTCCAATATTGGAATCCTTATGGGATCAGATGTCTACCATAAGTTTATCAAAAGAAAGGAAGAAAAACAAGGAATGAACTTGTTATCATCTGCAGGTGGCTATTTGCTAACAGGCCCAGTATTACGACTGAAGCAACCCACACCTGAAAGCCACCAACATGCCAACCCAGTAATGGTTGCATGACTAGGAGAAAAGTCTCCACTACAATTCAGAGACATGTCCGAGGATGAGCTTGTTCCCCCAGTACATAAATTATGGGACCTGGCAACTCTCAGCATTGTCCCTGAACAACCGTGCCCAGATGACGACAAGACTTACAAACAATACCTGAACTCAGTTATCTACAGAGATAATCAATACTGGGTGAGGTTACCATGAAAGCTGAATCACCCTCAGCTACCCGTCAACCATTTTATGGCACAAAACCAATTAGGATCGCAAGTGTTGCTCGTACAAAGACATCCTGAGAACTTGAAATTGTACCATGAAATAATACAGAAGCAACTCGATGACTCGAAGTTGTCACTAATGATAACCCAAAGGAAGGACACTACCTGACACACCACCCTGTACTGAAAAATTTAGCTACTACCCCCACTACGGATAGTATTTAATTGCAGCGCTAAGACAAGGCAGAGTAGTGTTTCATTAAATGACTGCCTTCAAACAGGCCCTAGCCTGACACAAAGGCTATATGACATGCTGTTAAAGTTCCGCATAAAGACTTATACATATAAGGTCGACATCAGCAAGGCTTTCCTTAGGGTAGGTCTCCAAGAAGAAGACCGTAACTACACAAAGTTCCTATGGATCAAGAATCCTAACAATCCAAACTGTGAATTAATCACTTACAGGTTTGCATCTGTTTTGTTTGGCGCCACATCTTCACCGTTTCTGCTTCAAGCTACCTTAGACATGCACTTGAAGAAGTCCAATAACCCAAATAAGACAAAAATTAGCAATAACTTGTATGTGGACAATTTCCAAGGAACAGCCAGCAGTGAGAGTAAACTGCTGAACATATACCACAAGGCCAATCGAGAATTAATATGAGCAAATATGCCTCTCCAGTCATGGGTCTCCAACAATGCCAAATTAAATCAACTGATCGCAACTGAATTTCCCGACTACCAGGTACCCGAAAGGACAAAAGTACTAGGCGTGAATAGTATACGACAACAGATCAGTTGACAATCATGTCGGTGGAGCCAGATACCACTAACTTAACAATGAGAAAATTACTCTCACAAGTCAGCAAACCCTTCGACCCATTAGGACTATTAAGTCCAATCCTAATTAATGGAAAGTTGATAATGCAGGAATGTTGGCAACAAAAGATAGGCTGCGATGATCTTCTAACACCTACCTTACAAGAAAAATGGCAAGGGCTAGTGAAAGATTTTAGTATCATAGAGTCTGTCAAGTTCCCTCGGAACACAGTGAATGAAAAAGAACCACTTAAGCTAAATGTATTCTGCGATGCCTCAGGAAAGGCTTATAGCACGGTAGCTTACCTGGTCTCAAATGGGCAAGCGAATTTGCTCACATCAAAGTCCAGAGTGGCACCATTAAAGAAACGATCATTGCCACAACTGGAATTAACAGCCTTACTGTTAGGTTTAAGATTGGCTCATTATCTGATCAAGGCCTTAAGCAACATCCACTTTGAAGAAACAGTGGTATGGTCAGATAATGAGGCAGTGCTACAGTGGGTTAAAAACAATAATAGTAAAAATCCTTACATGAGTAACCGCGTTAAGGAAATACGAGAGTTGTCGGCAGGGTATAAACTAAGATATGTACCCACCAAAGAGAATCCAGCTGACTATCTCTCCCGAGGCCTGACTTTACGGCAATTAATAAAGGCAGAGATGTGTTTCAATGAACCTCAGTGGCTAATCAGCGACCAGTGCTGATTAGCCACTGAGGGAACCACACCCACAAGCCACAAGTCATTGTGACCAATGTCACTGTTCCCACTGAGAACCCAGAACTACCTCGGACTTTGGTAATTGATCCTAATCGGTACTCTGAACTGAACAAACTAATAGGTGTCACCCAAGTAGTGTTTGATTTTCTAAAGAAAATAGGAATCAAGCATAAATTCCCTAGTGCCCTAAGGTACTGGGTCAAAAGAGCTCAGACAGACACATTCGGGACAGAATTTGACAATGTTCCTAAGAAGCTACAAAATGATCTGGGTCTCTGGTTAGACACCAACAATTATAACATAATCAGATGCGAAGGTCGTTTACAGCATGCTGACATAGATCTGGAAGCAAAAAATCCAATGCTTCTTTGTCACCACATAGTAAGCAAACTAATTGTGTTACACATACCCAAATACAACACTCTGCATGGTGGGGTATTAGATACTCTCACAGACTTAAGACAACAGTACTGGCTACCCCAAGGTAGGCAGACAGTAAAATCCATAATTAAATCCAGTGTTGTTTGCCGGAGATACGATGCCAGAGTGTGTCCATATCCAGGCCCTCCTCCACTTCCAAGGGTACGAGTTGTGCATATTCGTCCCTTTAAGACTACAGGAGAAGATTTCACAAGAGCACTAACACTAACAGGCACCAAGGACAAAAAACCATTAAAGGCTTATATCTGTTTTTTCACTTGTGCCACAACAAGGACAGTCCATCTAGAAGTGACTCCCGATATGAGTGCCAAGGCATTCTTACAGGCTTTCCGCAGGTTTGCTACATATAGATCCTGTCCTAAGTTAATGATCTCAGACAATGGGTCCAACTTAGTGGCAGGAGAAGCATGTCTGAGGAAAATCTGGACACACCCAGAGGTACACACGGCCCTAAATCAACGGCAGTGCCACTTAAAATTCATACTTCCTAAAGCACCATGGCACAGAGGCTTCTATGAATGCATGATTGGTATGGTGAAACGTTCTCTATGGAAAACCCTACACCGCTAAAAGATTGACCTATAGGAGCTCCAAACCGTAGCCATAGAGATAAAAGCACGAGTTAATAGCCGACCACTTACCTACCTCTCTGATGATGTTTTGCAGCGTGAACCATTAAGTCCAGCTCATCTGATGTATGGGAGACCTCTCAAAACACTTGTGTCCCTTACGGACGAAGAACCAGAGGATCCTTCATATGTCTGAGAGAGTGATTTGGTTCAACGTTTTAAACATCTATCAGGGGTGAAAAGTCAGTGGAATGACGTATGGACTCGAGAATACCTTACTGCTCTGAGGCAGTATCATTACGGGACAAACAACCCCTACAACAGAATTAACTTGAACCCTGGTGACATAGTTCTGGTGGACAGCGATGGGCCATGCTCAGATGGGCCACGCTATAGGCCAAATAGTCTCTGTTCATCCAGACAGCCAGAGCATCTTGAGAATAGTGAAATTATAATACCGAGGAAACACTACTCTCAAAACATTAGAGAAATTAGTTCCTTTAGAACTGGCAAAAAAAGAAGACGTTCAACGACTTCCAGCACCCGAAATGCCAGTACGGGACATCCGTCCGCAAAGGACTGCAGCACAACAATGCAAACTAAATTTAAAGCAGCACTATAATTATGAAGGAGAGAAATAAAGTGATCACAGTACTTACTGGGACTTCGACTCATGTTCTTCCCCCCCCCCCCCGCAATTATGTCGGAAATCCGACACACATAATAACATGAGTTTACCCCATAAATAAAAGGAGAATGTGTGATTCCGTGACGTCATCGACGTCACGTATTTATATTACTCTAAT
The DNA here is from genome assembly GCF_040958095.1 of Procambarus clarkii. NCBI lineage: Eukaryota > Metazoa > Arthropoda > Malacostraca > Decapoda > Cambaridae > Procambarus > Procambarus clarkii. The sequence goes on from NC_091185.1 coordinate 19,889,009, forward strand.
TTCTTTTAAACAACAGTCTAGTGTTTATACTTAATAAAAAGGTATTCGCTAGGACTGAATATAATTTCCAACACTAGGAATAGAGCTTAACACTCTATTCCTTAAACATAAATAGAACCACCAAACATTTGAGGACGTCTCCCCTGGAGCATCGTCACGAAGACAGAATGACAACAAACCAACACGCTGTATAGAGTGGCTCCCTCCATATGAGCTGGTATAACTCGTTAGACACCCAGACTACTTGTCAACAAGTGAGCAACCAGCACAACAGCCTCTCAACAACCACAGCAACACCAGTATCCGTCTTACCAAGTATTTACAGTATAAATTTGGCCATTTTATTCATAAATAGGTAGGCAGTTATACTGTGGGTGAAAAACCACTAACACGTACGTACTCAGCACTACACACATATATTCCATGTCATATCTGTAATTATATGTTTAGGGAACCTTTATTAATTCCTTACATCCCAAACAGATAATTGTGAGGAAGTTACTGCTTCACTAACAGGAAGTTAGTGAAGCAGGAAGCTGGCTCCCAATATAATTATAGAAATTGCTTCCACTACCTGTACATCAAGCTTTGTAGGCCTCCAGACAGCCGCCATTATGTGGCACTCGGAGGCACAGAGCCACACCCAATTTTGATGCAACAATTACACAGCCTTAGCAGGCCCCATCAACAGGAAGAGCTAAAGCCCCTTTTGTTCAATACTGTAGACATAGTATTAGTAGTTATAAATTTCATTTATTGTGGTATAATAGTAGATTAGACCACCATATGTGGTATGATTTATAATTTATATATCAAAGACTAGGTAAACAATAAGTGATTTATGAACGAGCCATCTCAAAGTGGTTTAAGCTACAAATTGTCCCTCCCATTGTATGAGAAGTTCCAGCAACTGAATCAGTACATACAGTCCACTTACTTTCTTACTTACTACTATCTAACTAACTAATATATTATTAAGAACTAACTAAGAAAAATAATCAAATAAAAATATCATTAAAGTCAATTAAAAAAATTAATAAATATTTGAATATTCACAGAATTAAAAAGAATTAAAGCTGCTAGGATTTTCCCACAATGAATGATGCTTCGGTAATGATGGATGGCAATAGTGATGATTGATGCCTACAGAAATGATGGATGGCTTTAGTGATGATTGATGCATACAGTGAAGATGGATGGCTATTGTTATGATTGATGCCTACAGTAATGATGGATCTTTATAGTGATGATTGTTTCCTTCATTGATGATGGATAGCTTTAGTGATGATTGATTCCTTCATTGATGATGAATAGCTTTAGTGATGATTGATTCCTTCAGTGATGATGGATAGCTTTAGTGATGATTGATGCCCTCAGTCTCCTTTTCTCGTAACGAGCTTTTATACTCGTCTATCCCCAATTTTCCGTTGAATGGACGGATTTGAATCTGGTAACAAAGGACTACCTTCCAACTCTAGAAACTACTAGAGGTTTGCTTGACCTTTCCTCACCTCCCTGTGAATGTCTCGTAAGTCAGGTATAATCCCAAGTCTCTACTCAAGTCACCTCAACAACTGTTACAAGAGAAACGAGTGCCATTTGACACTGTGCCAAGTGGAACCCCTCGACAATTCTCGTATATCATAAAAACTGGACCTGGGATTATTGGGTTGTTGTTTCCTTCGTATGATATGACATTATGCATTCATGTTTGCAAAGTTAAAAAACCTACCATACTTTGTGTGAGGGAATGAAAATTCCCTCAGCTAGTTTTTCTAGTTTTCTAGATTAGGCTAGAGTCACTCTAGGGACTCTAGACAAGACGTTTTCAAACTACATACACTTGTGTGGTGTTGGATGAAAGCTTATGCTAAGGACCATCGTTTAAGACTAGCCAGAGGTCTGTGACTGCTCTGTAGAGAGAGTTACAGAATTTATCCTGTTTCTGTGAAACGGGATTGGAGAGAGAGTGGTATGAGAGGGTACTTGACTCGCCAACGGTTTTAGAGGTGGGGGGGGGGGACAGAGGGGTGAAAATTGCCTCCCCCACCATATGAGTATGGCGCCACTGTCATAGGCCTCCCCTTCCTTGTGACGTCATGGGACGCCTCATGGTGAGGGCAGCTGTGATTCGTCTAGGCACCTCAGCCTCGTGGAGAGTTTTAGGCGCAACCGGCTGTAATTGGAAGCGGCATGAGGGGTTGTGCCGGCTTTGTGCTGATTGGTCAAGACAAGGTAGGGGGAAGATGAGCATTTGTGTTTCCCTATGCCCGCCAAAATCTTCAGTCTAAGCTGGGCGGCGAGCTGAAGAGAAGGTGACTGGGTGGGGGTGGCGGCTGCCACCTCCACCACCGTTAATCGCTGTGTCATCCTTATCGGGTTCGAGTATCCTGTATATGTTAACGGACAATTGGTGGAACAAGGGCAGGGCCTCCTAGTGTAATTGTGGTGATATTACATTCCCCTGTTGGACTTTGAATTCCACCTTGCTGTGTCCGCCATGTGGTGACGCCGGCCATTATCACCCCCGGTGTACGAGCGAGGCATGCTCTGGTATGTTGTGGGTGTGGGTGCTCTCCCATCCACGTTGTGTATGCCTGTGGCCAGCCAGCCAGCCTGTGGCAACCGCCATGTGCGCGCCACGCCGCTCAGTGGCAAGACTGTGGGGCCAAGTGATGGCCACACCCTGGCCACCCCGCGCGCCACCTCAGCCCGGGTGGGGCGCTGTGATGCCCCGCGCTACTCCGTGGCCACCCCTTGGGGCCACGCGGTGGCCACATGCCCTGGACACCCTAGGGCCACACCTAGTCGATGCACGTGGAGCGAGCTAGGTGTTCTTCAGCCAGTGAGGTAGTGACCGGGGAAATGAATGTAATGAGAGTGGAAATCGTGAGTATAATTGTTACAGTGTCTCAGGACTGTTGTTAATTCCGGTAACAGCTATGTTGTCCCATAGCGCCTGCCAGGTGAGGGAAGCAGCTGAGAGACCGCTGTCTGTACTGACGTCCAGGTATCTGTTTGTGATGCACCTGGAGATGGATGTTGTACACAGTACCACATGCAGATGTATATAGATATATGTTGTGTGTAGACTGGCTCGAGTATGTAACCGGTCAGTGTAGAGATTTACCATGTAAGTGATCATTGTTCTGTCGATTCAATATATATCGTTCAGAGTCTAGATTAATGCCATGTTGCCGCATGTTAATTATATCATTGCAGAGGTAGGCAGGCAAGTGTTGTAGGGTTATCAGTGGATACCTTGAGGTCTGTATAATTATGTATAATTTATCTAGTGATACAATTTTCATTGATTAAGTGAATGCCATTTCCATGTGTTTTTATTTGCATGTATATATATATATATATATATATATATATATATATATATATATATATATATATATATATATATATATATATATATATATATATATATATATATATATATATACGGTGTTGTGTGGAGTCAGCAGATGGGATTGCTGATTGATTGCCTAATGATGTCATTAGCTGTGGGGTATGCTGACGGCATCATTATGTTGTAGGTTTGGGCAGTGTTGTAACCAGGTATACGTAATATTACTGCCCCTAGGAGCTGTGTTGAGGATTTAAGGAGGTCCTTAGGTGATTATTCAGGGAAATTCACAGTACTTAATGAGAGCAAGCAATTGATTAGTGTAACCTAATTATGAAAATTAGTGCCAGCTGTCCGCATAGCGACGGTGTTTTATATTAACGTAAATTGTCTTGCTGAAGTTGTTTTTTTTGTTTTTTTTCCATGCAAAGCATGCAAATTAAATACAATAAAAACAACACAGAAAACAGAACAGAACAAATTAAAACAACAGACCACCGGCCAGAAGGGCCGACAGCACAGCACAACAAAACACAAACATGATAAATGCATAGAAAAATACAGCATACATCAAGGCACAAAACATAATTCAATGGCAAACAAGCAAGCACAGTAACATCACAAAACAGAACCTTCATAAAACAAAACATACATCAAGAGGCATAACAGGAAACATAACAGGACAATCACAATACATTCCAACAGGTACATACAACAGGTAAAGCAATATGAAAAACACCAGTGCAAACGTACAGCACAGAAACAATACAGGAATAAAAACACTCACACCAAACCATCCGCCCCACAACAAACAAAGGGCGAGGCCAAAATGAACAATAATAATAAACAAGCAAACCACGCAAACCAGAAAACAAACAGGTACAAACACAACAACATACATGCACTGGCCTGAAGGACCGAGAATAAAACACAACATAAAGTACATCAAGAAACATAACAAGGCACTTCGCACAGCACCCAACAAGCCAAGAATACCAACAAAAACAACAACTACAGTAACATGAAATCAGTGTACATATTTGCCTGGGAACATATCTGGTGAAAACCGCACATTGAACACCTCCCAAAGCAGCCACGTTGTCCAGGAGGCGTGACCTAACACCGGCTGCGCCATGTGAACCGGAACCTCGGCAACAAACACCCGCAGACATGGAACCCACACGGTGTCCCTCCGGACGCGAGTAACCGCCACCCTATCCCATACACCCGGAACCCGCCCTCCAGAAAAGTCCTCCGGCCGTTCAAGCAGCAGGAACTCGGCAACCTGGGCCTCCAGGTCCTCAATGCACAACACCGCACGAGGGGGCTCGACAGAGGGCTCAACAGAGGGCACCACCACAGGGGCAACAGCGGCCACGGGCACACCACCAGACGACTGCAGGGAATCATGGCGGAGCGGATCCTTACGTAAAGTCACCACCAGGCCACGCCCAGCACCAGCATCCACACCATCCCTGGCAGCAGAAGCCACCACACCCCATAGCGGAAAGCCCCCGGGCGGGGAAGAAACAGAAGACACACCCGAGACACGGGCATCAGCACCAGCAGGCACATGAACCTCCGCCACCACCAACCGCGGAGACAACGACTCAGCCGGATCCACGCCGTCAACACTTGAAGACCCACAGTCACTAAAGATCCTAACATCAGCCCAGGCCATAGACGAACGCCTGGAACGTTTGGGCTCCGGCCGGATATCGTCAGAGCTGGAAGCAGATCCAGTGGCACGGGCACCACTAGCCGAACGAACCGACGCCCGACGCAGAACAGCAGCAGCCTCTACCACAGGGGGAACCGGACCACACACAGTAGGAGGCTCCGCAGCCACCCCAGCACCCAGCACAGGAGGGACCTGAGGGGAGGACGCAGGGCCAGGTTCCACTGCCGAAGACGAGGAAGCCGACGGCGACGCTCCACAGGGATCACCAGGAAGGTCCATGGGAACGGCAGGGCCAGAGACATGGTCAGAAGGAACATTCGACAGCACCGCAACACCCGAAGGAGGGTCTGCGACAACCGGGGAAACGTCGGGTGACGCTGGGGAAGCCTCAGCAGCGAACGGGACGCTCATCTCCTCACCCCTGGAGTCCTCCTCCAGAGGGAGCGTCGGGAAATCCTCCTCACGGAACAAGTTCACAGGAGCGACCGGATCAGCAGTACACCCGGCAGCCTGATGCCCCAACAAGCCACACCAGAAGCAAGTACGGGGTTGCCGGGCATAAAACACCCGCACGTAGTACCCCAACAGCCGGACAGAGGATGGTATGTCCGACCTCAGTCGCATCCCGAGGGTCCGAATGTTGGTCTTCACACCCGAATACGTGCCAGACGACAGTGAGTTCATCCGCACACTGATGACGGAGCCGTACCTCTGGAAGAATAGCCGGAGGAGAGTCTCAGGAAACTCCATGGGGACGCCATGAACACTGACGTACGTCACAGCACCACAACGATCTGAAATGGTCACAGACCCGGTGCCGTCCTATAGCTGCAAAGTACATCCCTCGTACCTCCGTAGGAAAGCATGGTACATCGCCTCACCCACAAACCTGATAATGACACGGTGAGCAGTGACCAGCTCAATGCCATATATACGTCCCCAATCGGGACACGAAGCATATCACTCAAGACCACGTCCACCAGCGGGCAACCAGTACGGCCAGTAAACTCCAATCCAATGGAGTTTAACCGCACGACAGCGGGAATAGGGCCGCCCATCACAAAACACGCCACGTCCCCACCACCAGGAACAGCAGGGAAGGTGGAGACACCCACACCCCCCTTCTGGCGAAAACGTTAATCACCCCAAAACTGTCAGAGCAGGCAAACGACACGTCCACACTGCTTGGCAGCCCACAGGCGACTCACAGTACTTAATGAGAGCAAGCAATTGATAAGTATAACCTAATTATGAAAATTAGTGCCAGCTGTCCGCGTAGCGACGGTGTTTTATATTAACGTAAATTGTCTTGCTGAAGTAGTAGTGATTGCACACAGTAGTCCCTTGCAACTGTTGCAAGATTAGAGGGGGCAGTAATGTAGATATACTTTTGTTGTTGCCTAACCGTGTGTCATTATTGTGTGGGTACAGTAATTGGCGTGTTGCAGAAGCTGCAACCATATGTGGGCTGTGTATTTATGTTGTTATACATGCCACTGTAAGTGTGACCTATGTAACCTGGTGTTTGTATTCTTTAAGTTGTGTTGAGGACTTAAGGATTCAGTGAGTTAATTGTGGGAATTAACTGTATAAGTGGTTGCACATTACTTGATGAGTGAGAGAGCTGTTAAAAGGGAACAGTACTGAGATTGTTGAGATACGTTTCTGGTGCAATTAATTGTCCATGTGACAACTAATTGACCACTCTAGCTAATTATGTAATTAGCATTCACATCATGAATTCACATAGTGGGAGAGGAACTGTCAGAGTCTGTCAGTATTTGTGTTAACGTAATTTGCTCGAGACTAATTACCTTTCAGGGGTATGGCAATTAGTGGGTCATGTTATTTCGTTACCTTGAGGTGCTTCCGGGGCTTAGTGTCCCCGCGGCCCGGTCGTCGACCAGGCCTCCTGGTTGCTGGACTGATCAACCAGGCTGTTGGACGCGGCTGCTCGCAGCCTGACGTATGAGTCACAGCCTGGTTGATCAGGTATCCTTTGGAGGTGCTTATCCAGTTCTCTCTTGAACATTGTGAAGGGTCGGCCAGTTATGCCCCTTATGTGGAGTGGAAGCGTGTTGAACAGTCTCGGGCCTCTGATGTTGATAGAGTTCTCTCTCAGAGTACCTGTTGCACCTCTGTTTTTCAACGGGGGTATTCTGCACATCCTGCCATGCCTCCTGGTCTCATGTGATGTTATTTCCGTGTGCAGGTTTGGGACCAGCCCCTCAAATATTTTCCACGTGTAAATTATTATGTATCTCTCCCGCCTGCGCTCAAGGGAGTACAGATTTAGGCTCTTTAGTCGGTCCCAGTAATTTAGATGTTTTACTGAGTGGATTCTAGCAGTAAAGGATCTCTGCACGCTCTCCAGGTCAGCAATTTCTCCAGCTTTGAAAGGGGCTGTCATTGTGCAGCAGTACTCCACTCTAGAGAGCACAAGCGTTTTGAAAAGTATTATCATCGGTATAGCATCTCTAGTGTGAAAAGTTCTTGTTATCCAACCTGTCATTTTTCTTGCAGTTGTGACGGCTACTTTATTGTGTTCTTTAAAGGTAAGGTCTTCCGACATGAGTACACCCAGATCCTTTACATTGCCTTTTCGTTCTATGTTATGATTTGCCTGAGTTTTGTACGTGGTTTCTGTTTATATATTTTCAATTTTTTCGTAGCGCATGAGCTGGAACTTATCTTCGTTAAACACCATATTATTTTCTGTAGCCCATAGAAAGACCTGATCTACATCTGATTGGAGGTTTGCCGTGTCCTCTATGTTGCCTACTCTCATGAAAATCCTAGTGTCATCTGCAAAGGATGATACAGTGCTATAGGTTGTGTTCTGGTCAATGTCCGATATGAGGATGAGAAGTAGTGGAGTAATTAACGTCAGAGGTCTTGATGACTCAGATGACTCGGTAAAGCGAGGTCATGGAGCTAGCATAACTCGTTATATTAATCATATCCTGTCCGATGACAGTGGATTAAGATGCACTTTTGTTAATTAGTGGAGTAATTAACTCCTCGTTCGTGAATTCACAGTGTTTGATGAGACCTGCTTAGGCAGTGCGGAGTGAGACGTATTTATGTATGATTAATTATCGATCCTGGTGACAGTTAATTAATTGCTCGGGGTTAATTAGGGTAATTAACACTCATTAAGTAAATTTTGACATAGACTGTTGAGAAGCTATCAGGTTAGTGGTAGGCTTAGTTAACGTAACTCGATGGGGATTTAATTAGTGATCCGTTTCACATTAATTAGGAATTACTCACTGAATACTTGCAAGGAGTCAAGTGTGATGTAATGTAAGAGAGACTTTGAATTATTGTTAACAAGATGACTTGTGTTAAGGGATTAACGACAAGTCATTAACAATCATTAACAGACAAGTGTTGATGATTAACGTAGTACTTTGTTGCTGACTGCTGTGATCAGTCAATTAACGTAATTAATCACATAATCAATTTTGTAATTGATTAAGGCAATTTCTTTTGTTTATCGTCTGGTGACCGAGAGTAAAGTAACTTACGGATTACTGGAGCTGTGTCTCAGAATACCACCTTGCCTGGCTTTGTTCACTGTTTACAGTGCAACTTCTTGCAGGGAATTGCAAAGAGTGTTCACATTAGGTTGTGATAGGGGGGGGGTCACTGTTGGACTACCCGCCTAGTTACGTGGGTCTCTCCTGTAGGGTTGGAGGACCCGTAAGATTGTGATTATAGTATCTGTTCACCGTGAAGCCGTGACAATATTGATTGCAAGCTTGTGTCATCAGTGGGCATCCATCATTGTTCAGTTAGTTCATGTAATCAGCCCGCAGTGCGAGGGGCTGTTGAATAGCTGTGTTGCAAGTGCCACTTGATAGACAATAACGTAACGAATCACTCTCTGTGGTGTAACTTAGTCTGTGATTTTTTTTCGATTTGCAATATTGCGTCATCAGTGGGCACACCTGTGTTCAGGTTAGTTCAGTATGCAGCCACACAGCAAGGGTTGCTATTTAGCTGTTTGTTATACTGCCACTGGATGGACATTAACGTAACGTAAACTCGATGTTGTAGTAGTTTAGTCTCTTGTTATTAATAAATTATTTATTTTATAGAAAATGGTCTTTGATGTCAACCCTTCAACCATTCGTTTCCACCCATGTTCTGTTTTATACGATTGGTGTTGATGTGATCTTTTGAAATGACGGCTGTTCTTGGGAATTCCAATTCCAATTCATCACCACATCAAATACAAATATTTGATTGTGAGAACCCGTCGGTTACCCTTTATTGGTTTTAACGTCTTGTTTAATTAGGAGGAGCCAGCGGCCTATTGTGGACAGGTTTTCACCTCTAGTGGTGGAAGCCTGGCGGTTTGCTCCCGCTTTTCCTTTTTCTATTGCACTCATGCTTATCTGCCGTGAGCAGTTCTTAAAACTTGAGGTCCACCTCCTAAGGGAGGTAGGCGTAGAAAAAACTCTCACACTTTGCTTGTAATTAGCTAGATGAGGAATACCTGGAGGCTGGCAGGCCGCACATGCCTGCCCATGGTGGCAGGCCGCACATGCCTGCCCATGGTGGCAGGCCGCACATGCCTGCCCATGGTGGCAGGCCGCACATGCCTGCCCATGGTGGCAGGCCGCACATGCCTGCCCATGGTGGCAGGCCGCACATGCCTGCCCATGGTGGCAGGCCGCACATGCCTGCCCATGGTGGCAGGCCGCACATGCCTGCCCATGGTGGCTGGCAGCACATATGCCTGCCCATGGTGGCTGGCAGCACCTGCCTGCCCATGGTGGCTGGCCGCACCTGCTTGCCCATGGTTGCTGACCGCACCTGCTTGCCCATGGTGGCTGGCCGCACCTGCTTGCCCATGGTGGCTGGCCGCACCTGCTTGCCCATGGTGGCTGGCCGCACCTGCTTGCCCATGGTGGCTGACCGCACCTACCTGCCCATGACTAACCCTCACCTCCCTCCCCCTGGTGCACTTCACCCACACTAGGGGTGAAAGGGAGTGGAGAGAGAGTGAAAGGGAGGTGATTGATTTGGAGAAGGAAGAGAGAGAGAGAGAGAGAGAGAGAGAGAGAGAGAGAGAGAGAGAGAGAGAGAGAGAGAGAGAGAGAGAGAGAGAGAGAGAGAGAGAGAGAGAGAGAGAGAGAGGGGGAGGGAGGGAGGGAGGGAGGGAGGGAGGGAGTGTGTGTAGGAGTAATAGTAGAGTAGAGATGTTGGGAAGAGTGAGGAATAGTACGAGAGCTATGGGGAGGAAGGTGGAAAGGAGGGAGGGAGAGTTTAGAGAAAGGAAGAAGAGTGGGAAGACTGGGCCAGAAGGAAACAGGGGAGGAAGCGAGACTCTGGTAACTCCAGGCTCCTCATTTAGTCAATAAGTAAATCAGTACTGATAACTCGATAAGCGGAGATAAGGCTATTTTGGTCGCACTAACGTCATCTGACACTGGGTTGGATCCTCATATAACGTCCCTCTGGAGCTGGTTCGGTCCCCAGTAAATGTCCTCCGTCAAGACGTTGGAAACCGACAAAATGTTCTGTGGCAAGAGGATCGAACCCTCCTCAAAGAAAGTTTTCACATATCACTTGGAACATTCCTCGGAGACTGATGGTAATGGAAGTGTTTTGTGGATATATTTAAGTATAAGATAATTCCCCAGGAAATGAGAAACGAAGTAGTTGTTGAAACGCTCCATACCCCAAGGTAGTAGCTGACAGGCTCCATACCCAGAAGTAAAGTGAATACCAGGAGAGATCTCTAACTCGTATGACTACTTACCCAGAGGTAAGTACCAAGAGAGAGCTCTAACTCGTATGACTACTTACCCAGAGGTAAGTACCAAGAGAGAGCTCTAACTCGCATGACTACTTACCCAGAGGTAAGTACCAAGAGAGAGCTCTAACTCGTATGACTACTTACCCAGAGGTAAGTACCAAGAGAGAGCTCTAACTCGTATGACTACTTACCCAGAGGTAAGTACCAAGAGAGATCTCTAACTAGTATGACTACTTACCCAGAGGTAAGTACCAAGAGAGAGCTCTAACTCGTATGACTACTTACCCAGAGGTAAGTACCAAGAGAGAGCTCTAACTCGTATGACTACTTACCCAGAGGTAAGTACCAAGAGAGAGCTCTAACTCGTATGACTACTTACCCAGAGGTAAGTACCAAGAGAGAGCTCTAACTCGTATGACTACTTACCCAGAGGTAAGTACCAAGAGAGATCTCTAACTAGTATGACTACTTACCCAGAGGTAAGTACCAAGAGAGAGCTCTAACTCGTATGACTACTTACCCAGAGGTAAGTACCAAGAGAGAGCTCTAACTCGTATGACTACTTACCCAGAGGTAAGTACCAAGAGAGAGCTCTAACTCGTATGACTACTTACCCAGAGGTAAGTACCAAGAGAGAGCTCTAACTCGTATGACTACAAACCAAAGAAAACATTAACTATGCTCCAGGTTATAAGAGTAAAGAGATGTTGATGCGTCCCCCACAGTGTGTTGGTGACAGAGGGAAGGTGGTCATCACTTACTGGTAATCCACAATGGAACATCATCGCGGGACAATACTCTTGCAATTCTTCTCTTCGGGTGAATAATTAAATCACAGCGAGATGTGATGTCACTCACATGTGTGTGAGTGAAGAACACTCATGTGATGAGGTGTAGAAGAGGTCGACACTGAGGATGAGGTGTATTATACCACACACTTCCCTCCACACACTAAACACACTGACCAGCGGCCTCACTTGTTCGCTTATCTCACCAAGTGCTTCACCTTATCAAGAGTTTACTCTTCATCTAATTGTATCATGTGATGCTTTCTCACTTGACCTTTGTTTCTCACCAAACATTGTTGATGTAGATCATCAAAAAAATTGTAGTTTTATTAACCGGAGCAGACGAGCAAGAGATTGTGGATGAGAACACGTGAGGTAAGATAGACCAGAGTATATGTAGAGCCTCACCCTTGATCAGTTGTCAAGTGTGGCCAAGGCGGGCCACTTTGTGGCTGCGTGTAGCAGTAGAGTCACACCCTTTGTCCAGTTGTCAAGTGTGGCCAAGGCGGGCCACCTGGTCCCTGCTGGGCGCTCTTTAACCTCCTCATCCTTCTCTGCAGTTCAGTCAAGCTCCTCATTCATGTTCACTTTATTAGAGAAAGTAAATTAAGTGTTCTAAATCTTTCTCATTCGGAATGTTTGTAATTCCTTGGGAGAATGTTGTCATCCTTCTTTGTACGAGCTCAAGTGAGTCTTACTGGGACCTGAAGGACCAAGACGTTCACAGCTGAAGTATGATATTAGATGTCTTAATGATAACGCTTCAAAAAATAAATCTCATTATCTTATTTCCTTTATTTCTTCATTTAAGCATAAATTTCTCGTGTTAAGATTCCTGCCAATCATGACTCCCAGATTATTTTCGCAGATTTCGTACTTTCAGCATTGTCTAGATATATGCAACACTGTGTTGCATTTGTGTTCTATAGAACATACATGAACACTGAGACAGTGTTCTGTGTCGCTATACTGCTGTCCACGTCATCAAGGCGAACATAGACAATAAGTTACAAACAACAGAAGAGGTTCATTTTACCCAAATACATTTTTAACATAAAATAAATTCAAAGAAGTTTCATAAATCATCCGGGATATAAGCTGTAATACCGGGAATTGTCGGTATATGATTATCAAGCCTGGTTTAGTCAATGTAAAATTGGGTATTTGATATCAGCTCCGTCGGTTGAACAAACCATTTGCCGAAGTGTTCAGTGTGATCCTCTCTCACCTTCCTGTTGACCTGCGTGTTCCCAGTACTGGCTTACTGTTCATCCTTCTCCCAGTCACAGTGTTCAGTTTTTTATTATTATTTTCTACCACAGACGTGGCCACACGTTTACAATGCTAACCAGCATATATACAATTTCTTCTGTCTCTCATGGTCAGGGTTTGAGATCTGTTAAACATATAGTTCAGGGATTTTTTGAACAATCAACCACAAAAGGTGATTGAAGTGCTTTTAAAATGATAAGCTAATCTACATACATAAATACATAGAAACACAGATTTACGTCTGCTCTACATAAAGTGTTCGATGTGTCTTTTACATAGCGTCATTGATGTGCATTTACAAAGGTTAAATGTAATTCTGATCAGCTTCCACATATACTTTATACACATACATATACATATAGTTGTGTGTTTTCCGTAGTGTTGGATGGACCTGGGTCGGGAGCTCCTGGGTCACTAGTGAAGTGGGAGGGATAATCAAGCTACTTCAAAGTGAAAAAGTGTATACGAGTGAATGAAAAAGTTGGAATCTGACTCAAACCATAAGGAAGTGAAGAAAAATAGTAGAAATAGCGTAATTGAAAATAGGTGTTAAACGCATTGCGGCAGTGTGGAGAAGGGTGGAGTAGACCTCAGCTGACTGTGACCTCACAGCCTAAACGTGACCTCACCCTGGCCGCAACTCTTACTACACCGCGTGGGGACTCACTCACCTGTATTGAGTTAGCAGATTAGTAAGGTACTTGGGATGCCTGTGGGTAAGGTTGTTACAGCAATGACTAGATCAGGAAGGGCACCAAGGTCCAGCAGTATTATGATTGAAAAAGAGGACAGGCTTGTGGAAAAGCTGATAGGAAAATTTGTAGAGAAGAGGGATGTTTGGATAGATGATCTAATCAATGGGATTAAAAGTGAGATCTTTAATAAAATACAGGATGAGGTTCAGAGACAAAAACATGAGCTGATGGACTACATACAGGAAGAAATCAGAAAGAGCAGGGTAGCATGGGAGAGTGAAATAACTAGTCTTGCAACTGAATTTGGCAGGAATAAGGGAAGCATGGCAAGGGAAGGGGGGTCCTGGGAGATGGAGTAGTGAGTGTGGGAGGGGTGGGGGTTAGCCAGGGAGAGGCGACCAACATGACCCTTCACTGAGGAGGAGGTCAATCATAATCCATGAATAACTTGAAGCCAAGGCATCATCGAGGCAGCAAAGGATGGAGATTGAATATTTTGAGTTACAGGGGATCTTGAGAGATATCAGAGCCGAGATGGCCGGGAATGAGGTGGAAATACACCGACACATTGGGCCTTACATCTGTAATAAGAAACGACCTGTCCAGGTATAGTTCACTAACAAAGAGGCAGTGGATTACATACTGCAACACAAACACTTACTCAGTGGTAAGTGAGGGAAAGATTTTCTCCTCTTACACAAGGGAAAGAGGAGAAAATACACCGAGCCTATTAGACCTGATTTTCACCCAGAACGTAGAAGACATCGAGAATTAGAAACATGAAATACCTCTAGGGGCCAGCGACACAATGGTCGCTGTCCCCTAGAGGCCCCTCACAATGGCAAACCTAGTATTATTCTTCCTTTCCTTAAACCAGGACAGTACCCATCCCAGCCTGCGTCATACAGACCTATTTCCTTACTATCATACCTCAGTAAAGTCATGGAAAGGCTAGTACATAGCCTTGAGTAAAATAACATTATACCATCACTCGAAGCTGGTTTCGACTGCAATGCTCCACACTTGATCAAATATTCTACCTTGAACACGAAATCCGCACCTCTCTCAGAACCAGTAAATTTTGTATTGTTCTCTACCTAGACCTTAAAGGAGGTCTCATACTTGCCTCCTGGCAAAGCTTGCACGTTTAGGCGTACAGGGAAGATTACTTTTATGGTTACAGTCCTATCTTACAAACAGGACCTCTAAAGTCTATACAAGGTGAGTTTTCCGATGGCATCCCAATACAAATGGATGTCCCGCAAGGCTCCATACTAAGCCAAACCCATTTTGCTGCATTCTTAGAAGATTTGCCTAACACCCATCCTGTTCACCTCTCAGCATACGCTGACGACTTAACATTGACAATGCCCTACCTAATACAGTCTCAACAATGCAAACAACACTTGACCACCTCATAGATTGGACTCAACAATGGGGCCCTTCAAGTTAGTACTACCAAAATCTGTTATCAGATTTTCACTAATAAAAGACTTGCTCATTGGCATGCACTTAGACTCGCCCTCACTTACCTGGAAAGCACACATTCAACACCTTAAACAGACGACACAACCCCGACTCGCCATACTGAAAGCCCTCACTGGCACCACCTGGGGAGCACACCATAAAATCCTGCCCCGTTTCTATACAACCTACATTCGCAGCCAACTAGACTATTGTTGCCAAGCATATGCGTCGGGTGCGCCTACTAACCTACAGAGCCTCGAGGTCATCCAAAACAATGCCATGCGACTTATATGTGGCGCAATGCGTTCCACTCCTATCCTCAGACTTTACGGGAAAAAGGGCCTCACAAGCTTAGCCACCAGACGAGACATAATGTGTGCCAACTATCTGTAACTCTGTACTACTGCTCACCAGACACACCCATACAGATAAAAAATTAACCCAACAGTTAACCCACATAACCTCCACTTCCCATCCAATCACTCGCAACGTTTCCTCACACGGGCTACAAATAACTTCAATATAGACCTCTCTCTACTCCAAAACTCGGAAACCCAACTTACTGTTCCCCCTATTCCACCTTGGCTTTATACAACTCCTAATACATCAATACAACTCGAAGACAACATTCCAAAGTCTGCACGAAACTCAGCCATAGCCTCAGTCTTTGTCTCAACAATGAAAAATTGCTGCCCAATTACCACAGCGATTTATACAGATGGGTCTTGCATCATCAAAAACAACGTACCGTCGGTCACTAGCGCTGTATGGATACCGGAATACCATTACCGTCCCGTCAAGCAGGGATGGCGGTTATCAAACCAACTATCTGTTTTCACAGCTGAATTATATGCTTTATGTCAAGCTCTGCAAATAATCACATTACCAGTCGGGATATATACAATCTGCAATGACTTCAAGAGTGCGAATCAAGCAATTATGTACTCTTCAACAACATGCAAGGAGTTTGTTTACCCATGTCTTCAACTTCTTCATGAACATTGGCCAGAGGGTGCGGACGTCGGGCTAAAGCAGCCAGTCGTCGTTTGCCGTTGCTGCGTGGTGATTGACTGTTGTGGGTGTGGAGCGCTTACTAGCCGGGGATCCGGTTGGCGGTATGGAGGTAGGCGGTGGTGGCCGTATTCGACGGGTAGATACTGTACGGCTGGATTTTTCTGGTGCAGTGGACTGGCCCATTGTGGAGATTGCTCTCCTGGACGTGCTCCGTGTCAACGTCTCTGATCTCCTGGGGCTAAAAAGGATATCGCCTACCCGTGTGGCGGTGTCATTTGCCACGTCGCTGCTTTACCAGGAGTTTGTGGCTCGCTGGGATGCATGCTCGCTTCCTCTTCCTGCTTCGGCTGTGACTGTGGAGATCTCGGATCCCTGGGGACCCTTGACTTTTGTGAGTGTTCACGGTGTGCCGGTGACCTTCCCCGAGGCGGAGCTTATGTCGGTATTTACGCGGTTTGGTGCAGTGGTGAAACACCGGTTCACCACTTTGAGTGCGGGCCGGCTGAAAGGGGTCCGTCTGGGCGCTCGTACGCTTGTCTTGCGGGTTACGAGCCCTATTCCTTCCAGGGTTTCGTTTCGTGGGCTTTCTCTGCGGATATTTTATCAGGATCAAACACGAACCTGTTTCCGGTGTGGTGCTGAGGGCCACGTGGCGGCCAGCTCCGACGCTCCTCGTGCTGAGGCCCCTTCAGTTTTCCTGGAGGATGACTTTCCTTGCTTGTCTGTGCGTGGGGATTCCCCGGCGGATCCTCGCTCTGTACAGGTGCCTGTTGTGGTTCCTGCGGCGGTTCCGGGTGGCGCTCCGTCTGGCCCTGATCTGTCTGCCCCACCGGTGAGCTCTGAGGACCTAGGGGCACCTGCTTTGGACCTTCAACGTTCGGTGGTTGCGGAGGTGCATCCGCAGCCGGTTGCTTCCATGGGGGCATTGGGTGGTGCCTGCATCTCCTGCAGACGGACATGTGCTTCACGGGGCTGTCAGGCTGGTGGTGTGTGTGACTCCACCCCCGCCCTCTGCCTCGTCGCCTCTGGTAGTTTCCTCATTACCACGAGCCTCTTCTCCTCTGCCGGTTCCATTGTCCTTGCTGGATACCTCACGTGTGCTGGATCTACCCTTCCACCTGCTGTGTCTCTTCCGTCCCCGAATCCGGTCTCCTTGGATAGTGGTGGCTTTCTGCCGCG
The DNA here is from genome assembly GCF_040958095.1 of Procambarus clarkii. NCBI lineage: Eukaryota > Metazoa > Arthropoda > Malacostraca > Decapoda > Cambaridae > Procambarus > Procambarus clarkii. The sequence continues at coordinate 19,906,233 of NC_091185.1, forward strand.
CATCGTTGAGGCTGCCATTCAGTGTGGTCGTGCTGCCCTGGCTTTGGGGCTGCCTGCCGTTGGTTCTACTGGGGCACCGTTTGCAGGGGGTGACAGTTCCGACGATCAACGGCCTATTTCTAAGCGCCGTCGTTCGGCTTGGGGTGTGTCACCTCGCCGGCTGTGGGCAGAGGAGTGTGACGCTATGGATGATGATGCTGTGGGCGACGATGTGCTGCCTCCTGTGGTGCCTTCTGTGTTGGACGCTGAGCCCCCGGCTGGTGGCTCTCCTAAATGGGCGGTTGCCCCTGGTGATCGAACGAAGAGTGCGCCCTAGTGGGCGAGCCGGTGTGCAGCCCACTGTGCAGCCTGGTGTGCTTCCGAGTGTGCGGCCTGTGACCGGCTTCCTAGGGGGAAACCCATACCTTTCGTCCTCCCGTCCGGCGAGGTGATCGACTGATCTAAGACATCTCTGTGTTTTAAGACTGATGACCTGGTGCGTCCTGTTCCCTGGTGCCCATCTACCATCCGGGTTCCGTGGGCGCAGTGTTTCGTCATGGATGTGCCCTGCCGGACTCGATGCCTTGGCCTCCTGTGGCTCCTGGATGTCCGCTTACTGAAGGCGACCAACATATTTGGGATGCTTATTGCTTACGGTTCCCGGCTCGGGAGTACCCGGAGAAGTTTGAGTGATTCCTGTGGTTGGTTTATGTCTGTGTTGTGCGTGATGTTTCGTCAGTGCCTGCGTGCACAGGTGGGTGTCCTTGTCTGTAAGTGTATGTGGTGTGGGTGTCTGTTCCTGGCTCCTGCATGGCCTGTTTTGTTGTGTTTGCGTTTCGTTTTGTGCTTTGCCTTTGGTATGGGTGTTTGTGTTGTGGTTGTGGGTGTTTGGTGTTCTTTCTTTCCTGTTGTTGTGCACGCCCCATGTGTTGGGGTGGCGGGCGTCTTGGTGTGGGGTGGTATGGTTGTGTCTGTCGCTTGGGTTGTGTGTGCGTGTGATTACTTCTTTGTCCTTGTAATTGCTTTATTCTTTGTACATATTTTATGTTATTTATGTTCTTATATGTAGTTTTTGGATTTCATGTTATTTTGTTATTGGTGCCCTCATTTGTGTCCGGTTCTGCTCCTTTATGTGCGGGGTCGGACTGCCCATGTTTGTGTTTGAATTTACTCCCCTTTTCTGTTCTAAGAGTGGTTGGCTTTCTGTACATTTGTTGTATTTTTTGTGTATTTTTTCTTGTGCATTTTTTATATTGTCCTTATGTCATTTATTTGTTGAGTATTTTGTACATTTTCTGTCCCATGGTGTTTGTAGGTATCTTTGCTTGTGTCTTGTGTGCTTTCCTGTGACCCTTTGTCTGTATTTTATCTTCTCTCCTCCTCTGTATTTAATGACACGGTTCGGCAACACAAAATTTCATGGTGTTTGTTATACGCACGATTGTTTGTATTTATATGTTGTTCCCTGTTTTTTGTACTTTGGTTTTTTATATATCAATAAAATAAAACTTCTTCATGAACATCGATTGAACGGTTATGATTCCTCTATCCAACGGGTCCCAGCACATTGTGGTATTCTCCATAATGAATTAGTAGATCAACTGGCCACAGCAATGCACAACACGCCTCACATTAACCGTCATCCAATTCCCCATGTTGCACGTAAAGGAGCCTTCAAAAATTCCATCACCCAAGATTTTGCAACGAAATGGAAAACGTCATGCCTACCTTTGTACTATGGGTCCATTAAAAAGAAATGGCAAACTTGGGAACATGTCATATATAAAAGCAGAGAAATTGATATAACAATGACCAGATTAAGGCTGGGACACACCAAACTGGCAGCACACAGCTCTAAGTACAGAACAGACATCGACGAACTCTGCATCCACTGTCAGGTGCCTGAAACAATTGAATACTATTTCCTTCACTGCTTCCGACATCATAGTGCCAGAGTAAATTTCAAACAAGTATTTATGTGAGATTTTTTCTATGCTTACCTCCCATAAGAGGTGGACCTCAAGCATAAAAAACTGCTTACTAGCAGATATTTCTACTATAAGCATGAGACCAATAGAAAAATGAAAAGTGGGAGCAAACCGCCAGGCTCCCACCACTAGGGTGAAAACCTGTCCACTTAGGCCACTGGTTCCTCCTAGTTAAAAAGGATGTTAAAACCAATAAAAGGTAACCAACGGGTTCTCACACCAAATTTTACTTTGATGTGTGGCGCTATGAATTGGAATTCGAATTTCCCAAGAACAGCCATCATTAAAAAAGATCACATTTACAGACAATTGAATAAATCAGAATATGGGTGGAAAAGAATGGATGAAGGGTTGCCATCAAAGACCGTTTTCTATAACAATATAACAATTTATTAACAAGAGACTAAACTACTACAACATCGAGTTTACATTACGTTAATGTCCACCAAGTGGCACTATAACAACAGCTAAATAGCAACGTCTCCGGTCCATTGCTGTGCAGCTGAATTCTGAACTAACCTGAACACAGGTGTGCCAACTGACGACGCAATATTGCAAACAAATAATTCACAAGCTTAAGTTTACATAATAGTGTGTGAATCGTTACGATGTCTATCCAGTGGCACTTGCAACACAGTTATTCAACAGCCCCTCAAGAAATAACAGCAGTCTCCATCTTGCTGACACTTCGGGCTGACTAAATGAACTAACTGAACAATGGTGCCCACTGATGAGACAAGCTTGCAATCAATATTGTCACAGCTTCACGGTGAACAGACCTATAATCACAATCTTACAGGTCCTCCAGCCCTCCAAGTGAGATACCCACGTAACTAGGCGGGTAGTCCAACACTGACTCCCCCTATCACAACCTAATATGAACACGTGTTGTAGCTCCACGCAAGAAGTTGCAAATGTAAACAAAGCCAGGCAAGGTGGGATTCTGAGCACTTCACCAGTAATCCCTAAGTTTCTTTACTCTTGTCTCCAGACGATAAACAAAAAGAAATTGCCTTAATCAATTACAAAATTGATGATGTGATTAATTACCTTAATTAACTGTCCACAGCAGTCAGCAACAAAGTACTTTAAGTTAATCACAAACACTAGTCTCCCTCAGACAACAACATGATGGTTCTCTAAGTTAATCACAAACACTAGTCTCCCTCAGACAACAACATGATGGTACTCTAAGTTAATCATCAACACTTGTCTCTCTTGACACAAGTCAACTTGTTAACAATAACTCACAGTCCCTTAAATTACATCACACTTGACTACTTGAAGTATTCAGAGTCCGCCCTGAGCAGCAGTGGAGTGTGGACGTGTCCCGGCCTCCGTGACTGCTGGGGTTGCTTGCCATTTTGGTCGCCAGGTGGTGTGGGCGTCTCTGCCCTCCTAGTGTTGTTGCCTACCTGGCTGCATGCTGACGTGGCAGTTCTGACATGGGGGGGCCTTCCAATTCCTCCTGTTCTGCGTGTGAATTCCGTGGGACTGGAGTTCTCGTGTAAGGCTGATTATCCAGCAATTGAGTTGGTGATGTGTGACATGCTTCGTGTCCCGGTGGAGGCTGTCTACGGAATTGAGCTTGTTACGGCCCACCGGGTGATTATCAAGTTCGTACCAACGGAGGAGTATCGAGACTTCCTCCGTCGGTACGAAAGGCGTTCGTTGCCGTTGCCAGATGGCGCCGGCTCTGTTGCGGTCTCGGACCGCAGTGGTGCCCTGACTTATGTCAGTGTACACGGTGCGCCCCTGGAGTTCCCTGAAGACCTTCTCGGGCGCTTCTTTGGGAGGTATGGTGCAGTCGTCAGTGTGCGGGTGTACACGCTTTCCTCGGGGAAGTATGCTGGGAAGCGGACGAACATCCATACCTTAGGTATGCACCTGCGGTCGGATACCCCATCTTCTGTCCGGCTGCTGGGTTACTACGTTCGGGTGTATTATGTCCGGCAGCCCCGTACCTGTTTCCGATGTGGCCAGTTAGGGCATCAGGCTGCCGGGTGCTCTGAGGCCCCTGCTGCACCTGTTAACTTGCTCCGGGAAGAGGATTTCCCGCCGCTCCCTCAGGGCGTGGATTCTGGTGATGAAGAGGGGCAGGTCCCGTTCGCTGCTGATGCGGCCCCCCTGCGTCACCCGACGAGCCCCCGGTGGTTGATGTTCCTCCTCCGGGTGATGTGGTGCTGTTAGTTGGTCTGCCTGCTCCCGTCACTGTTCTCCCTGTTCCTGAGGACCTTCCTGTTGCACCATGTGCGGGAACCCGTCTTCTCCCGCGTCTTCGGCTGCTCCGCCTGGCCCTATGTCCGTGCCTCAGGTCCCGGATGTGCTGGGTGCTGGGGTGGGTCTGGAGCTTCCTCCTGTCCCTGGCCTGGTACCCCATGTGGTTGAGGATGCTGCCGTTCTGCGTCGTGCTTCGGTTCGGCCGGCGTGTGTTGCCCGTGTCTCTGAGTCAGCCTCCGGGTCTGACGATGTGCGGCCTGAGCCTAAGCGTTCCCGGCGTTCTTCTCAGGCGTGGGCCGATGTTGGCGAATTCTGCGATTGTGGATCTTCCAGCGACGGCGGGGTGGCTCTGGGTGTGTTGCATACCAAGGTGGTGGCAGAGGTGCACTTGCCTGAGGATGCTGGTGCCAGTGCTTCGGCTGCCGCTTCCGGTATGGTGTCTGCGGCCCCTGCTTCGGGGGCGTCGCCTACGTCGGATGGCTCTAGTTCTCCGTGGGAGGTGGTTCCCCCTGAGGAGGTTCGTGGTGAGTGGGGTGGCCTGGTGGTGGTGTTGAGAAAAGATGCTCGCTCTGAGGGGTCCTGTGACCCCTTCCTCGTTCACCGTTTCCTCGGCAGAGATCTTGCCGCCTCTTCCGTCTCCGGCCGTTTCTTCCGTGTCTCCTGCGGTATCCGTGGAGGTGCTACCGTCTCATCGTCCGGCCCATGCTCCTGTGCGTACGATGGCGAGGCAGTCTCGGCAGCCCTCGTCCGCTTCTCCAGTGTCGTCTGCTTCCTCGCAGGGCGTGGATGGCACTCCCCGGCCTCGTTATGCGACTTGCGTCAGTGACCTCGGGCGTTGGCTGTTGTCGCCCGATCTGGATGTTCCTGAGTTTATGGTACCCCCTCGGCAGCGGGGGATCAAGAACCCTACCGACCTTGAGGATTTGGTCTGGGAAGCTTCAAAGAGGAAGTATCCTTACGATTTTTTCCTGGAGAAGTACATTTCTCACATTGTTCCTCGCAAATGATTTCTGTGTGTTCTGTGTTTCCTGTTGTGTGCATGGTTGTGTGGTGCGGATGGTGTGTGTGTGAGTGGGTGGGGTGGGTTTTGTTTCCTGGTTCCTGCATGCTCCGGTTGTGTTTTGGGTTTTCTTTGTATGGCTGGTGGGTTCGTGTGCGCTTGTTTATGTCAAATTGTGTTCCCTTCAGGCTGTTGATGTGTTCCAGCCAGGGGTTGTGCTTTTTGTTCTGTTTTGCCATTTTGTTTGCATCCCGTTTGTTGTGGCAGGTCTATTTCCTTTATTGTTATTATGTTTGAGGTGTTAGTAGGCTTGTTTTGTGTGCATTTTGTTCTGGGGTTTCCCCTATGTTTGTCTTCCGCTGTGTTTATATATGTATTATGTTTGATTATGCATTTTTGTTTCGTGGTCAGCCCTTCTGGCTGGTCTTCTCTTTATTTGTTCTAGTGTCTGTGTATATATGTGTCCTTTGTTCCTTTGTTCTATGATATAATTGTTTCTGCTTTTATTGTAACTTATTCTCATGCTTGCATGTAAAAATAAAAAAAATAAAAAAAAATAAAAAAACAAAAAACTTCAAGTATTGAGTGAGTAATTCCTAATTAATGTTAAACGGACAACTAATTAAATCCCAACTGAGTTACGTTAACTAAGCCTACCATTATCTTGGTAGCTTCTCAACAGTCTGTTAAACTTTACTTTAATGAGCGTTAATTACCCTAATTAACTCCGAGCAATTAATAATCTGTCACCAGGACGATAATTAATCATACATTAAATACTTTTCACTCCACACTGCCTAAGCAGGTCTCATCAAACACTTTGAATTCACGGACGAGGTGTTAATTATCCTAATTAACACGAGTGCACCTTAATCCACTGTCACCTTAGAGGATATAATTAATTCAACGAGTTATGCTAACTCCATGACTTCGTTTTACCGAGGTATCAAGACCTTTGATGTTAATTACTCCACTAATTATCATGAGCCACTAATTGCTATACCCCAGAAAGGTAATTAGTCTCAAGCAAATTACGTTAGCACAAATACTGTCAGACCTTGACAGTTCCTCCCCACTACGTAAATTCACGATGAGAATGCTAATTACACAATTAACTAGAGTGGTCAATTAGTTGTCACATGGACAATTAATTGCACCTGAAACGTATCTCAACAAGCTCAACACTATTTCCCGTAACAGCTCCCCCATTAAGTAATGTGCAACCCCCTCATGACGTTAATCACTTCAATTAACTCTCACTGAATCCTTAAGTCATCAACACAACTTAAAGAACACAAAGTAACCCCAGGTTACATAGGTCACACTACAGTGGCATAACAAAATAAATGCACAACCCACATACGGCTGCAGCTCTCTGCAACACGTTAATTACTGTACCCTCACAGTAATGACACGGTTTGGCAACACAAAAGTATACCTCCATTACTGCCCCTCTAATCTTGCAACGGTTGCAAGGAACTTCTGAGTGGAATCACTACTCTAGCAAAACAATTTACGTTAACTCAAGACACCGTCGTTACACGGACAGCTGCCACTATTTCTCATAATAAGGCAGATTAACCAAACAATTGCTTGCTCTCTCATTACGTACTGTGAATTCCCATGATTAATTAAAGGTGGACCTCTTTCAATCAACACCCCCTCCCCATCCGGCCCGTTGGCGTCGTGAGGGGGCTTGGTGGACGGCTGCCGGAGTGTGATGCTCCGTTGGGCAGTCCTCTGTCCTTTTCTGGCCTTGCACTCCTGCTGCTGTCTTCTCCAATTGTGCCGGATCGCTTTTCCTTTTCCTTCTGTTTCGTTTTTCTCCCCCCTCTTCTCCTATCTGCTTGTCGTTTCCTGCCGACCTTTTGCTTGTTTTGGATTCTTTCTTTGGACTTCTTTTATTTTGACGCCCGGGTGCTTGAGGAGGCATACTCTTGCACCCGTAGAACTGTAGTACCCAACGTCTCGAGCGAGGGGAACCTTTTATTGTCAATCCCCCTTTCGTCGCTGAACCCGATCTCGACGGACTGACGGTTCTTAAGGTGGCGTTTGTGGGGCGTATTCTCACGACGCACCCCTAGGGGGCCCGGGCATGATCGGCGATAGCTTCCTGTTGGGTGTCCTGCCTCTAATTGTGGCTCCATGGTGGGTATGGGGGCACATTCGTGGATGAATTTGTCATTTTTCGTCTCTATGTCGTTGAATGTTTCCGTTGTACCCTCTCAGGCTAGTGGGGTGGGCGACCAAGCCCCCGAGTCGGCCTGTATTGGAAGACCAGGCTCTGTAGCTCCCGCTGCGTTGGGCCCCGACCTTGCTCCTCCTTTGACCGTCCTGACTTCTTCCCCCAGCTCCCCTCCCTCCTCTGTGGTTGGGTCGAGCCTCAAGCCCCCGGTGGTGACCACTTCGTCCCCTGGTGTGGCTAAGTCTTTCGTTGTGACTACTGCGCCTTTTGACCCCTCTCTCTCTAGGGGTTCTCAACGCTGTTCGCGCCCCAACCGCACTCGCTCGATTCCTTCTCGTGCCGATGCGTATCAGGCCTTGTTTGGTCCTGCTTCATGGGCCAAATACTTTGATCTCCTCCCTCTTGATTCTGCGCCTCCTGACGATTTCTCCCTCCATCGGCATCTTGTAGATTCCGTGGATGCGTCTGTTACTTTCAACCCCACTCGTCTCGGTACACGTGTCGTTGCTGCTCCTTCTCAGGATGCGGCTTCCCGCTTGGCTGCCTTATCTTGCCTTGGCGAGACCCCTGTTCGGGTCTCCAAGAACGTTCAGATGAATGCCAGTGTTGGCACTATTCTCCTCCCACCCCATGTTGCAGCCGGTGTTCGGAATCTGCAGGATTGCCACGATGATATTCGGCATATCCTTGATGCCCAAGGCCATTCTGTCCTCCAGGTTGACTCGTTTACTCGTCCCCCTCGTGGTCGTCGCCGTCAACCCCTTCGCGTTGTGAAGATCACCTTTGATGGTAGGACCCTTCCATCCTCTGTCATTCTTGCTGGTGCTAGGTGCTCTGTCCAGGAGTATATTCCTTCTCCTCGACTTTGTAACAAGTGCTGGAGGTTTGGGCATGGTGCCCTCCGCTGCTCTGGGACTGTCTCTCTCTGTCCTTTGTGTGGGAGTGAAGGTCACTCTAAGTCGGAGTGCACTTCTCCCCAGGCTCGTTGCCTCAACTGCGGTGAGGCCCATCCTACCTTCTCCCGTGCGTGTGTCCATTACAAGCTTGAGGCAGCCGTCCTCGACTTGAAGCACCGAGAGCGTTTATCTTTTCCTGAGGCGAGGCGCCAGGTTCGCCGGCTCCCGCCTTTTGCTAATATCTCTTATGCTCGCGTGTTGCGCTCTTCCTCTCCTCGTCCTTCCCGCCTTCCTCAGACTCACAACCGTTTCCGGGCCTTGGACCCTGATGCGCCCACTGCCCCCTCCTTTGTTCCTTTGGGTTCTCTCCCGAAGGACCCTCCTCCTGGTCCTCTGTCTGGGGTTCCCCTTCCTTCTACCCGGTCTGTCGTGTCTCCTGTGTCTTCTTCCTCGTCCCCCTCCGATCCTCCTTCCCATCCTCTTCCTCCATCTATCGGCTCTCCCCACCGCCTGTCGGTGCGGGCGGATGTCCATCGCTCTCCTAACGGCCGTCGTGTGTGCTCTCGTTCGGCTTCTCCTGTTGAGACACTGGAATCCGTTGCCCGGTACGTAGTTGCTGGGACACCGGTCTCTTTAAGTCAGAAGCGAAAGCCTGGCTCCTCTCCTTCCTCTTCCCTGGCGGGTAAGAAGGCTTCGCTTTCTTCCTCAGCTCCTACTTCTGGCTCTGTTGCTACTTCCCCTCCCGTTTCAGTGATTGCGCCCCCTGTTCCTGCTATGGAGGTTTCTTTGGCCCCTGCTTCCCTTTCGGTTGCTGCTCTTGCTGGGGTGCGCTCCCCTCTTTCTACTCCCCCTCTTCCTGCTGCTGTCCTTGACTGCTCCTCTCCGTTGTCTCCTCCTCTTTCTCCTCCTCCTCCTCCTCCTCCGGACCCCGCCCGCCCACCTCTTATCTGTTTTCCCGTTTCCTTCCCTCCGTCTTTGGTCAGTTTACCCATGCCCGCTAACCCTGACTTTGCTGACCCTGATCCCGACCCTGATATTCTTTAACGTGCTCTGTTGCTCTTTCGCCTTTGTTTCTTCCTTGTTCTCTGTTTTTGTCCTTTCTCTTCTCGTCGTTGTCCATTCTTCAATGGAACGTTCGAGGTTATTATGCCAATTTCCTCGAACTCCAACTTCTGATTTCGCGGTTTTCGCCCCTTTGTGTCTGTCTCCAGGAGCCAATGCTTGGTGCTCGTCCTGGTCGTTTTCGTGGCTATTCCTTTCTCTCCTTCCCCCCAGCCATTGCTGGGGCTTCTAATTCTTCTGCTCTCTTGATTCGTGCCGATGTTCCCTTTGTTCCTTTGCTTTTTCCTTCGCCTCTCCATTGTTCTGCTGCTCGTATCTTTGTGGGGAAATGGTACACAATTTGTTCCATTTATCTCCCCCCGAGTGTCCCGCTCTCTCTTCCTGATTTGAAACACCTCCTAGACTCCTTGCCGGAGCCTGTGCTCCTGCTGGGTGACTTCAATTGTCGTCATTCTCTTTGGGGTGACGTTCTGACGAATACCCGGGGTCGCCTCCTTGAGCCGTTTCTCCTCTCTTCTTCCCTGTCTCTTCTGAATTCTGGTGAGCCCACTCATTTGGACTCTCGGACTCGCACCCTTTCTTGTCTTGATCTTTCTCTCTGCTCTTCTTCTCTTTACTTAGATTTCACGTGGCAGGTTCTTGATGACCTCCATGGAAGTGATCATTTCCCCATCCTTGTTTCCTTTTTCTCTTTTCGCCCTTCCCTCTCTTTCCCTAGGTGGCAGTTTGCTAAGGCAGACTGGACCCTATTTACCCTCAGTGCTGCTCTCTCTGACCTCTCCCTTATGCCTCTCTCTCGCGCTCTCCTCCTTTTTCATGACACTGTCTTCAACGCTGCCCTCCGCTCTATTCCTCGCTCTTCCTCTCGGGGTCCACGGAAGTGCGTTCCCTGGTGGAATGCGGACTGTGCTCGGGCTGTCCGCTGTAAGCGTGCAGCCTGGAAGAGGCACCGCCATAGGCAGACGATTCTTTTCTTTTCTTTCGGAAAGCGAGTGCGGTGGCTTGTAGGGCCATCCGTACGGCTAAACGTGAATGTTGGGCATCTTATGTCTCAACAATTACGTCCGAAACCCCTCTGGCCCAGATCTGGAAGCGTATCCGCAAGATAGCGGGTAAGTTCGTTCCCGATGTTTCACCGGTCCTTCACCTCCATGATACTCTTGTGGCGGACCCGTTGCAGGTCGCTTCCGAACTGGGTTCCCACTTTTCTTCTGTTAGCTCGGGTCTTCATCTTCCCCAATCTTTCCTTCTTCGTAAACCTGTCCTTGAGTCTCGTCCTTTAGATTTCTGCACTCATCTTCAGCTTCCCTATAATGATCCCTTCTCTCTCTCTGAACTTCGTTCTGCCCTGGCCCTCTGCGGTTCTACGGCGGCGGGCTCCGATGGTATTCATTATGAGATGCTTCGCCATCTCCCTCCGAGCACGTCTCAGTGTTTACTGAGTCTGTATAATCGGATCTGGGAGTCGTCGTCAGTCCCTGAGGACTGGCTCGATGCCGTTGTCCTCCCTGTTCGCAAACCGGGGTCTCTGGGTACTTCCCCTAAGGACTTTCGCCCTATTGCTCTCACAAGTTGTGTCTGCAAACTCTTTGAACGTATGGTTAACGTTCGTCTGATGTGGTTCCTGGAACACCATCACCTCCTCTCCCCTTCTCAATTTGGTTTCCGCAAGTGCCGCAGCACGACAGATGTCCTGGTGAACTTGGAGGTCTATATTCGTACTGCTTTTGCTGCGAAGACCTCCGTTGTTGCCGTCCTTTTTGACCTGGAAAAGGCTTACGACACCACTTGGCGTTATCATATCCTATCTCAACTTCATTCTTTTGGCCTTCGTGGTCATCTCCCTCTCTTTCTCCGCGGCTTCCTCTCTCGTCGTTCCTTTCGGGTGCGCCTTGGTACCGCTCTCTCTCCCTCTTTTCAGCAATACGAAGGTGTGCCCCAGGGTAGTGTTCTGAGCACTACTCTTTTTCTGGTTGCCCTCAATGGTCGTCTTTCCTCTCTTCCTTCTGGTGTCTTCTCCGCTCTCTATGTCGATGATCTTACCCTTTGTTGTCAGGGTGATGATTCGCCTCTCCTTCAACGCCGGCTTCAACTTGCCATTGATGCCGTGTCGTCTTGGGCCACTGATCATGGCTTCAAGTTCTCTACTTCTAAGACTTGTGCCATGACTTTTACGCGGAAACGGGTTGTTCTTCGTCCCTCTTTGTCACTTTATGGTCATCCCCTTGAATACAAAGATTCCGCGAAGCTTTTGGGGTTATTCCTTGACACTCGTTTGTCTTGGTCTCCCCATATCTCTTACCTCCGTGTTGAGTGCTCTAAGGCCCTTACCCTCCTTCGGGTCTTGTCCCATACTTCTTGGGGGGCAGATAGGCGCACTCTCCTTGCTTTACATTCCTCTCTCGTCCTGTCTAAGCTCGATTATGGTTGCCCTGCTTACTCGTCTGCTTCTCCTTCTACTCTTCGCCGTCTTGATGCTTTGCACCATACTGGGTTGCGCCTCAGTTCTGGTGCCTTTCGTTCGACTCCCGTCCTTAGCTTGTATGTTGACACTGGCTTCCTGTCTCTCCAGGACCGCCGTGATCGCTACTGTCTTCGCTATCTTGCGCGGTCCTTGCAACATCCTTCCTCTCGCCTCTGTCGTGCTTTAACTTTTACCCCTGCTGCAGTTCCTGTTCCTCTTCACCACCTCCCTCTTTCTGTCCGGTTATCTCGCCTGCAGGATTTTCTTTCCGTTCGTATTTCTGATGTTTCTCCTCGTGTTGTTCCTTCTTTGCCCCCGTGGAGGGTCCCTCTTCCGCGGTTTTGTACATCCTTGACCCGTATCACTAAAGCTTTTACCCCTCCTACGGTTCTAAAACGCCTTTTCCTCGAGCACTTTTCTTCTCACTCCCGCTCCGTTTCTGTCTTCACCGATGGGTCTAAGTCAGCGGACGGTGTTGGCTACTCTGTTGTTTTTCCTGATCGCACTTATATGTGTCGCTTGCCTCCGGAGACTAGCATCTTTACAGCGGAACTTTATGCTATTCTCTATGCTCTTCGACTCCTGCTTTCTCGTTGTCAGTCTTCCTTTGTAGTTGTTGTTGACTCTCGTAGTGCCCTCATGGCTCTCGGGTCCTTTAATCCGGTTCATCCAGTGGTTGTCGAGATCCAGCATTGGCTGTTTCTCGTTCACAGTAAATTTAAGTCGTTTGAGTTTTGTTGGGTTCCCAGCCATATTGGTGTGTCTTTAAATGAGCGTGCGGATGCTGCCGCCAAGGAAGCTGTCCGCTCTTGTCCCATCTCTCGTAAGGGCATTCCGTATTCCGACTTTTACCCGGTTATCCATTCCTCAGTCCTTACCCGTTGGCAGGCTTCTTGGTTGTCTGTTACTGGTAACAAGCTACGTACTCTTAAATGTTGTGTTTCCTCGTGGCAGTCCTCCTTCCACCGTAACCGGCGGTGGGAAACAGCTCTGGCGAGGTTGCGTATTGGCCATACTCGCTTAACCCATGGTCACTTGATGGAGCACCGCCCTGCTCCTTATTGTCCTAGTTGCATTGTCCCTCTTACGGTCGTGCATGTCCTTCTTGAATGTCCTGACTTCCAGGACGAGCGTGTGTCTTGCTTTCCGACCGCCCCTCGCGGTCACCTGTCCCTCGATAGAATTCTTGGTGACTCGGATACTTTTGATATCGTTCGCCTTATGCGTTTTTGTTCTCGTATTGGCATCCTTGGTGATATTTAGCGCCCTCTGATTATTTTGCATATTTGATGGTGCTACATAGCCTTCCCGGTTTGGTGCCTTCTTTTGATAATTACTTACTTACTTTCAATCAACAACACAGTGCCTAGGGCAGTAATATAACGTATACCAAACAACAACACTGCCTAAACACACGGCATAATGATATTGTCAGCATACCCCACATGCTAATGACATCACTATGCAATCAATCAGTAATCTCAATTACTGACTCACCACACAACACCGGAATAATGTACATGCAAATGAAACACATGGAAATGGTACACACTAATCAATGATCATAAATCAAATAGCTACCCCATCATGCATCACAACAACATAAAATTACACACACACATATATATATATATATATATATATATATATATATGTGTGTGTGTATATCACGAAAATAAACACGTGATTAAGAATGTGACAATGTCAGACCACGGAGGAAAATGAAACAGGAATTTCCTTAAGTACTTTCGTATATTAAATACATCTTCAGAAGGAATCTTCCTTCTGAAGATGTATTTAATATACGAAAGTACTTAAGGAAATTCCTGTTTCATTTTCCTCCGTGGTCTGACATTGTCATATATATATATATATATATATATATATATATATATATATATATATATATATATATATATATATATATATATATTATTAAATATGACCGAAAAAGTAAGATTAATAATTTTAACACGAATTTTCTCAATCTTTCGTACATTATGCTTCACTGTTGGAGGTAAATCAAAAATCACTTCTCCAAAATTCATTTTTATTTCTAGTCTGACGCGACACGGGCGCGTTTCGTAAAACTTATTACATTTTCAAAGACTTCACAAATACACAACTGATTAGAACTTGCGTTTCCCTGATTTTATATCTACATTTGAGTGAGGTGGGAAGGGTGATGTGGCATTACATTTGAGTGAGGTGGGAAGGATGATGTGGCATTAACACAAGACAGAACACTAGAGGATATTAATAGGGTATTAAAAGTATCAACACAAGACAGAACAGAAACAATGGGTATTGAATAGAAGTGTTTGTAGAAAGCCTATTGGTCCATATTTCTTGATGCTTCTATATTGGAGCGGAGTCTTGAGGTGGGTAGAATATAGTTGTGCAATAATTGGCTGTTGATTGCTGGTGTTGACTTCTTGATGTGTAGTGCCTCGCAAACGTCAAGCCGCCTGCTATCACTGTATCTATCGATGATTTCTGTGTTGTTTACTAGGATTTCTCTGGCGATGGTTTGGTTATGGGAAGAGATTATATGTTCCTTAATGGAGCCCTGTTGTTTATGCATCGTTAAACGCCTAGAAAGAGATGTTGTTGTCTTGCCTATATACTGGGTTTTTTGGAGCTTACAGTCCCCAAGTGGGCATTTGAAGGCATAGACGACGTTAGTCTCTTTTAAAGCGTTCTGTTTCGTGTCTGGAGAGTTTCTCATGAGTAGGCTGGCCGTTTTTCTGGTTTTATAGTAAATCGTCAGTTGTATCCTCTGATTTTTGTCCGTAGGGATAACGTTTCTATTAACAATATCTTTCAGGACCCTTTCCTCTGTTTTATGAGCTGTGGAAAAGAAGTTCCTGTAAAATAGTCTAATAGGGGGTATAGGTGTTGTGTTAGTTGTCTCTTCGGAGGTTGCATGGCTTTTCACTTTCCTTCTTATGATGTCTTCGATGAAACCATTGGAGAAGCCGTTATTGACTAGAACCTGCCTTACCCTACAGAGTTCTTCGTCGACTTGCTTCCATTCTGAGCTGTGGCTGAGAGCACGGTCGACGTATGCGTTAACAACACTCCTCTTGTACCTGTCAGGGCAGTCGCTGTTGGCATTTAGGCACATTCCTATGTTTGTTTCCTTTGTGTAGACTGCAGTGTGGAAACCTCCGCCCTTTTCCATGACTGTTACATCTAGAAAAGGCAGCTTCCCATCCTTTTCCGTCTCGTAAGTGAAACGCAGCACGGAACTCTGCTCAAATGCCTCCTTCAGCTCCTGCAGATGTCTGACATCAGGTACCTGTGTAAAAATGTCGTCAACATACCTGCAGTATATGGCCGGTTTCAAGTTCATGTCGACTAAGACTTTTTGCTCGATGGTACCCATGTAGAAGTTTGCAAACAGGACACCTAGGGGAGAACCCATGGCGACCCCATCCACTTGCTTATACATGTGCCCATCCGGGCTCAAGAAGGGTGCCTCTTTAGTACAAGCTTGGAGTAGTTTCCTCAGAATACTTTCTGGCATGTCAAGAGGAGTACAGGCTGGATCACGATACACTCTGTCGGCTATCATTCCGATTGTCTCGTCCACAGGTACGTTGGTGAACAGCGATTCTACGTCCAACGAGGCTCTTATCCCTGTGGCCCGTGCGCCCCGCAGTAAGTCCACAAATTCCTTTGGAGACTTCAGGCTGAAGGCGCAAGGAACATAAGGAGTCAGCAGGCCGTTGAGTCGCTTCGCCAATCTGTACGTGGGTGTGGGTATCTGGCTAAGATTTTAACTTACGTTAACTTACGATTTTAACTTACATCCCTAAACGGTTCAACTTACGATTTTAACTTACATCCCTAAACGGTGGACAGCTAAAAATCCCTCGTCCTAAAGATGGCTACTTTAACCTGACTTCTTATGATCTTACCCAGGACCAACGAGACCTCTTAAATCTTGGTCTAAATTGTCAATTCTTATCTAAACCAAAGATGCATCAAAAACGCCTGGAAATCGAAATGCTTCTGGACGATATCCATAAGCTAGAAGACAACAAAAAAGTCATCACCACTGACACACTTCAAGCTGAACTACTTGCAGAAGCAGGGAAAAAACGAGGAACATATTCATCTACAATCTTAACCCCACGACTCAAAGAAGCAGCGAAACAACTAAAAAATCTGAAAGACGTAACAATAAGAAAAGCCGACAAAACAGCAGCATATGTATTGATTCCTACCCATGAATACATGAACAAAATTAGCGACATCCTAAGTGACGACTTCAAATTTCAACGAATCACGAGGAACCCCGTAGAAGACCTTAAGCGGAAAGTAAACAAAACAATTACAGCAATCAACGCAAAGAAAGGTAGTGTGCATTTCCATAAACTTCAAGGCGACTATGGCTTAGGATATGCCTACGGCAATGTTAAGACGCATAAACCAGGTAACCCACTACGCCCTATAATCAGCCAAATACCAACCCCAACTTATCACCTGGCAAAGAAACTCAATGAACTCCTAACTCCATACACTCCAAGTAAGTTTAGTCTACAATCATCAGCAGATTTCCTAGAATTGATCAAATCTACCCAGCCCGATGGAATCATCGCTTCCCTGGACGTTGAATCCCTTTTTACCAACGTCCCAGTCGACACAACCATAGGAATGATACTGGACAGAGTATACAGAGACGAGAGCACCCCCAAATTAGACATACCTGAGCCACACTTGAAAAGTCTTCTCGAAGCATGTACAAAGGAAGCCCCTTTCATCAGTCCACAAGGAGACATGTATTTACAAATAGACGGAGTAGCAATGGGCTCCCCCTTAGGAGTTTTATTTGCTAATTTTTATATGGGAACCATCGAAGATAGGGTCTTCAGTAGCAGACAAAAACCAACTGTATACTGCCGTTATGTAGATGACATATTCGTAATAGTAAAAGACTCAGATGAACTAATTGACCTAAAAAGACACCTAGAGAGAGAGTCAGTACTCCGATTTACACATGAAAATAGTGAAAATAACAGTCTGCCATTCTTGGATGTACTAATAACAAAAACAGGAACCTCTTTAAGCACCAACGTATATACCAAGCCCACCAACATAGGATTATGCCTGAACGGTAGAAGTGAGTGCCCCCAAAGATACAAAGCCAGTGTTCTCAATGCTTATATTCGTCGAGCGCTTACCCACTGCTCTGAATGGAGCAACGTGAGTAGAGAGTTTGAAAGAGTAACTCAGGTATTGGTGGACAACGGATATAGCAACGCGGAAATAAACGCTGCTATAAGAAGACACTTGGACCGTTGGTATAATTCAGAACCTAGAACAAAAACCACAACACCCCCAATAAAATTATATTACAAATCAACCATGCACAGTGAACATATAAAAGAGGAAAGAATAATGAAAGAAATAATCCGTAAAGGAGTAAAAAGCACTACTCCTAACCAAAACATAAACCTGATAATATTCTACAAAACCAAGAAGACTTCCGAACTCCTTATCAAAAACAGCCCGAAGCCGACGGAGAACCCTCTACAGCAGTCAAGCGTTGTATACATGTACACTTGCCCCCACGAAGGATGTAACCTTCAATGTAAGTACATAGGTATGACGTCGACCAAGCTGACGAGGCGTTTGACATGCCATCTTCAATCTGGTGCCCCTAGGAATCACATGAGACAAGCCCATGACATTACTCTAACAAGAGAAATGTTGAATAAGAATACTTGCATAATAGACAAAACCCAAGATTCAAGAAGATTACAAATTCTTGAGGCAATTCACATAAGAATAGAGCGACCTACCATGAACACCCAAATCACGGAACTATTTACTCTACCCACCATGAGAGTAAGGACAAGACAAGAACATATCGATGCCAACACAGAAGACAATGTCCAACATAACAGGCCAATTACACTGGATTAATCTTTGTGTTTAGATAGGAGATGCCTCGTATGGGCCAATAAGCCTTCTGCAGCCCCTATGTTTATCCCTTACGTACCCCCCATGTTTTTCACATTCATTGTATTATCACCTGACCCAGTGCGGGTATGAAATCAACTAGTATTGTAAGATCTGTTCACTTGAGAATGAACCATGGAGGTTCGATACGTCGTGCAAATTATACAAATAAGTGTAATACACTCTATAGTAAATCACTTCTTTTCTTCACCTTAAAAGTACGAAAATGAGTTTTGGAGAACTCCTATTCCAATTAAGCCCTGATGCTAAGAAATTAGTTAGAGGGATAGAAGCCCTAAACCAGAAAATAATAAATACAGAATATGCGGTCATATTCAATGAAACATATCTAGATATCTATCTAGATATCTAGATATCTAGATATCTAGATATCTATCTATCTATCTAGATATATAGATATATAGATATATCTAGATATCTAGATATCTAGATATATAGAGATATCTAGATATATAGATATATAGATATATCTATATCACTAGAGTAATTAATACATAATTATACAGACCTAATGGTGTCCTCTGATCAACCCTAAATACACTGGCCTGCCTACCTCTGAAATAATATAATTAACATGCAGCAACATGGCATTAATCTTGACTCTGAATGATATATATTTAATTGACAGATCAACGATCACTTATATGGGAAAAAAATCTCTACACTGACCGGTTTACATACTCGAATCAGTCTACACACAAAATATATCCATATACTCCCTACATGTGTGGTACTGTGTATAACATACACCCTCACGTCACAGCACAGACAGTCACCTTTACTTCAGTACAGACAGCTGCTTCTCAGCTGCTTTCCTCACATGGCAGGCGCTATGGGACAATACAGCTGGTACCGGAATTAACATCAGTCCTGAGACACTGTAACTTACATTAAATAATAATGAGTACTCACGTTACCACTCTTCTTATATTCACTCTTACTTGCACAAGCACTGAAGCTGCAGAACACTCCCACGTGCGTCGACTAGGTGTGGCCCCAGGGTGTGGCCAAGGCATGTGTGGCCAATAGCATGGCCAGGACATGTGGCCACCACGTGGCCCTAGGGGGTGGCCACGGAGTAGTGTGAGACAGTCGCAGCGCCCCACCCAGGATGAGGTGGTGCGTGGGGTGGCTGGTGTGGCCCACAGGCGAATGACCAGGGTGTGGCCATCGCGTGGCCCCACGGTATCTGGCCAGGGAATGGTGCGGCGCGTGGTAGCCGAGACCTCAGACGTACATAACGTGGGTAGAGGATTCACACACACCCACACACACCACGAGCGGGCTTTGCTCGTACACCAGGTGTGATGAATGGCGGGTTCTACAACATGGCGGACATGGCCAGGTGAAATTTTAAAGTCCAACAGGGCCTGTAATTTCCTGAATATTACGCTCTCATGAACACTGAGAAGCCCTGCCCAATTCCACCATAGACAAGACAACTCATCAGGTGTGAGCAACAACATCTGATACACCACGAGGCTTGCCCGGGGCCTTATGGGTGAACACTGTCCTCTAGAGTTTTACACAGTTCCTTCCTTACTCCTGTCACGTGGAGGTGGCCCGGGGCTCTGCTAGCACTCAGCTGCTAGGGGCTCAAATAACCGAATACTCAGCCCCTCCGACTCCCGGGATTCACCGGACTCTCCTTGGTCACACAGGAGAGGACCAACAATGCCCACCTCCGCAGGTCTTTTCTTCCACCACAAAAGGGGTGCCACTGATTCACCCTGGAAGCCCTACAGTCAAACACGGGAAAACTGCTGTTAACCGTTCCGGCCTAGACCCGTGGAGGAGTGAAGGAAGACTCAGGCTTACCTTATAACCATAACCTCCCTGAGTCTTGCCTGCCAGACAAAAAGGTTGCAGGAACTCCTTTCCCGCCTGTCTTCTCTATCTTCTTCTTAACAAGGTCGCCAGCTGGGTTATTATATCTGCACCCCAGCAATGCAGTTCAGTGGGTGTATTATATATTGTTTGTAGCCAGAAGATTGCTACTCCCATAGATCTGCTACTAGACTGTCGGCCCAGGGTACTCTCCCAGGAAGGTCTGTGTGGCTTTACCTCTCTCTAGCCACCACGTTACTAGTTGCCACCATTCAGGCACTGATACTGATCGGATGGCTAAGGGTACACTTTTATATAGGTCCGTGCTGTCTTTACCACTCTCCAGGCAATAAGAACTTCTATAGAGAACATAGTGTTCCCTAGGTGGTACTATGATAACCTTCGTGTATGCTCATAGAGAAATATTATAAATGGAGGCACACTTAAACACAATGATAAACGTGTGAATTTACTGATGCAAATTACATGATCACACATACAATCACAAGTAATACATGAATATGAAAATAAGGATAATAAGTCTGGAGATCGTCAGCCTCTTCTTCCACGACCTCCAACACTCCTTCAACTGGGCAGAAAGACAGGAGTCCCACACTCTCTCACAGGAAGACCTCTTCACCACGTCGGCGCCTCTTCTTCACTGTCCTGCCATCCATACACACTGTCCCCTCTGACAGTCCTGGACACAAGCTGCCTTGCAGCCTGTTCTACTACTAAAGTATTAATGTCCTATTTCCACATACATAAGTAAATATTGTGGCCTAACTAGCCTACTCACACAAGGGGTAATGGGAGGGAAAATGATCTACCTTACATTCCTGGCTCACGACGCCTGTCCCTCGATGGTGTGAGGTTCCAGCGCTTCCTGAGTCGATCCTTGACGATCCAGGACGTTCCACAGGTCCTCAGGTGTCGTGGAGCCTTCGCGTCGTCGCTGCTCCAATCCCTGAGATTCAGGTACCCCAATCCTGGTTCATTGATGGGCGCTGAGCTAATCACTATTTTCCCACACTCGCCCCTTCCACAAGGCGTTGCTCCTTGTCCTAGGAACGATGTCGTCCTTCCAAAACCCTCAGTGGATGTGACCCGGTCACAGCTAGGCTTGCCCGCCACACCTTTCCAGGCCCTCAACGTCCAGCTTCGCCGCCCAGCGTCGTCGCCGAATATTTTCCAAGTTTGGCACTCTTTTGCTCAATAAACTTGGTTCCTTTTTGCTTCCCAGAAGCGCGGGATTTCCAATACATAAGATGGGCTGCAATAGCCAGCTTTAATCCATTAAGAAAGGCTTGTAGAGTCTCAAATCCTTGAGAGCTGACCGAGGTGCGTCCTCTCGCTTCCAAGGTCAGGTCAACTCTGACGTTGGCGCCGCCCGGGGCACTCGGTGACGTCACGGCGGGCCCTGAATGGTCGCCCGCGACCTATGTCGGCCAATCCGCGATCGGCTAGTGTCCCTTCCAAAACGTCAGATCTGCAGTAGGGGATACTCTTTCATTTTATATCAGGGCGCCAATTTCCCCTCACTTACAACTTATAATGTAACTTTCTCCCTTAACTGGCAGTCGGTCTGGTCGCCACATATATCAATAGACTCCCTGAACCTCAGAGAATCAGTAGGGAGAGCTGATATGACTCTTACAGCAGGCAAACGAAAGAAATAGGTGAGGGCACCATAACACTCCTTGGCACAAGATCACACAAATTGGATCCAGACACGATCCACGATGGCAGGATTACCGTGCACGATGAGTAATAAGGATGACACAACGATTAACAGTGGTGGAGGTGGCAGATACGCCACCCCCACCCCTGAGCATCCAGCCCGCCTGATCACCGCCTCTTAGACTCAAGATTTGGCGGGCCAGGGAAACTCAAAATGCCCCCTCCCCCCACCTTGTCTTGACCAATCAGAGGAAAGCCGGCACAGCCTATTGTGCTGCTATGAATCACGGCCTTTCGCGCCTAAACATCACCTCGAGGCTGAGATGCCTAGACGAATCACAGACGAGACGCCTTGAGGCGTCCCGTGACGTCACTAGGTGGGGGAGGCAACGTTCACCCCTCTGTCCCCCCACCTCTAAAACCGTTGGCAAGTGAAGTACCCACCTGCACCACACACTCTCAAGTCCCATCTCCCAGTAAACAGAATTAATTCTGTAACTCTCTCTACAGAGCAGTCACAGACTCCAGCCTAGTCTAAAAAAGACAGACCTAAGCAATAAGCTTTCAACCAACATCACATAAGTGCATGTAGTTTGAAAACTTCTTGGTATAGACTCCAAGAGCGACTCTAGCCTAACACTTTTGCGCTTTCAGCAAACGAAAAAAAAAATTGCCCCATGTGCGCTTATGTGCCTCTGTAACCCTTTCCACTACCGCCCACAAGATGGGTATGGGGTGCATAATAAATGAACTAAACTAACAACGATGTATAAATATTTCATTCAAAATGATCTGCTATCAGAAATTTTAGCCAAATATCCCCAGTTTGCTAACTGTAGGTAGTAACTGAGTGATTGTACCCTATCCATCGCTGCCCACTGGATGGGGGGGGGTGGTGTGCATGACAAACATGTCAATTGTGACACTAGCTCTCCACATATGTCATTTGCTTAATTTAGAAACTGTACTTATGGTCGATCTCGAACCCATTGTTGATGTGACGACTTATACTGAATTTTGTAACTAGCTCATCAAGATTGTAACTTGCTTAGCTAAATGAATTGTGGGTTCAGTCCCTGAACCCATTATGTTCCTCTGTAACCCTTTCCACTACCGCCCACAAGATGAGTCTGGGGTGCATAATAAATGAAGTAAACTAACTAATCCAGGTGCACGCAGCGTTTCGGGCGGTCGAGCGGCAACACTGAAATGTGTATATACTTTTCACTGTCCTGACTTTAATTTCCGATGTACGTATTTAATTTTTGTAGCAATGTGTTCGCAATAGAATGTTCTAGAAGAACATACATATACAATGTCACCAAAGCATGAGTTAGACCAGCACCAAATAAAGAACTACGTCGATCACTAGCCATGAGCGCCAAACAGCGACGAAATGTTTCTACTCTTTTTCAGGGTTGACAACTCCACACTTGCCCTACAGCGTTAAATTTAGTATCACTGAGATCGCAATAAAATTCCCTAGACGAACATATGCATATAAATGCAGCATCATGATCGCGCCCCACCCGCAAGAGTGTGGGGAAGTGGCCAAAGTGTTACCCGTGATGGCACAGTGGTGAAACCACTATTGAAATGTGTATACTCTTTTTCACTGTTCTGACATTAATTTTCGATGTACGTATTTAATTTTTGTACCAATGTATTCACAATAGAATGTTCTACAGGAACATAAGTATAAAATGTCACACAAGGATGCTTTAGACCGGCACCAAATAAAAAACTACGTCGATTACGCTTATCGAGTCAACAATACAATGGTCTTACCACGAAGATGCAATGCAATGCCGTTCTCCCAAATAGGCTATGTGGCTATTAGAAAAAACGAAATTTTCATGGTAAACATTTTTAAACTATCCCCAAGTCGATCAGATAAACATTGGATTTTATAGAAATATTTTTTCTCATGCCGCTTGAGCACATCACTTGTGTGGATTCAAGAGAAAAAAAGATGCAGATTCAAGCAACATCCGTCCACAAAAGTGAGCCTAATCTAGAAAACTAGCCGATGGAATTTCCATTCCCTCACAACTTATCTCACTTAAAATACCTTTTACCATTGAGCATATATTAGGAGGCGGTGACCACTCGTTACAGGAAAAATACCAAATAGTCAAAGCACTGGCTAAATATCTCCAATCGACCAACAAATTGGGTCACATCTTTGTTTGTTGTTATAGAGGAGCCGAGTGGACAGCACGCTGGACTTGTGATCCTGTGGTCCCGGGTTCGATCCCGGGCGCCGGCGAGAAACAATGGGCAGAGTTTCTTTCACCCTATGCCCCTGTTACCTAACAGTAAAATAGGTACCTGGGTGTTAGTCAGCTGTCACGGGCTGAACCCTGGGGGTGGAGGCCTGGTCGAGGACCGGGCCGCGGGGACACTAAAGCCCCGAAATCATCTCAAGATAACCTCAAGATAGATTCAGCTACTCAGAACAAGTTCCAAGTAGCACGGGCTATGCATGTGAGCCCATAACTTACCTGGCACAGGAGCGGGGTAAATAGCACGGGCTATAGTGAGCCGTAGTGGACTTACCTGGCACAGGTGCGGTGACCCCACCCCCTAGGAGTCACATCTGACCTGCGCCAGATTTATACCTGGCTCCACCAACAGCTAAACACTTAATACAAATGCCTCCTCGCAACACCACGGATCAGCTGACGCCATAAACACAACACACCACCCTTCGGTGCGGCAAGTCTCCCTCTAACATACACCTCTGTTTTAGTCGCCGCTCCTCTGTCTACAGCACAACGCAACAAGCACTTTTAAAACTCTTATCATCCTCAAAATAAACGCCTCTACCAACATCTGTACTGGTGCAGTCATCGAGAGGATAAACCCTTCATGCAAACTGCACCTACTATCAAGAAGCAGATGTTTATAAAAATAAATACACACCCCAGACTTATTTATCCACGTATCCAAATAACGTTTACAACAATAAATACACATCCAAACGTGTCAATCCACGTATCCAAATGATGTATACAAATAAACACCCACCCAGACATCACACACAGAGATCATGTTTATCCACGTATCCAAATGATATTTACAAAAATAAATACACATCCAAACGTGTCAATCCACATTGACACGTCCACAATCCACATTATCCAAATGATGTTTACAAATAAATACACACCCAGACTTGTTTATCCACGTATCCAAATGATGTTTGCAAAATCTATACACATCCTGACTTTACAATCCACGTATCCAAATGATGTTTATAAAAATAAATACACTCCCAAACATATTTATCTGCGTATCCAAATGATGTTTACAAAAATAAATACACATCCAGACGTGTCAATCCACATATCCAAATAATGTTTACAAAATAAATACACATCCAGACGTGTCAATCCACATATCCAAATGATGTTTACGAAAAGGCAGTCTTATTGAAATTGCATCTACCAACACTCATCATATTCAGTAAGTCAGTCAGTCAAACAATGAGAGTGGACTGAGGACAGTAACCATATCGTGTGAGATATGATTTTTTTTTAGTTTAAAGTTTTCAGGCAGTCAGGTTGAAATGGCATTTACCAACACTCATCAAATTCATTAACTTAGTCAGTCAAACAGTAGGAGTGGACTGAAGACTGTAATCATATCGTATGTGATAGGAGGACTCTTTAGTTTGTTATGTTTTATGAAGTTCACTGTTCCTTATTTTTAGTGATTCTACCATGTCTTACGGTTCAGTCTATTCTTCATATTTTTTAAATAATGTTTACTTACTATTTTTCTACAGCGTATATCACTTTCAAATAACAATCAGTCAGCCATTCGACTAATACCAGCTCTTATCTCTCACAGAAATCACATGATAAAAAAACTGTTCAGGAACTGAATCCCAAGTTCATTTAACTAAACAAATAACAATCTATTGACGCTAGTTACACAATTATTATTGTAATATATTCTTGTAAATATACAATCATTTACACAAGTTCATATACACATCGACAATCTATTATATCACACGTATTTCATCAAGAGGTTCACAGCAGTCATTATACAAGACACTGCTATTTCATCTAAGGTGTGTTACAGTTACTAGGCCTGCTCCACACCCACACAACTGGCCAGCAGTTTACAGTCATGTGCATGCATTACCTACAGTAAGCTAATTTTGAATATTTTGCTAAGATTCCTGGCAGTATCTCATTATCTCATTACTGACTGGAGTCGTTGAGCTATAGGTTGATAGAAAGATTCCCATGTTCACCGCATACAAACAGATTGCGCCATTGAGAGCACCTTCCCCTCCATATTGAATCTATCCGTCTATTACTATTTTCTCTAGTTGGAATTAATAGCACAATCTGTTTGTATACGGTGAACATGGGAATCATTCTATCACCCTATAGTTCAACGACTCCAGTTAGTAATGAGATAATGAGATAATGTGATGAGAGGTCTGGCTCAGCACCTCAAATTAGTGACCGGTTAAGGCAATGAGATGCTGTGTCAATTTCCGCATGCGGTAAATTTGACTATTTCAAGCTGAGATGGGAATGACGTATGTAAGGTGAAGTTAAACACATCTATAGCTGTAAATTAATACACTGTGAACTCTGCTATAACAGGCTTGATAGGAGCAAACACTAATGCGCGTAGGACTGCATAAAGATGTCATAGAATGATTTTGTTGCAAAGACAGTCCTTATCCATGATTGGTAACACAGATCCGTTCTTTCATAGTGATGTACTGCCAGGAATCTTAGCAAAGTATCCAAAATTAGCTTACTGTAGTTAATGCACGCACATGACTGTAAACTGCTGGCCAGTTGTAAGGGTGTGGAGCAGGCCTAGTAACTGTACTCACCTAGTAGTACTCACCTAGTTGTGCTTGAGGGGGTTGAGCTTTGGCTCTTTAGTCCCCGCCTCTCAATCGTCATTCAACTGATGTACAGATTCCTGAGCCTACTGGGCTCTATCATATCTACATTTGAAACTGTGTATGGAGTCAGCCTCCACCACTTCACTTCCTAGTGCATTCCATATACTAACTACTCTGACACTGAAAAAGTTCTTTCTAATGTCTCTGTGGCACATTTGGGTACTCAGCTTCCACCTGTGTCCCCTTGTGCGTGTACCACCCGTGTTAAATAATCCATCCTTGTCTACCCTGGCAATTCCCCTGAGAATTTTGTATGTGGTGATCATGTCTCCCCTAGCTTTTCTGTCTTCCAGGAACGTGAGTTGCAGTTCACATAGCATGTCCTCATAACTCATGCCTTTTAGTTCTGGGACTAGCCTAGTGGCATTCCTATGAACTTTTTCGAGCTTCGTCTTGTGCTTAACTAGGTACGGGCTCCATGCTGGGGCTGCATACTCCAGGATTGCCATTACATATGTGGTATACAAGGTTTTGAAGGATTCCTTACACAGGTTTCTGAAAGCAGTTCTGATGTTAGCTAGCCTCGAATAGGCCGCTGATGCTATTCTTTTGATGTGGGCTTCAGGAGACAGTTTTGGCGTGATATCAACTCCTAGATCTTTTTTTTCTGTCCGTTTCGTGAAGGACTTCATCTCCCATTCGGTATCCATTGACTGGCCTCCTAGTTCCTCCTCCTAGTTTCATTACCTTACATTTACTTGGGTTGAACTTTAGTAGCCATTTGTGGGACCATTCCTTCAGTTTGTCTAGGTCATCGTGTAGCCTCATACTATTTTTCTCTGTCTTGATTCTAATCATAATTTTTGCATCATCAGGATTAAGAGGAACGAGTTAATTCCTTCTGGTAGATCATTTACGTATATCAGAAACAGTATTGGTCCTAGGACTGATCCATGTGGGATTTCACAGGTGACTCCCTGCCACTCCGAGACCTCACCCCTCACAGTGACTCGCTGTGTCCTGTTGCTTAGGTACTCCCTTATCTAGTGGAGTACCTTCCCTTTCACTCCTGCCTGCATCTCCTGTTTGTACGCTAGTCTCTTATGTGGCACTGTGTCAAAGGCTTTCTGGCAGTCCAGAAATATGCAGTCTGTCCAGCCCTCTCTCTCTTGCCTAATTTGTGTTGCCTAGTCGTAGCACTCAATTAAACCTGTTAACTAAGGCATGATTTGCCATCTCTGAACCCATGCTGATGTGTTACAAAGTTCTTTCGCTCCAAATGTTCTACTAGCTTTTTTCGCACAATCTTCTCCATCATCTTGCATGGAATACAAGTTAGGGACACTGGCCTGTAGTTCAGTGCCTCCTGCCTATCACCCATCTTGTATATTGGGACTACATTGGCTGTCTTTCAAATTTTTGGAAGTTCACCTCTTACCAGTGACTTGTTGTACACCATGGAGAGTGGAAGGCACAGAGCTTCTGCTCCTTCCTTTAGAATCCATGGTGAGATTCCATCCGGGCCTATAGCCTTTGTCACATCCAAATCTAGCAGATGCTTCCCTCACCTCCCCCACTGGTAATCACAAACTTCTCTAGTGGTGTCTGGTTTGATGTTCCATCTCTTATCTCTGGGACTTCTCCTTGCTCTGAGGTAAAGACCTCTTGGAATTTCTTGTCGAGTTCCTCGCACACTTCCTTGTTGTTTGTAGTTAATCTTTCTGCCCCTATCCTCAGTTTCATTATCTGTTCCTTCATTGTTGTTTTCCTCCTGATGTGGCTATGCAGCAGTTTGGGTTGAGTCTTTGCTTTACTCGCTATGTCATTTTAATATTGCTTCTCTGCCTATCTTCTCACCCTGTTGTATTCATTCCTGGCGCTCTGGTATCTTTCTCTGCTCTCTAGTGTTCTGTTGTTTCTATAGTTTCTCGACGCCCTTTTACTTAGTTGCTTAGCTAGCTTACATCTCTGATTAAACCATGGGTTTCTCATCTGCATTTACTTTTTTTCCTGTGACACACCATAGATGTAAAGTGTCTTGCATAGTGACTGTTGTGAACCTCTAGTTGAAACACTTATGATACAAAAGATTATCCATATGTATATGTACTTGTGTAAATGATTGTATATGTATATATGACATTAATAATTGTGTAACTAGCGTTAAAAGATTGTTATTTGCTTAACTAAACGAACTTGGGGTTCAGTTCCTGAACAGTTTTTCTATTATGTGATATTAGACGAATGGCTGACTGAATGATATTTGAAAGTGGTGTGAAACGCTGTAGGAAAACAGTATGTTAACATTATTTGAAAAAGTTAACGAATAGACTGAACTGTAAGACATGGTGGAATCACTAAAAATTAGAAGTAGTGAAGTAGTTAAGGTTATAACATAACCTTAAACTAAAAAGTAATCCTACCTCATACGATATGATTAGTCTTAGATCCACTCTAACTGTTTGACTGACTGACTTACTAAATACTGACTGACTGACTTACTGTGTTGGTGGATGCTATTTCAACAAGACTGCATGAGAACTTTAAACTAAAAACGTCCTCCTATCTCACACGATATGTTTACTGTCCTCAGTCCACTCTTACTGTTTGGCTGAGTTATTGAATTTGATGAGTGATGGTAGATGCTATTTCAAGAAGACTGCCTTTTTGTAAACATCATTTGGGGTACGTGGATTGACACGTCTGGATGTGTATTAATTTTGTAAACATCATTTGGATACATAGATTGACATGTCTGGACGTGCATTTATTTGTGTAAACATCCTTTGGATACGTGAATAAACAGGTCTGGGTGTGAATTTATTTTTTTAAACATCATTTGGATTCCTGGATAAACAGTTCTGGATGAATGTTTATTTATTAATCAGAATTTGGATACGTGGATTGACACGTCTAGATGTGTATTTATTTTTTTTAAACATCATCTGAAAACGTGGATAAACAGGTCTGGATGGGTATTTATTTTTGTAAACATTATTTGGATACGTGGATTGACACGTCTGGATGTGTATTTATTTTTGTAAACATCGTTTGGATAAGTGGATAAACAAGTCTGGTTGTGAGTTTATTTGTATACATCATTTGGATATGTGGATTGACACGTCTGGATGTGTATTTATTGTTGTAAACATTATTTGGATACGTGGATTAACAAGTCTGGGTGTGTATTTATTTTTAAAAACATCATTTGGATACGTGGATTAACAAGTCTGGGTGTGTATTTATTTTAGTAAACATCGTTAGGATACGTGGATTGATGGTTGAATAAACTGCTTAGTAACGCTGTGTGTATTTTAATTACCCGATAAAGATGATGGTATTTGTATAGTCTAAGACTATGAGCCTTTGTTGGTTGGTTGCTTGGTTGAATAAACTGCTTAGTAACGCTGATAATTTAAATTACCTGCATAGTCTATTTTTATCTTGACAATTTAAAAAAAAACTCTTTCCAGCTAAACCCCGTGCAGTGCGGGTGGTGGGTGGGGAGCGACCAGCGCGGGGAGGGGTGTGGCGTGGTGAGGTGGGGTGAGGCGGCGCGGGGTCGGGGTGGGGCGGCGTGGGGTCGGGGTGGGGCGGCGTGGGGTCGGGGTGGGGCGGCGTGGGGTCGGGGTGGGGCGGAGTGCGGCGTGGTGAGGTAGGGCGGCGCTTAGTGGGAGGGGGGAAGGCGCGGGGCGGGGTGGGGCGGCTCTAGGCAGGGTGACGCGGTCTGTCTGTATCCACATTCTCTCGCTCTCTCTCTATCTGTATCCACATTCTCTCGCTCTCTATCTGTATCCACATTCTCTCGCTCTCTCTCTGTCTGTCCAGTTATCTAGCTGTCTGTCTCTCTATCTCTCTACACTATCTGTGATAGTTATAAACCCTCAGTCGTTTGCTGGTACTGGTATGGGATACATCGCTCTGCTGCTGCTGCCTTAATTGGAGTCCAACACGGCCTCTCTCCAGCCCGTGTTGTGCTCACCTCCATAACATTCCTCCGACTGCTCCTCCCTTAATAACACACACCGATTAATCCTTCTACCTTCCCGACATCTTCTACCTCCCATCTCTCTAACAATTACATGCACACCTGTTCACTTGAGACAGTTAAGCAAGTCTCAGCTGTGTCTGGGTACAATTAAGTGACAGGATGAACAACCCAGCGTCTTTTCTTCCTATTGGGGAGTGTTGTAATGCTGCTATGGCGGTTATCGTGAGGTTATCTTGAGATGATTTCGGGGCTTTTTAAGTGTCCCCGCGGCCCGGTCCTCGACCAGGCCTCCACCCCCAGGAAGCAGCCCGTGACAGCTGACTAACTCCCAGGTACCTATTTTACTGCTAGGTAACAGGGGCATAGGGTGAAAGAAACTCTGCCCATTGTTTCTCGCCGGCGCCTGGGATCGAACTCAGGACCACAGGATCACAAGTCCCGCATGCTGTCCGCTCGGCCAACCGGCTCCCGACCGGCTCCGACCGGCTCCGACCGGTATGTCCACTCACAGGATAAGTGGTGCTGCCCAATGAACTCGCCTCTCGGGGTAAAATTAAAAAAATAATTACCTTTCAAAAAATCCCTACGGACCCTTACCGTCGCCGGCTTTAAAATACTTACTAATTAATCCATACATTCCTTCTCCACTCTACTCCCTCACTTAACTCCTCCCACTTTACATTCTCGCCCCGCACACTTCAGCACATTTTAACCCTTATGAACTCTTACAACTATATACTCATCTCTCCACACTTCTAAAATAGTAACTCCACCTCTCACACACTCCAGGACGAGGCTTAACCCGCTCATCACTCACCAACCCTCCATACACCGATGAGGATCCGCTTCACCAGGGCTTCCGATACACGTGATGTATCAGACCCCCCCCCCCTTCCCCCAGGTGTAGGAGACCCCTGTCGGTATAAAATTCACTACTCACGTGTAGACCTGCTACCGCTCCTCCTAGGAATTGAGATAATCCTGTATCGACAAGACTGCTTGGACCTCGCCCATCCTCTCCCCTGAAAACCCTAGGCTTCGCTTCAGCCCTCTAACCCGAAGACTACAGCTTAAGGTGAGCAACTGTCTTTAATATTACTCTTATAATTTACCTCGTGGTCAGTCGTCCCATACCCCCATAGGCGACCACCTCCACACTAGCGTAGCGAGTAATCGGCCTACACAGTGATCAAGAGAACCACGCCATGCTGTCTGCATCGTCGTCCTGCTAAATTCGATTAAGAGTTTTTGTTCAACGTTATAGTTTCAAGTTACTATCTATGGTGCCACCATGGATGTTCTCCGGTTTGCTAGGTGTTGATCCATGTTTTTCAGCTGAGTTGTCTGAGATATTGTGGTTCCTGGTTTCTGTGTCTGTGCTTTATGCCCCATTTCTTGTATTTTTTTGTGATTCTACATTTTGTCATATTTTTGGTCCTGCACTCTGAGTTCCCATTCATCCAGCAAGTTTCTTAACGTTAGTTTCAGTTTCTCGGTTTTTGCTCTATTCACTGTGTCAATTTTTTCCATTTTTTGGCAATTTCCTCTATTTTCTGTAATTTCTGCAAATATTCATTGTTCTCCAGACGACGCCATCATACTGCCCGGCTTCAGCCATATTTGTTCCTACATGCTGTCGGCCCGCCCCACTAGTTGGCGTTTCCAGTTGCCATTTATTTTGTATCTTGCTGTTTCTCTGCATTTGCTATTTTCTTGTTGTTTTACCCCATAACTCAAAGTTTTATGCATAGTTTTTTCATTGAGAAGAGGGGAAGTGATTACCAACTTACGGATTGAGCTCCGTCGTTTACGAGCGTATCTGGGCTCAGTGCTTACGCTTATGTTCTTCAAAGAGTTTGTTACAACCCATTTGTGCTATAGTGTGAGTTTTCTACACAAACTTTCTTCAGATGTATGACTCCAGGGTGACATATACGTCAAGAAAACTAGTGCAGGTGTATTTATAACTGATTTAAAGGTGAGCTGCTATCTACCTTGTTTTGCACCATGGTGTGTTTCTCTGTTCACCTGAAATACATGTTTTGAACATTTTCTTAATAACAGTGCTTGAATTTTGAAATATATATACATTGGTAGATCTAGTTATAAGTGCATGCAACTACTTTGAATTGAATATAAGTATATTTCCCTGAAATATAGGTATGTGAAATTTAAATATTGATATCTAGATTTAAGTGCATGATACCAGTAAATATATATAGTTGAAACACTGAAATATTGAAACCTGAAATATTGTGGTTTGGTAATTTTCATTTTTTAGGTCGGCATAAATTCATGTGGTATTCTACAGTGACCAGAGGGGGCACTTAGACATATTCTAACCTCAGTTGCACTTTCAAGTGTGCCAGTTTGTGCCTTGCTGTACGCTGAGTGCGTGCTAGATGCGATCATTTTCTGCAGTAGGCATGAATTTATGACATTTCCTTATATTAAAATATTCTAGATTTAAGTGTATGATGCTAGTTTTAAATGTATGACCCTAGCTTTATGTGCATAATTAAGTGTTTGAAATTCTTAAAATTATCCAGTTCTATAAGTGTGCAGTGCCATTCCAAGTATTGTTTAAGTTTTCAAATTCTGGGAAAAAGTAATGCTGTGTTCAGTAGCCCTTAATATTCGGATTCACCCTACACCTTCCCTACGGGCTCACCATAGCCCGTGTTACTTGGAACTTTTTGTTCCAGGTAGTGAATCTTTAACAACAACAACAACCTACAGCTTCGACTTTCTGAATTGGATATTTCCTAAGAATCTCCTACATCCATTAGTTACATTTTGGATGTGGCGTACTATTCTTGAACATTCCTAGAATTAAGGTCTATTCCCTGGCGTGTCTTATTTTATTTAGTGGCTGTAACCTGGAGGTGAGCGTACATTCTGCACAAAATATTTCTGAGCTTAGGCTTTTCATTACGGCAGCATGCCTCTCCTTAGAATAAATACAGCATCGGTTCGTGACCTGGTATCGTTACCTGGAGTGTCACACACATACACTTTGGCCAATCGAATTGTGAAGTTTAGACACAATCGCATGATTACGGCTGAGAGCATCTACAGTATTAACCACCTTCAGATCACTATTCCTTTGTTAAATGTTAAATCTTTGTTAAATCTTTTACCATGGACCCGCTCCTCCAGGACTCCAGCTCTCATACGCTTGTAAACCCATATGCTAGGGGTCGTTCACACTCACAATCTTGCAATGGGAATGCCTCCGTTGCTACGGGAGGTGCTATTGGACGCAGACAGGTCAAACGAATATCTCCACCTCGGGTTACTCATGGGTCTGGAGGCTCACATTTTATGCGGCTGGGGCGTGCCACATATCATCGGTCGTCTCGTTCGACTCGACATCCAGTTCGACATTCGACGGCTAATTCCAAGAATTCTGATTCGAACCACTCCACTCACCCTGGCCGGTGGACCGGTAATGACCAGCAGAAGAAGTCCTTCCGTCCGCTACCTCCAGAGTTAGATTATGACGGTAAGTTCGATTGGACTTCTTTCTATCGTCGGTTTACATCCTATGACTCTGAAAAAAACTGGGACGGGTCCACTTCCCTGACACATTTGGGTTGGTGTCTTAAAGGGAAAATCAGATGATTTTTATAATCGGGTACTCGACAGAGATTCATCCACTGATTATACTGGTATGATGCATAAGCTTGTCGAGCGGTTCGGAGACAGGGAAGTCTTGAACGTCGCTATGATGAAGTTTAATCAGGCTCATCAGGAGTCCAATGAGGATCTTATTGATTGGGCAGACGGAGTCCAGCATTTGGCTCATCGAGCCTATAAACAAAATACCACGGGGGAAAGAAAAGCAGATGGTGATCATGCAATTTGGCCAGGGATTACTGCATAAGCGTCTAGCGGAATATATTTCCAACGCTAACATTTCACCTATAGAAAAGGCTATTGATCGGGCTCAGACTTTTTAACATAACTCGGTTGCTATTCACGGGTCCTCAGGTTTATATACATATGGCTCATATCAGCGCATGTCCCAAGGCCCAGCAGTGCGGATAAATGCTGTGGGAAGATCCTCCCGATACGAACAACCTTCCCCGGAGTAATGCTGCTTT
This sequence comes from Procambarus clarkii, assembly GCF_040958095.1. Classification (NCBI taxonomy): domain Eukaryota; kingdom Metazoa; phylum Arthropoda; class Malacostraca; order Decapoda; family Cambaridae; genus Procambarus; species Procambarus clarkii. Next base: position 19,940,504 of record NC_091185.1, read on the forward strand.
TCGTCCCCATCCACGTACTCCTACAACTGTGCTTACCTGCAAACCGGTGCTGGGTTAGGGTCTCCATCTCTGGCTGGTATGGATGCAAAATTAGAAAAACTCGCAGGTTTGGAAACAAAATTAGACAAAATGGTTTCGGGAATCTTAGGGGTTCAAGATAAACTGGATGATGTATGTGCGGGTTTAAGGCATCTCACATACGCTATCTTTTCGCCTCGTAATCGTCAGAGCCCGTCACCAGGGTGGAGTAAACAGTGTGGGAATGAAAGCCACTTTGCTCGGGAAAGCCCAGGAACCAGAGGTGGCCGGGACGGAATACGCTAGCATAGGAAACATTCTGACAGCAAGCTACATGTTTCATTCAATGATGAGAATTTATCATTAAACATGGACAGGTCGGCTCAACAGGCCTAAATCCGACCCAGCCACCACCAGGTCCGCAACGTCTACCTAAGATACAGCCTTGGAACGTTGTAAGTAATATGATGTTAAAAGTCAATGGGATTCACTTTTCATCTTTGAATAACCCAGCAGAGGGACAGCATATTTCATCTATGCAGCCTTGAAGCTCACCACGTGAGGTTCCCTCAATGCTTGAGTTCAGGACCAAGGAAGTGAGCGTATTTCAGGGCCATATGTTAGTAGAACAACCTGAACATGGGCAGAAGACTGCCCAGACAAATATCCAATCTTCAGAAGGGGGTTAGAGGAAACGACTCGTTCAGATATTAATACTGTATTGGATTCAGGGGCAGAATCAGTGGATACGGACAAGGATGATCAGCAGAGTTTGACTACACTGGGTGGGAACACATCAGGTGAGGTTCCTTCAGTGCTCCAATGTGGGACAGAAGTGGCGCTTCAGAACCTTGTCTTTACTGCACAAACAGGTCGGGATCAGGAAGCGGATCTGTTGAACAGCCAAACTTCAGGAATATTTACCATGACCATGTATTTACCAAATCTTGTCTAGATATTGACCAAGTCCGTAGTGTCTCTAACAATATAACTAAGACTCTAGAACAGAGATGTGAGAGTGTCTCCTCATCTCATGTTAGGGAAGGAGATAGGTTACAGGAGCTGCACAATGGGAAATGTAATTATGGCGGAAGGAATCACAGGATGGAGCCAAGTTCTTACAGGAAGTGTTTTTTTTTTTTTTTTTGGAAACCATCACGATTTGGAAACGAGTGCTCAGAAGAAAGTAAAAGATAACCTACTAGCAGTAGGTCAGTAAAAGAACTGACCTACTAGCAGGAGGTCAGTTCCTGGACGGCATAGATCCAATTTCTTTCCCTTGGGATCCTGGGTGTGAGATGTATGAGAGGTGTTGCTCTGTCAAAAAAGGAACCATAACCAAGGAGCAACGTTTAGGTGAGAGGACCATTACCAGGGCAAATTCCTACGAGTGAATCATAGAAGAAAAAGAAAGAAAGAAACAAACAAAAAAACTGCAGTGTAGTGTAAATAAATCGGGATTAGTTCAGTGCACAAAAGTAGTACTACCTCATTCAATCACAAGAATTAGACCATACAATATAATCATGTCAGTACAGTAATGATGAACAATTTCACAATGAAGCACATACTGTATTTCAATTGGTAGATGTTTTATTTTAGTTAAACAATAAAAGCTTTCTTTTGTTGCAATATATATACCATTCCATCCCTCAATGTGGAGCCGGTGGAGGGTCTTTTTCAAAAGGACTGAGTAAGACTTTTTACCATGTCGTGGCATAGTCGACTAAGGCGCGTCTGGAATCATCCTGGGCGTAAGTTCGAACCCTCATCACGGCCCTTGTGGGTTTGTTCATATGATGCGTCATGCTATTGTGATTTATGTGTGTATTGAAGTGAGGGCGAAGAGGTAGAACAGCTTGTTGGCAGAGCCCGAGGGCATGGGGGGAATTGTGTAAAACCCTGGTTTGTGTCTCGGAGAGGCCACAGGATCCGCGTGAGGGCAGTAGCGCTCCCGGTTGCAATTCTTTTACCATGTCGTCGCATAGTCGACTAAGGTGCGTCTGGTGTCATCCTGGGCATAAGTTCGAACCCTCATCACGGCCCTTGTGGATTTGTTCATTTGATGCATTACGCTATTGTGATTTTTGTGTGTATTGTAGAGTAGTGTAGTGACGAAGTATGTTTAAACAGTTTCTAATACACCCTTTGCTTACAGAGACGACGGGAGTGTTAGGGGAACCACATTCAAAATGCCCGCTAGCGGGAGTATTTCGTGTCTTAAGAGAACCGCACCTGACCACGTGTAGACCTGCTACCGCCTCTCCTAGGAATTCGGATAATCCTGAATCGGCAAGACTGCTTGGACCTCGCCCATCCTCTCCCCTGAAAAGCCTAGGCTTCGCTTCAGCCCTCTAATCCGAAGACTACATCTCAAGGTGAGCAACTGTTTTTAATATTTCTCTTATAAATTATCACGTGGTCGGTCGCCCCATACCCCATAGGCGATCACCTCCACAGGACGACCCACCTTCGCTGTCCACCAGGCCGCGAGACCCTATGTGTGAGAGTGTATATATATAATGATAATGTATATAATATTTATGTAGACTACTTTTTAATTCCTTAAATGTACATAACGGTTGCCCTATTGTTGTTATGGCAGTAATAGGGAGAACGAGGCTTATATAATGGAACCAGGACATCCTTTTGATTTCTAGTATGGTTACTCCTCAATACCTTTCAAGTAATTCATTTTCTGTTAATTATCTGTTTAAAGAAAACCATTTCACAGGTAAACTTAAAATGGTTTTCGAGCACTATATTAAATGGTTTAAGTATTTGTTTACTGTAGTGAAATTATCTTGGTTATTTCGATAATCTGTTGAACTTACTGACGATAATGCATCCCAAGGACACGTTTATTAAATTTTGTATTCAATAATGCTTCCTACTTCGTGTCCGGTCATGGTCGACTGAAACCGCGGCTGTCAGGTAAATAATTAGACAGTGTAGGTCTGTAGACCATTTGTTCTGATATTATGTTATGAGCCAGACAACACTACTCTAATTACATTAATTCTTCATATATAAAAAATCCAAAACCCTACAACCAGTCTCCAGTTAGTTCAGTTGATAGAGCACGAGACTTAAGTTAGGGGTCGTGGGTTCGATCCCTGCAATGGGCGATGCCTTTTATAACTGGTTATCTGTGGAGCAGTCATCAACACAAACAACTCACTCTCGAATGGTCTCTCTATATCTCTATCTCTTTTTTATGAACTAGTACTAGGGGCCCATGCTGTCAAATCTCGTATCTAGTGAAACTGCCAACATGAGCTGTTATCCTACCTCGACTCATCTGAAGCCTGCACCTAGAAACTCATTTATTTCATGAAAATGTACTTTTAAACTATTACATAGGGAACTATCATATACGGAACCTGGCCAAACTGCATGCAAGTGCTGTAATATTTCCTCAGCTCAGTTGAAACCTACTCCTAGAGTCCCCATTTATTTATGAGCCAATTATGTGTAATTAGGAATAAACTTTATACATGAATAACATTTGGTAAATATGTAAGGAACAGAATGAACTTGTAGCCAACTGTTTACCAGAGTCTTCATGTGATTTGTTGAGATGATCTTATGTGTATCAACCTGTTGCGTGAACAAGTTCCAGATGCGAGTCAGCATAAGAATGAATGATCTCTGATGGAGTGACGTTATCGAGGAAGGCCCTTCCAGCATGAGACTATTGAAGATTGAGAGCCTAGTGTTACGGGTGCCAACTACTGGCTGTCCACGGAGTTGGGTCAGGTGTAGAACTTTGAGGATGTTGACAGCTTGACTTGAGGCACCTGACAGCTATATGGACAGCGCTTCCGATTCTTAGTCCTGAGGTTCCGGGTTGTATCCCCGGTGGAGGCGGAGACAAATGAGCAAAATGTTTCTTTCACCATGATGCCCCTGTTACATAGCAGTAAATAGGTACCTGGGAGTTAGACAGCTGCTATGGGCTTATCCTTCCCAGAACATGTACCAGACGGCATTACTCTCACCTATGCTTCCCAGAAAATACGCTTATCGGCACTACTTTCCTTTATACTTCCCAGAACATGCACCACACGGCACTACTCTCACTTATTCTTCCCAGTACATATGCCAGACGGTATTACTCCCACTTATACTTCACAGACATTGCACCAGACGGCACTATTCCCACTTATCCTTCGCAGAACATATGCCAAACCTAACTACTCCCACTTATACCTCCTAGAATATGCGACAGCGGCACTACTCTCACTTATACTTCCCAGAACATGTACCAGATGCACTACTCTCCCTTATAATAATAATAATAATAATAATAATAATAATTTTTATTTAGGCAAAGGTACATACATAAAGAGATTTTACAAAGTTTGTTGGCTTTATAGATAGGAGCTAGTACATACAATGCCTAAAGCCACTATTACGCAAAGCGTTTCGGGCAGGTATACTTATACTTCCCAGAACCTGCACAAGACGGCACTACTCTCACTTATGCTTACCAGAATATGCGCCAGACCACAATTTTCTCTGTGGGATTTTCTACTTTGTTTTCCCGACTGCAATGCATACGTCACCAATGTACATATGGCAGACACTTCACGGAGCTGTCGAAATCCAGCAGAGAAAATACGAGACCAAACATAGAGAGCCTGGGAGAAAGGTCGAGTATGAGTCCTTGAGGGTCTCTTCTCAGACTAGCCTCACCTGGTCCTGATCCACGTTGGTCGTTGGAATCTCCTCAATGCTTGAGACACTTTAAGGGATTCTAAGGGTCCTCATCACATCGATAGTTTAATGAATAATAGGCAACTCGGTGTTGAAGACACCTAGGGCTGAAGGCTTAAATAATAGTTGGCAGTATTCAGATGTGGTTCAACGGAAACACTACATAATATTTAATAGTAGTTTATTTACAAACTTAACCACTGATACAGTGGGTGCTTGATTTACTTTAGAATGGCATCAGAAAGGCTATGGTAGCAGTAGCGAGACTCTTGACGTGTAAACTATTCTGATCCACTAGTGAAATAACACCTAACTTAACGCAATTGACAGCCAATCATTAACACGGTAAACCTAACTGGCGGTGTGTAAAGGGTCACAAGAGTTCCAGCAGGATACTCGCGTAATTATGTTGCACAATAAATCAACAAAGGCACTGTCAATGGGAGAGGTAATAATCATGCACAATAATTATGTCACACAATAACTAAATGTGTGGTGTATGTGAAACTCACATTCACAGACGAGTGTAATGGCGTAGTAGCAGATAAACACAGGCATACACCGTCAGGTGTCTAGGTCTCCACCTATACCTGTGTCAGGTATGAGAAGGCGAGAACTGTGGTTGACCACTCAGATCAACACATTGATAGATACAATAATAAAGAAACAAGATTTTTTACTTACAGGTAGGCTACCTCTCCCACTCACTCACTCCTGCACATTTATGCTAGAACTCGTAGGTGACCCGACAGCTGGTTCTCCTCGTTATGACGTGAGACCACTGACGACAGGCTTTCCCAACACACCGTACTTGATACGGTGGGGTACTTGCAGGAGGGTGTGTTGTATGCCTAACAGACACACACACCCTTGATGGCACTGGCGGTGAGTAATGTGGTGACAGGCGGTGATGTCACATAGTACCGTGAGGCAAGGCGGGTGGCAGCTTGAGGCGGGGCTATATGCTCTGGATATAGGTACCTGCATGACCTCCTTGCACCCTAACTCACACTTAGTGGGTTTTGCAACCATTCCTACTTCTTGCAGTCTTGCGAACATCTGCCTTAGCAAACTCAGATGTTCTTCCCACGTAGCAGGGTGGATGAACACATCGTTCACGAAGACTTCTACTCCAGTAATTCCCCGCAAGACCTTGCACATAGTTCTGTTGAGCATGGCAGGGGCGTTCACTAGTCCAAACGGGCGGACTGTGAATTGGAAGAGGTCTTCGCTTGTCATGAATGCAATGCAGCGCTTACTGACTTCATCTAGCGGAATCTGCCAAAATCCTTTTTGTCAGATCAAGCTTGAAGAAATAGCAACTAGAAGCTAACCTCGAGAAGATCTCATTTTGATTGAACATTGGTTCTGCATCAAACTCTATGATGGAGTTCAACTTCCGGAAGTCGAGGCAGATGCACACACCTCCCCCAGGCTTCTTGACTAACACCATCGAGCTTGAGTACGGTGAGGCCGACTTCTCTATTATTCCCGCGTTGGAGTTGTGTGGTGACCGCCGGCCAGGTCGGACGTTCCTGAGGTCTCTCAGCTCCTGGCTAGTGTTTACGTTGCATGATCGCTTGTTTGCCCTGCTGGTGGTGGTTTGCCACTGACAGGGTGACGTTTGCTTAGCCATGGGGACGTCTCGCCCTCCTGACGAGGACGCTGTCAGCTGGTCTGGCGTTTACGGTGTCGGTGGACCATCCATTGGTTGGTGTCGCCCTGGTGGACGTGCTGCATGTGGAGCTGTCGGACCTGGTGGGCATCCAGCTGCTTCAGGGCCACCGTGCTGTAGTCAAGTTCCGCCTCCAGGCTGCCTTTCAGGCGTTTCTCGAGCGGTGTGAGGGGCGTGTTTACCCTCTCCCTGATACTGCTGGCTCCGTTAAGGTACTGAATCTCAGTGTCACCTTGACGTCTGTGACGGTGCATGGTGCCCCCTTCGAATTTCAGGACGACTTTTTAACGTCCTGTTTCGAACGGTTTGGGGCTGTGTTAAGTGTTCGATGGAATAAGGTCGTTGCCGGGCACTGTGTTGGTATGCTTGACGGCTCCCGCAACCTGACGATGTCGCTGAAGTGTAGTGTACCGTCGTCGATGTCCGTGTTGGGTTACACGCTCCGCTGCCAGTACCGGGGTCAACAGCGCACATGTTATCGGTGTGGTCACGAGGGTCATCTGGCTGCAGCGTGCGACGTGGGAGCAACTGGTCGGGTGCATGTTCTTCGTGTGGAGGATTTTCCGCCCCTGTTGCGTTCGGACGGTGTGGGTGCTGTGCCTGAGGCGCCTGACTGCCTGTCTATTGCTCCGCCTGTTGCGGCGAGTTCTCTGGCCCGTGTGACACGTCAGGTGACTGCTGTGGCCCCTGGGGTTGTTGAGCCGGTGTGTGAGGGTGACGGGGCGTCGCCTACACTGCGTGTAGTGAAGGGTGTCCCGGTGGAGGTTCATGTCCCACCCCCGCCTGCATGTGGTAACGGCTCCCGGGGACGCGGGTTCTGCTGTTTTGGAGGGGGTGCTTCGGCAAGGTGAGGTGCCTGCCGTGCCTGTGTGTGTTAACGACTGTAGTTCTGCTCTTTCCATTCCTTTGCAGAAGAGTGCACGTCGGTGTTCTGAGGCTGTTTCCGTGGATGATGTAGACAGTGTGGGTGATGTGGCCTTTGTGGACTCTTCGGACGGTGCGGGTGTGGCCTGTGTGGATGTAAAGATGGTGGCCGTGCCTGCGGAGGGGCCTGCTGGGCGTGGTGTGGTGCGGCGGGCTCGGAGTGTGTCTCCCCTTCGTGGTGTGCCTTGGGAGGAGGTGGGGGAGTATGGTGCTCAGCTGGCGTCCACCGCCGTTGATGATGGTGCTGTGCGGGGCTCCGAAGTTGCTACCTGTGTCCCCCTTCCTGTGTCACCTGCTGTTGGATCCCCGCAGTGGGGGGTTGTCCCTGATGATCGGGACCTCGTCGTGATGTTGCGGAAAGATGTGCGCCGGGGGGCCTCGGCTCCTGTGCCCTGTGGTGGGGTCGCTGCCGCGCCTGCATCCCCTGCTGTTCCCCCTCCTTCATTGCCCCGGTCTGGTGGTTGCCTAGTCCCGTCTGCTGGGGTCGTGCCCTGTGAGGGTCAGGAGTTGGGCCCTTATCGGGATGCCCGGGTGCTTCCGATCCCATGGTGCTCGTCCACTATCTGGGTATCGTCTGAGAAGGTGTTTGTTTATAGGGTGCCGGATAGGATGTCTCAGCCAAGGGTACTGCCTGATGGCCGGCTGCCCGCCGACCTGTGGGTGATTTAAGTACTGCTTGCGCTTTCCGATACGCAAGTTTCCGGAGAAGTATTAGTTCCCATCTTGCGCACACGGCTACGCCGTGCCTGGATCAGCTGCCGCCGTGACCACGACTCCCCGCCCCCCGGTGCAGGGAGTCTCCCTCTAACGTTCGCCTCTGTTTTCGTCGCCACTCCTCTCTCTACGGCCCATCACATCTACCGCTTTTGACTTTCTTCTCCTCACCATCAACGCGTCTCCTTACATCTGTCCTGGTGCAGTCATCGGGAGGGTTACCCCTTCATGCAAACTGCACCTATTCTCAAGAAGAAGAAGAGATTCCCGCGTTAATCATAGAGCCCAGTTCTTCTCTCACCTGTGGTGCAAGGTGATGAGGAACAGGATATGGTTTTGTGTGTACCGCTTGCTGCTCTAACAAAGGTATGTGGTAACCCTCTACCTTTGCTACTTTAATGACATCAGAGAGCACCTCCTTGTACTCTGCTACCAGTGGAGTAACCTGGTCGACTTGATCTTTAGACAGCTGATCATCAACCTTAACATCTCGGTGTGTCTCCTGCTGTTATTGATTGAAGAGACCCGGTTGACCTTCTTCCTCATCGTCGGTTATCACTGAAACACCGGCGATCATTGCTGAGCTGCGCAGCGGGTAGTCGATCGGTCCTGTCGATGTCGAGCCCCGTGGTCCTCTCCTATTCTTATGTCTTCCATGTTTCTTTGGCTTTGTGGATCCATCTACAGGTCGGTCTTTGTAGCATTTCAGCATGTTGACGTGGTACATCTTCCTGGCACCATCGTGTCGAGCACATAGTTTAACGAGTGTGTGCACTCAACTACCGTGAATGGGCCCTTCCTCTGCAGCAAGAGCTTGTTCCTGCTGGTGGGAAGTAACAAAAGCATCTTTTCACCTACCCTAAACTTGTGTTCTTTTTTTTGTCGTATGTTTGCTTCTGGTACTCCTTTGCTTTTGCTAGCTGTTCCCGGGCCAGCTGACAGGTGTTCTTCAGTCGTTCCCATAGATTGATGACATGCTCGTATGTCGTCTTGTTTTCAAGGGTACAGTTATCGCCTTCCCACAGGTTCCTCAGTACCTGCAGAGGGACTTTAACTGTGCGACCGTACAGAAGCTCGAAGGGTGAGAACCCTGTGCTAGCCTGCGGCACCCTCCTGTAGGCAAACAACAAAGGGTTGATGTACCTGGGCCACTCACAAGGCTGATTGATGCACATTTTCTTCAACATCAGTAGGGTAAAGTGCGACTAGAACCGCGCACACCACCTGAGCAGGTGAGCCAATTAGGCCCCCTGCTCAGGTGGTGCGTAGGTGTCTTGTCACAAAGGATTCTGGGGGTTCCCTGGGGTGTGCGCGCATGCCGTCTGGCCGCGCGGCACTAGTCACTTGGTAGAATCATGTTGGACTGGGGCTGCGGCATGTGGGGCGATGCGGGTCATGTAGGGTAAAGTGTAAGTATAGGAACAGGTGTGGTGTTCAGGTGAGCAATAATAGCAGATGAATATATATGAGTATGTGCCATAGAGTTAATCGTATGTAGATATATATAGTTAAATAACAGTATGTAGGATATGTTGAGAAGGTGTAGAGGGGGGACCCCCGTACCCCTGACAGGGTAGGCGACCAGGGTTTTAAAATGGGTGGTTAGGGGTAGGAGGTAGGTAGGCAGGTAGGGGATCCGGTTGGCCGAGCGGACAGCACGCTGGACTTGTGATCCTGTGGTCCTGGGTTCGATCCCAGGCGCTGGCGAGAAACAATGGGCAGAGTTTCTTTCACCCTATGCCCCTGTTACCTAGCAGTAAAATAAGTACCTGGGTGTTAGTCAGCTGTCACGGGCTGCTTCCTGGGGGTGGAGGCCTGGTCGAGGACCGGGCCGCGGGGACACTAAAAAGCCCCGAAATCATTTCAAGATAACCTCAAGACACGGCATGTGAAAGAGGGGATAGTGGAGAGGGGAAGGGAGGGGAGCAGGCAGTAGCTTTCTCTGATAGTAGGGTCTCATTCTTTTTTTTAAACACTGTCTGTTTTATGTAGGGAAAAAAACGTATAACTTTTTCACACAATTCTGTTTGTGTCGTTGGTGTTCAATGTCGGCGATTAGTTTTCACGTCAGACAGGTCTGTGTTCGCGGTAGAGCGTCTGAGCAGCAGATGGAGTGTGTCAATGAACCGTAAATAGTTTTTTTTCTGTAAACAGTGTGGGTGGGTCTCTCCCCTCACTCCCACACCTAGCTTCCAGAGCGGTACATACACAGCACCATCACATAATCACAGGCCCACATGTGCCCACATAGACATGAGGTTCTCACCACATACCAGCAGACCACATAGGAGTTGTGAACTGTACTAGCAGTTGTGTACCTCCTCCATGTCGCGAGCCCCCGGTGTGTGGTCTTTGACTCCTCACGCATGAGTGGCCCATGATTGCATTAAGATGGTGGGGTCATATGTCACATCCTCCCCTCTCCCCACATCCCCCTCCCATGCAGGTGACAGTCATCATCAATCACTCGACCATTCCACACTTCACATTTCATCAGTCCACAATAAACGAGGGAAAAAGTAATCACATTATATTAATTTATTCTTTTATTAAACACTTAAGCGATTTACAACGATAATATTAAAAATAATATCGTGGGCATGTATCAGCCTGTGGTCTAGTATGTCTTTCACCAGACAATAAATAGTTAAAGGTGTAAAGACTTTATATATCATTTGGCCGAGGAGGAAGGCATCGAGGCGTTGAGTAACCTCTTGGGAGTTTGAAACATAACTGAACTAAATGAGATGTTACCACACACCATACCCAGAAGGTCCCCACCACCCCCCTCCCCCCAACACCTAGCACTCAGGTCTGTTTACATCTTCCCCTCCGAGGTTGGGGGGGGGGGGAGTTTACACGCATGTCTCTATATTCCCAACAAATCACGACTATAGCCTGTGGTATAAATCTTTTAATTTTGCCTTCAGTCTGAGTAACGAGGCTCATCGCTTACCAGTCTTCAATTTTCTTCTATCTAATCAAACTACGGCGCCGCATTAAGCATCACTCAGTAAACTCAGTCAAAGTCAGTAGATAAGCGTTTACTTAATAAGGGAAACATTTTTTACATTTTAAATGATGTCTACCAGTCTTCAATTTTTTTTCTATCAAATCAAATCAGTGCTAGCATCACTCATTAAACTCAGTCAAAGTCAGTAGATAAGCGTTTACTGAATGAGGCAAACATTTTTTACATTTTAAAAGATGTCTACCAGTCTTCAATTTTTTCTATCAAATCAAATCAGATGGGCTTGGTCGGCAAACACACAGCGATCTGACCTCCACTATACCCCAAATGCGCCATTCATTCTCTCTCCCTTAGGTGAGCAATGTGAGGGAATCTAGATTCCCTCAGCTAGTTTTCCTAGTTTCTAGATTAGGCTAGTCGCTCTAGGGACTCTAGAAACTGAAGTTCAAACTAACATATACTTGTGGGGTGTTGAATGAAAGCTTATGTTAAGGACTGTCGGTTGGGACTGGTTAGAGGTCTGTGATTGCTCTGTAGAGAGAATTACAGAGATTTTCCTGTTTCTGTGAAATAGGATGAGGTGAGAGTGAAGTGGTATGTGAGGTACTTGACTCTAACCATTAGAGGTGGGGGGAGAGTGGGGTGAACGCTGCCCCCCCACCATGTGAGACATTGCGCCTTGTCTTTAGGCCTCCCCCTCCTTGTGACGTCACAGGACGCTTCAGGGTGAGTGAGGCTTGTGATTGGGGTAGGCATGTCTGGTCTGAGCTGTGTTTTGGCGCGAACGGCTGTGATTGGAAGCGGCACGAGGGAACTGTGCCAGCTTCGTGCTGATTGGTCAAGACAAAATAGGGGAGGAGGTATGGGCATTTGAGTTTCCCTGCCCGCCATAGAGGCAGTTTGAATTGGGCGGCAAGCGGAGGAAGAAGTGACTGGTGGAGGTGGCAGGCCTGCCACATCCACCCCCGTTAATCGCTTCTGTCATCCAAATTACTCATCGAGTATGGCACTCCTGCCATCAGGGGTTGTGTCAAGGCCCAATTGGCGTGAATTGGGGCCAAGGATTTATGAAAGGAACAGTAAAAAGCTAAATAGACAGTTGACAGTGTTCACCCAAGAGGCAGCTGGCAGAGCCTCATGGTGTAACAGGTGGTTTGAATAACCTGTCTAGTGTTGATGGACAATTGGTGGAATCAGGCTAGTGTAATTGTGGTGAGATTACAGGCCCATGTTGGACTTTGAATTCCGCCAGGCGGCGTCAGTGTGGGGACGCCGCCGGCCATTGTCACCCCAGTGTAGAGCAAGGCAGGCTCTGGTTGCTGGAGTTGTTGGTGATTCCCCATCCATGTGTGTATGCCCAGGGGCCACCCCCAGGCCACCCCAGGCCGCTCAGCCGCTCGGCTCGGCCCGGCTCGACCAACCCGCCTGCCCGCGCGCCGGCTACCCCACCCGCCAGTCGCGCACTTGCTACCCCCCCCCTCCCCCCTCTCAGCTCGGGAGGGGCGCTGTGGGCCACGCGGTGGCCACATGCCTTGGCCACCCCCTTGGGCCACTTGGCCACTTTCCCGGGACAGCCTAGGGCCACATCTTGTCGACGCATGAGGAGCAAGCTAAGTGTTCACAGCTAGAGTGGTAGTGACCTGGGAAATGAGTGAAATAAGGAGAGGAAAACATGAGTACGATAGTCAGTGTAACAGTGTCTCAGTATTAGTGGATATTCACGGTAAAGCTGTGTTGTCCCATAGCCCTGCCAGGCTAGGGAAGCAGCTGAGAGACAGCTGTCAGTGGCACGTTCAGGTGACTGGTAGGGCGGTACCTGGAGATAGATGTTGTACACGGGACCACACTGTAGTATCATGATGTATATAAGTGTGTAGACTGACTCGAGTAGGTACCGGTCAGTGTAGAGATTTACCATATAAGTGATCCAGCCTGTCGATTCTATAAAATCGTTCAGACTTGATTAATGCCATAGAGTACCGCATATAAATTGTATCATTAGAGGTAGGCAGGCCAGGTTGCAGGGATGTCAGTGGGTACCCTGAGGTCTGTGTAGTTAGTTACATTTACATTATGATATAATTTTCATTGATTATGTGAATGCCATTTCTATATGTTCATTTGCATGTTTATGTACTGTGTTGTGTGGTGAGTCAGTAGATGTGATTGCTGACTGATTGCCTAATGATGTCATTAGCATGTGGGGTATGCTGACGGCATCATTATGTTATAGGTTTGTGCAGTGTTATCAGTTTATACGATATTGCTGCCCTGAGAGCTGTGTTGAGGGTTTAAGGGACCTCTAGGATTATTCAGGGGAATTCACAGTACTTAATGAGAGCAGGCAGTTGATGGGTTAATTGCCTTGCTGAGGTAAGTGTGTGTTCACAGTAGTCCTTTGCAACGGTTGCAAGATAAGGGGGGCAGTAATATTGGTATACTCTTGTTGTTGCACAACCGTGTGTCATTATTGTGTGGGCACAGTAATTAACGAGTTGCAGTAGCCGCATCCGTATGTGGGCAGTGCATTTGTGTTGTTGCATGCCATTGTAGTGTGACCTATGTAACACTGGGGTTACTTTGTTTCTTTAAGTTGTGTTGAGGACTTAAGGATTCAGTGAGTTAATAACTGGGGAATTAACTGGATAAGGGGTGCACACTTATTGTGGAGTGAGTGAGGGCTGTTATGAGAGAGAACAGCGTTGAGCTTGAGTGAGATACTCTCGGGAGCAATTAATTGTCCGTGTGACAACTAATTGACCACTCTAGCTAATTATGTAATTAGCCTTCTCATCATGAATTCACGTAGTGGGAGAGGATCTGTCAGAGTCTGTCAGTATTTGTGTGAACGTAATTTGCTCGAGACTAATTACCTTTCAGGGGTATAGCAATTAGTGGCTCATGTTAATTAGTGGAGTAATTAACGTCTGAAGGCTCAGATGACTCGGTAAAGCGAGGTCATGGAGCTAGCATAAATCGTTGTATTAATCATATCCTGTCTGAGGACAGTGGATTAATGACACTTAATTAGTTAATTCGGGGTAATTAACTCCTTTCCAGTGAATTCACAGTATTTGATGAGACCTGCTTAGGCAGTGCGGAGTGAGACGTATTTATGAATGATTATTTATTGGTCCTGGTGACAGTTAATTAATTGCTCAGAGTTAATTAGGGTAATTAACACTAGTAATTTTTTGACACAGACTGTTGAGAAGCTACCAAGTTAGGGTAGGCTTAGTTAACGTAACTCAATGGGGATGTAATTAGTGGTCCGTTTGACCTTAATTGAGGATAACTCATTGAATATTTGCTTGGAGTCAAGTGTGATGTAATATAAGTTTGAGTTATTGTTAACAAGAGAGACAAGTGTTAATGATTAACGTAGAGTATCATCATGTTGTTGTCTAGTGGGAGACAATTGTTTGTGATTACTGTAGTACTTTGTTGCTGACTGCTGCGATAAGTCAATTAACGTAATTAATCACTTAAGGCAATTTCTTTTGGTTGTCGTCTGGTGACGAGAGTAGAGTAATCTAGGGAATTGTGGAGCTGTGTCCCAGAATCCCGCCTTGCCTGTCTTTGTTACTATTTACAGGGCAACTTCTTGTAGGGAGTTGCAAAGAGTGTTCACACAGGGTTGTGATAGGGGGGTCACTGTTGGACTACCCTCCTAGTTACGTGGGTCTCTCCTGGGGGGCGGGAGGACCCCTAAGCTTGTGATTATAGTAGCTGTCAGGGAAACCGAGACACTATTGATTGCATGCTTGTGTCTTCAGTGGATATCCTTCATTTGTTCAGTTAGTTCATGTTGTCAGCCCGAAGTGTCAGCAAGATGGAGCCTGCTGTCACTTCTCGAGGGGCTGTTGAATAGCTGTGTTGCAAATGCCACTGGATGGACAATAACGTAACCATTCGCTGTGGTGTAACTTAGTCTGTGATATTTTTCTTTGATTTGCAATATTGCGTCATCAGTGGGCACACCTGTGTTCAGGTTAGTTCAGTATGCAGCCTCACAGCAAGGGTTGCTATTTAGCTGTTTGTTATCATGCCACTGGATGGACATTAACGTAATGTAAACTCGGTAATGTAGTAGTTAGTCTCTTGTTATTAATAAAGTGTTATGTTATAGAAAACGGTCTTTGTTGTCAACCCTTCAAACATATTATTCCACCATATTTCTGCATATTACGATTAAATGTTGATGTGATCTTGATATGACGGCTGTTCTTGGGAATTCGAATTCCAATTCATAGCGCCACATCAAATATAAATATTTGATTGTGAGAACCCGTCGGTTACCCTTTATTAGTTTTAACGTCCTGTTTAACTAGGAGGAGCCAGCGGCCTATTGTGGACAGGTTTTCACCTCTAGTGGTGGAAGCCTGGCGGTTTGCTCCCGCTTTTCCTTTTTCTATTGGACTCATGCTTAACTGCCGTGAGCAGACTTTAAACTTGTAGTCCACCTCCTTAGGGAGGTAGGCGTAGAAAAAAATCTCCCAAGCAATGTTCCCCACATACAAATTCCAAGCATGCACTGTTTGCAAAGTAAACATATATAAGACTAATGTGGAAAATCTTAGTCTTGATATTATTATTATTTTTATATTTTAAATTGACTTGTTCATTATCACTGAGTTCAAGGCTGCCTCAAAGACCTACCTTATCCAACTGTAAACAGTAACCGATGAGAATAAGACCGGGTGAGTCGATAGTGAAATAGTTAGCTCAGGGTTAAGTGAGTTAGAGAAAAGGGACTCCGTCAGACCTTGAACCATTTAGCGCTGTACTTAATTCTAAACGTTTTACTGAATGAGGGAAACATTTTACATCTTAAAAGGTGTCTACCAGTCTTAAATTTTTTTCCGACTTGATGAAATAGCTTCTACCATCACTCAGTAACTCAGTAAAGGCAGTCAGCCAGTCAGTCAAACAGCAACAGTGAACTGAAGACTAATATGCTATCACATTTTAAATTAAAATAATTTCTACTATCATCAACCCTGTATTGAGTTGTCGCCGGTTATCAGCCTACATTCCTTTCACATAACTTTTTTTTGTCAAACATGAGTTAGTGAACTGAAGACTGTATCAGGCTAAAATCGTAGTCTAGTTATTATTATTATTATTATTATATATATATATATATATATATATATATATATATATATATATATATATATATATATATATATATATATATATATATATATTTTAAATTCGCTTGTTCATTATCACAGAGTTCAAGACTTGCCCGCTCTAAGGCCGGCATCAACTAAAATGGAAACATTAAGCAAAGAGAATAAGGCCTTGAACTCAGGCTATGGGACTCAAATCATTGCTGCTGTGTGTTTTACATCTCGTAAAACAAAATGCATACATTTTCAAATGCTATATATTTGGGCAGCAGAATGTTTGTTTTCCCGCATTATGTTACATAGACTGTGTTACAAGAACGGATAAAACAGTCACACAGTAATAGAAAGGTGTTTGCATGTTGGTCCAGTTACGAGTTAAAACACACAGCAGCAATGATTTGAGTCCCATAGCCTGAGTTCAAGACCTTATTCTCTTTGCTTAATTTTTCCATTTTAGTTGATGCCGGCCTTAGAGCGGGCAAGTTTTGAACTCTGTGATAATGTACATGCGAATTTAACAAATATATATGTATATATATATATATATAATAACAACAAGACTGATTTTAGACTGAGACAGTTCACTAACTCATGTTTGACCGTGAAAAAGTTACGTGAAAGGCAT
The DNA here is from genome assembly GCF_040958095.1 of Procambarus clarkii. Lineage (NCBI taxonomy): Eukaryota > Metazoa > Arthropoda > Malacostraca > Decapoda > Cambaridae > Procambarus > Procambarus clarkii. The sequence continues at coordinate 19,957,285 of NC_091185.1, forward strand.
GTAGGCTGGTAACCGGCGACCACTCAATACAGGGTTGATGATAGTAGAATTTAATTTAATTTAAGATGTGATAGCATATTAGAGTCTTCAGTCCACTGTTGCTGTTTGACTGACTGGCTGACTGCCTTTACTGAATTACTGAGTGATGGTAGAAGATATTTGAACAAGTCGGGAAAAAATTTAAGACTGGTAGAAACCTTTTATGATGTAAATTGGTTCCCTCATTCAGTAAAACGCTTAGAATTAAGTACAGCGCTAAATGCGTCAAGGTCTGACGGAGTCCTTATTCTCTAACTCACTTAACCCTGAGCTAACTATTTCACTATCGACTCATCCGGTCTTATTCTCATTGGTTACTGTTTACAGTTGGATAAGGTAGGTCTTAGAGGCAGCCTTGAACTCAGTGATAATGAACAAGTCAATTTAAAATATAAAAATAATAATAATATCAAAACTATGATTTTCCACAATAGTCTTATATATGTTTACTTTGCTAACAGCACATGCTTGGAATTTGAATGTGGGGAACATTGCTCACCTAAGGGAGAGAGAATGAATGACGCTTTTGAGGTATAGCGGTGTGTTTGCCGACCTCGCCTATCTCATGACTGAGTTCACTGAGTGATGCTAGCACTGATTTGATTTGATAGAAAAAATTGAAGACTGGTAGACATCATTTAAAATGTAAAAAAATGTTTCCCTTATTAAGTAAACGCTTATCTACTGACTTTGACTGAGTTTACTGAGTGATGCTAAATGCGGCGCCGTAGTTTGATTAGATAGAAGAAAATTGAAGACTGGTAAGCGATGAGCCTCGTTACTCAGACTGAAGGCAAAATTAAAAGATTTATACCTCAGGCTATAGTCGTTATTTGTTGGGAATATAGAGACATGCGTGTAAACCCCCCCCCCCCCAACCTCGGAGGGGAAGATGTAAACAGACCTGAGTGCTAGGTGTTGGGGGGAGGGGGGTGGTGGGGGACCTTCTGGGTATGGTGTGTGGTAACATCTCATTTAGTTCAGTTATGTTTCAAACTCCCAAGAGGTTACTCAACGCCTCGATGCCTTCCTCCTCGGCCAAATGATATATAAAGTCTTTACACCTTTAACTATTTATTGTCTGGTGAAAGACATACTAGACCACAGGCTGATACATGCCCACGATATTATTTTTAATATTATCGTTGTAAATCGCTTAAGTGTTTAATAAAATAATAAATTAATATAATGTGATTACTTTTTCCCTCGTTTATTGTGGACTGATGAAATGTGAAGTGTGGAATGGTCGAGTGATTGATGATGACTGTCACCTGCATGGGAGGGGGATGTGGGGAGAGGGGAGGATGTGACATATGACCCCACCATCTTAATGCAATCATGGGCCACTCATGCGTGAGGAGTCAAAGACCACACACCGGGGGCTCGCGACATGGAGGAGGTACACAACTGCTAGTACAGTTCACAACTCCTATGTGGTCTGCTGGTATGTGGTGAGAACCTCATGTCTATGTGGGCACATGTGGGCCTGTGATTATGTGATGGTGCTGTGTATGTACCGCTCTGGAAGCTAGGTGTGGGAGTGAGGGGAGAGACCCACCCACACTGTTTACAGAAAAAAAACTATTTACGGTTCATTGACACACTCCATCTGCTGCTCAGACGCTCTACCGCGAACACAGACCTGTCTGACGTGAAAACTAATCGCCGACATTGAACACCAACGACACAAACAGAATTGTGTGAAAAAGTTATACGTTTTTTTCCCTACATAAAACAGTGTTTAAAAAAATAGAATGAGACCCCACTATCAGACAAAGCTACCACCTGCTCCCCTTCCTTCTCCTGTCCCCTATCCCCTCCTTCACGTGCCCTACCCCTAACCACCCATCATAAAAGCCCGGTCTCCTATCTTGTCACGGGTAGGGGGGTCCCCTCTCTATGCCTCCTCAACATATGCTACATACTGTTATTTAACTATATATATTTACATGCGATTAACTCTACGGCATATGTTCATACATATTCATCTACAACAATTGCTCACCTGAACACCACACCTGTTCCTATACTTCCTACATGACCCATATGCCACTGCCCCAGTCCAACATGATTCTACTGAGTGATTAGTGCCGCGCGGCCGGACGGCATGTGCGCACACCCAGGGGAACCCCCAGAACCCTTTGTGACTAGACACCTGCGCACCACCTGAGCAGGGGGGCCTAATTGGCTCACCTGCTCAGGTGGTGTGCGCAGTTCTAGTCGCACTTTACCCTACTAACATCTTCATGAGAGTGCCATTGTAGCATGCTACCAAACCGTTTCCCATCGCATGATACGGTGTGGAGAGGGATGCTCTCGCTGTGAGCAGACGTCTTACTTGGTCCATCATTCTACTGGTAAACTAGGTTCCTCGGTTGCTATGAATCCACTCAGGTATACCATGGCGACTGAGAAAACCTACTATTGCTTTTGCTACCATTATCGTCTCAATGTTCTTCAGGGCAGCTGCTTTTGGGTACCTTGTGGCATGATCGACCATGGTCAGGATGTACTTACTGCCGTCATTTGCACTCGGATGCAATGTGCACTGCAATGAGCCATTCAAGTCAGCTGTGGGAGATATCTTGAAAGACCACTATGCTTACACTCTTAAACTTCCCAAAACATGCGCCAGACGGCACTTCTTTCACTTCACAGAACATGCGCCAGATCATAATACTTTCTCTTATGCTTCCCAGAACATGCACCAGACGGCACCTCTCTGACCTATACTTCCTAAAACATGCGCCAGACGGCACTGCTCTCATCTTTACTTCAAAGAACATGCGCCAGACGGCACTACTCTCTCTTATGCTTCCCAGAACATGCACCAGACATCTCTACTCTCACTTATACTTCATAGAACATTCACCAGATAGCACTACTCTCACTTATACTTCCCAGAACATGCACCAGACGGCACTACTCTCACTTATACATCCCAGATATTGCACCAGAAGGCACTATTTCCACTTATCCTTCCCGGGAACATTCCCCGGATGGCACTACTCTCACTTATGTTTCCCAGAACATGCGCCAGATGGCACTACTCTTACTTAAACTTCCCAGAACATTCACCAGATGGCACTACTCTCACTTATACTTCCTAGAACATGCAAAAAATGCCACTACTCTCACTTATACTTCCTAGAACATGTGCCAGACAGCACTACTCTCACTTATACTTCCTAGAACATGTGCCAGACAGCACTACTCTCACTTATACTTCCCGGAACATGCGCCAGACATCACTACTCTCACTTATACTTCCCAGAACATGTGCCAGACGGCACTACTCTCACTTATACTTCCCAGAACATGCACCAGATGGCACTACTTTTACTTATGCTTCCCAGAACATGCGCCAGACGGCACTACTCTCCCTTATTCTTCCCAGAACTTAAACCAGATGGCACTACTCTCTCTTATATTTCCCAGAACATGCGCAGGAGTCACTACTGATCCTTAAGTTTCTCAGAACATGTAAAACATGTTCCAGATGGCACTACTCTCACTTAGGCTTCCAAGAACATGCACCAGACAGCATTATTCCCGCGTTTGTTGCAGCATGGTGGTGATCTTTGCTGCTCCCACTCCTGCAATATGGTGTTGATCTTCACTATTCCCACTCTTGTTGCAGCATGGTGGTGATCTTCAGTGCCTTCACCGGACTCTTCATCAAAATCCGGGAAACAAGGCTTTGCACGTCTTTCTCCAGTGACAAGAGGACCATTGCTCTTCGCTTCTTCTTCATCGTCATCACCAACTGCCTGTGTTGGCTGCCCATCATTCGTGTCAAGGTGGCCGTGCTGGCCAACATTGACGTCCATCGTGAGTAGCTTGTTTGTGACGGCCTGTGGCGGCCTGGGGCAGCCTGTGGTGACCTGGGATTGCCTAGAGTGGCCTGGGACGGCCTGTGGAGCCAGGGGGGGGGGGGTTTCTGTGGAGGCCTATTATGGCCTGTGGAGGCCTATCGAGGTCTGATGCGGCCTTGGGTGGCCTCTGGCGGTCTGTGGCAACTTATGGAGGCCTGGGGCGGCCTGGGGAGGCCTATGACGAGTAGTGGGATAAGCTTAGTCCGGGGTTCCAGGAAAAAAAAGGTCAGAGTTTTATTCCTCGCTGTGTCACATGCGTTTGAGACCGAAAAGTAGAGACCCACTGCGGAAAATATGTTCATAGAAGCTCGTTAATTAAAATAGACCCCTTTAGCAGTAACTTTTAGTCTTGTGTCCATTTACTGCTGTGTCACCAATTAAAACGAGAAATTTGTCAGACACCAGTTTAAGACCGGAATTTGTCAGAGTTTTAAACCTTGCTGAGGTCTTAAAAGAGTTCTGATGGATATAATTCAATTCTATGGACTAGAGCAGATATTTTTAAAAAGTGGATCAGAAACTAGTTCTTGGACCAGACTCTATACATTTATAAGTGTAGTTTCGCTATTAACTGATCAATTTCCCTGAAATTTAAAACATAGTTATTTCGAATGTAATAATAAACAAAAATTGAGTTACCGAGTTCTAGCTCTCGTCCTCCGACTTAATTTATATTCGTAGATTCGATACTAAAAGTTCAATCCCCTTGAAATTTAAACCCACTGTATTTCATACATAGGAAAATAGATCAAAGCAATTACCCAGCTCTAGCTCTAGTCCTCCGTTGTATTTTACTCCTACAACTCCAGTATTAACCAATCAATTTCCATGAAATTGAAACCGGCTGTATTTCATACATAGTAAAATACAATAGTTTAGTTAACGATATCCAGCTCCTTTCCGCCACCTTAGTTCTCACAAATCCGCTATTATACAATCAATTTCCTTCTGATTTAAAATATAGTTATTTCAGATCAAGTAAATAAGGTCAAGGAAGTTACCGAACTCCAAATCCTGTCCTTACTTCATTCGTATAACTTTGCTACTATTAATCCAAATCCCATTAAATTTAAAACAGCTAAAACAGTCATATGTTATTTTCTTGAGAAGAGGTTATCTTGAGATGATTTCGGGACTTAGTGCCCCGCGGCCCGGTCCTCGACCAGGCCCCCCAGGAAGCAGCCCATAGTAGCTGTCTGTGGGGGGTTTCTATTTTGCTTTCCCGACTGCAATGGGTACGTCGCCAATGTACATGTGGCTGATGCTTCACGAAGCTGTCGAAATCAGCAGAGAAAATACGAGAGCAACCGTACAGGGCCTGGGAGCAAGGTCGATTTAGAGTCCTTGAGATTCTCTTCTCAGACTAGCCTCACCTGGTCCTGGTCCACGTTGGTCGTTGGAATCTCCTCAATGCTTTAACACTTTAATGGACTCCTAGGGTCCTCATCACATTTATAGTTTAGTGAATAATAGGCAACTCGGTGTTGGAGACACCGAGTTGGAGACACCGAGAGCTAAAGGCTTGAGTAATATTGGCAGTATTCAGAAGTGGTTCAATGGAAACACCGCATAAAGCTTAACATTAGTTTATTGACTAACTTAACTACTAATACAAAGGGTGCTTGATTTACTTTAGATTGGCGTCAGAAAGGCAATGGTTGCATTAGCGAGGCTCTTGACGTCTGGCTAATCGATTCGGATCCACTCGTGGAGAAACACCTAATTTAACACAATTGACAGCCAATTATTAACTCGGCAAACCTAACTGCCGGTGTGCAAAGGGATCACAGGAGTTCAAACTGGATACTCGGATAATGATGATGCACAATAAATCACAATGGGACAGGCTTTCATAACATGCACAATAATAATATCACACAATAACTAAATGTGTGGTGTACGTGAAGCTCACATTCACAGACAGGTGTAATGTCGTGATACCACACAGATAAGCACGCATACACTGTCGGGTGTCTAGGTCTCCACCTATACCTGTGTCAGGTATAAAATGTAAGAACTATGGTTGATCCCACAGATCAATACAGACAGACTCAATAATACAATAACAAGATCTTGTACTTACAGGTAGGCTACCTCTCTTATTCACTCACTCACTCAGGCACATATTTGCAAGAACTCGTAGGTGGCCTGACAGCTGGTTTCACTCGTTCTGACGTGAGACCATTGGCGACAGGCTTTCCCACAAACCGTACTTGACACGGAGGGTACTCGCAGGAGGGCGCGCTGTATGTCTAACAGACACACGCACACACTTGATGGCACTGGCGGTGAGTAAGGTGGTGATGTCACATAGTACAGTGAGGCAGGGCGGCTGGCGGATTGAGGCTAGCTACACGCACTGGTGTGAGATGGCGGCGGTGAGTGGTGGCGGACGGCGGCTGATTATATGGTACCAAGCGGTACACTGTGGTAAAAGTCACACACAGATTTACTTAGGCGGCGGCACTACCATAGTTCACTCTAGGTTTCTCACAGATGATCTCAACTTGTCACCAGGGTTACCTGATACCAGTCTGTTTCGCTCCGGGGATTTGTCACTAGGCTTCTAAACCTTATTGTCATGATCACGATTCCGGGCGAGCGTTGGTATATCGAAAAGACGCTGAGTTAAACTTGACGGTGAGGAATGGACGGTGTTCAGTCTATTGGCCGATAGACAGAACCAGACACGTCCACTAGCTACGAACTTCCTCACGTGAATACCCTTGCCAGCGGCTGCAGGGTATCTTGTGGGACACAACACAAGGGGTTACAATTTGATCAATGGCATTGCAGCAAAAAAGCAGGAACCAATCATATTGATTATTCCATGATTAGTAACAGAGGTGACGTCATGAACGTCACGACCACGTCACAGTTGTTATTCTCCATCCACCGGTTGAGGCTGACCTCAGAGATCAGATCTGTCGCCTCGCTGGAATCCTCTCTCTCTCTCTCACGATAGCACATCCACTGTATACCCAATGACTCTATGGCATGGATGCTTAACTTCCCTGTATCTACTTCCTGCCTGGACATACGGCAGCCTCCATATTTTAAACGTATTCCTGGTTATGTGGGCATCCTGGGGATACCCAACATGACAGTTTACTATCCAGGGTTAACAGAGATAGGACTTGTGCACGAGATCGGTGCACTGTGCACTGCAATGAGCCATTCAAGTGAGCTGTGGGATAATCTTGAGAGACTAACCTCTCAAACTTTCCAACTCCCAGGTATCTATTTACTGCTAGGGAGGCCGGTCGGCCGAGCGGACAGCACGCTGGACTTGTGATTCTGTGGTCTCGGGTTCGATCCTAGGTGCTGGCGAGAAACAATGGGCAGAGTTTCTTTCACCCTATGCCCCTGTTACCTAGCAGTAAAATAGGTACCTGGGTGTTAGTCAGCTGTCACGGGCTGCTTCCTGGGGGTGGAGGCCTGGTCGAGGACCGGGCCGCGGGGACACTAAAGCCCCGAAATCATCTCAAGATAACCTCAAGATAGGTAACAGGAGGGGACTCTGTTACACAAAGTAAAGAAAATCAAGTTACCGAGTTCTAGCTCTTGTCCTCTGCCTTATTTCATTCGAATAACTTTTTTTCCTGACTGTCCAATTCCCCTAAAATTTAAACCAGCTGTATTTAAGACGCAAGTAAATATAGCACTTTAGCTACCGAGCTCCAGCATATGTACCTCGCCTTACTTTCCTCATGTAACTTCGTTGGTATACAATCAAATTTCTAGAGATTTAAGATGCTTTATTTTGTACTTAGTAAAATAGATCAAATCAATTACCGAGCTCCAACTCCTGTCCTCTGCCTTGGTTCAATGTTCATCAAAGTTTGTTAATTAGTTATTCTAGAACAAGTAAGTAGCTCTCATCTATTACCTTGGCTCGCATTACCTTATCAAAGTACGCACAAATCTAACCACACCTGTGTAAATATCTTTATCTCTCCCGTCTTCCTTCCTCAATATCTCTCCCTCCCCCCCAGCCCCTACTCCCCCTGCATCACACCCCTTCTCCATCTCATTCAAACCTCCCCTCAAGAATTTTAAATGTAGCTATTATTCAATAATCTTACCGTATTATTGTGTTCTTTCCATGTTCAGGACATATTCTCTGCAAGTTCAATTCATACTTTTCACCTGTTTCTCAAAGTTCTTCCCATTCTCTTCCATGTTCTCTGTGTTCTTTTTCATATTCTCCATGTTCTAAAATGTTCTTTACAAGTTCATTGTTCATCCATCGTATACTCTGTATATTTTTCTCATGTTTTTTAGTATCACCCCTTGTGTTCTTTGTATTCAATGCATTTTCTTACATGTTCTCTAGTTCTTTGCATGCTCCATGAGACTTAAAAGAGCTATTATCATGTATCTTATCATATGTAAATACACAAATACATATTCGTGCATGTTCTCCGTGCATCTTCTTACTAATTCTTACAAACTCCCTCAATCCTAACATGCCCCGACTAGTTCTCCGCTTATCTCCCTACCCTTTCTGACAATTTTCCTCCATCCATTAATCCTCAACTTGTTCTGATCCGTTCATTGCATTCCCTTACATATTCTCCTCTTTTCATGTTCTTTGTTTCTCTAAACCAATTATTTCTGCCATTCAGTAAGTAGTTCATTGTTATATATTATCAACAACAATATTAATAATTCTCCACAAGTTATTACAGAGTTTATTTACTTAGTCATTTACCAGGTTTATTTTAAAGAACTATGTCAATGTATTTCTGCTTAACAACTTATTATTTCTTACCAACACTATCCTTAACAAATCTGCACTTTATACAGTAACAAATTTACTGAACAAATTTAAGAATTTTTTCTTATCGTTTCTCAACTAAAATTATTCGTCAGTCAACTGAAAAGAGTCACGTTCATTATCTTTTCTTGTCGTTTCTTAACTAAAATTATTCATCAATCAACGGAAAAGTTTTCTTTCATCATTTCTTAACTAAAATAACACTTTTGTTGGAAAGTTCCAACACTAATACATCCTTATTGTATTGTAATTCATCACCATTGTATACTAGTCAACATGATAGAGTTGAATAATATTCTCGCCTTGTCAGTATTCTTTACAAGAATTAATACCTGATAATATAACAACTAGTGATCTAATAACAACGAGTTATCAACTAAAAGATCACTATATAACAGTTTATATGTTATCTTAAACTAACATGGAGGAAACAAATTCTCTCCATTTCTCATTTAATAAGAACACTGTTCGTATTAATTATTACTCAACGAGTAATAATTAATAAAATAATTAAAATTAAATAAATAATTAAAATTTAAATAATATATAACTCCCTATAATTGCGACCCTATTCTCATTAACTTATAAGGTAGAGTAATTACAAGGAAAAGAATTTTCCGTTTCTGCTAAAATATGCTGCGCATGCCTCTAGAGAGGGGTTGAGGGAGGAGGAGGGAGACGCCACATGCTGCTTGTGGATGATGCCATAGACAACGTGGCAGCATACGTACAGAGAGGTGAAACTTTCGTCAACTACACGATCTTGCTATATATTATCGGAAATATACTATATATATTTCATAATTTTCACTGTGTGCACGTGCACATTTATATATTTCAAAATCTAAAAAACTCAAAAACACAGCACATATATTCACATTACAGCACCATTAATTAATTCATGCCAGCCTTTATTAGGTAGGAATTTAGGCTGTGATTGTGCTCAGTTTTGCACAAACGCAGACTAAAGAATTTAGTAGTTTCTTTAGTAGAAATTACATTTTACCCTCTGTGACCGACAATGTCCTCCCTGACACAACTCGTCTCAATCTACAGACTCCCACACCCAATTTTGACTTGGACTGAGTTCGATCCCTGAGGTTCTCCTCAGGGAGGGGACGGTTCTAGTCGCATATCCCACTACTCCTGGTGACTGGAAGATTCTTACCTCAGTGTGAGGTATAGGTCTGAGTGTTGTGAGCAACAGACTATGTCTGTTGCTCACAACAGACATAGTCGTGCTACCAGACATAGCACGACATAGTCGTGCTATGTCTGGTAGCACGACTATGCACGACACAACACATGTCTGGTAGCACGACACAACAGACATAGCACGACATAGTCGTGCTATGTGCTACCTTATACATGAGGTATAGACAGCAAAATTTATAAATTGGTGTGGTTTAGGCTAACATATGTGGTACATTGCTGGTAACCACAGATAGTGAAATATGGTTAGCCTAGGTTACTACACATGGTAATTAGTTATAGTTAAGTAGGATAACTTGATTCAGCTATCTATCTGGTTCGAAGGCCCAAATTTGTGTCGTGAAGGAAAGCTAGCTCTTAATATATTGATATTTAATTGATTGATTCGAGTTACTCGAAGGACCACCCTATTTTTACTGAAAAGGGAAACAGATACATAAGCAATAGAAAAGGACTGAAATACCAGTGCCTGTGGATAATGTAATCATTAGGAGTTATTTATTGAATGTTAATGGACTGTAAATTAAACTACTATTCAAGAGTTAAGCTTTCCCAAACTTCACAATTGAGGGTTAATACTAGAAGTTGAGTTACTCCTAGTACGCTTCATCGAGGCTGGTTCTTCCTCGAATAAAATTAGTAAATCTTACTAAGCTATATAAGTAATATGAACATTTGATAATTTGGTTAGTATCAAGAATATATTAGATAATGGTTAGATAAGAAAATTGTTCCTATCGAAAGTTCATGAGGCTATAGAATTATACTTGACTTCCTAGCACATATAAATGAAATATAATTTCAAAATATTATTAGGTTTCAAATGTTCCTAAGTAAGCAATAACTAAATTGAAATAATCACAGCTGCTTAGCTGTGACAGTGAACGGAAGTGTGGTGTTGAGATGGCATCATCTGGAACTTGCTGGAACATGTGACCTGCTAGTGTAGCGTGGGAAATTGTAACACTCACGGCTGCTCCAACACACGCTGGAAACTCAATGTAGTGTAAAAATTGTCTACACAAGTTAAATCATATCATTACGATTCAATGAAAGGGACAAATTAAATTCCCTGAGGACGTACTTGTCGTTTGGGGAGGGATCACGACGTAACGATGGACGAAGGATAAAGTTTACATATATAGAGCTCCAATACGAACACTAGACCACTTAACCTGCTGGTGGTCCACCGATGCAATCCTTGGATCGCTAATGGAGTAATAGCACACTCCAGGGCCGATTAATAGCAAAGGCCGATCGTGCAGATGATGAAAGTTTCGCCTCTCCCTGGACTTATGGCCGCCTCATTGTCTCAGGCGTCGTCCACCCGGGAGGGGAGCCGAGCGGACAGCACGCTGGACTTGTGATCCTGTGGTCCCAGGATCGATCCCAGGCGCCGGCGAGAAACATTGGGCAGAGTTTCTTGCACCCTATGCCCCTGTTACCTAGCAGTAAAATAGGTACCTGGGTGTTAGTCAGCTGTCATGGGCTGCTTCCTGGGGGTGGAGGCCTGGTCGAGGACCGGGC
>NC_091185.1:19973717-20028717 GCF_040958095.1 Procambarus clarkii
TCTGACCTCTTCGTGATTCGATGACCGTTGACCTGACTCTATGGCTAACTTGTACAGAGGTGTAACTTTTACATTGTCTGCCGCCGCCTGACTGACGCCCGTGGTTTGTTCATCCTGCACGTGGCTTGTTCATGATGTTATGATCTTGAGGTTATCTTGAGATGATTTCGGGGCTTTTCAGTGTCCCCGCGGCCCGGTCCTCGACCAGGCCTCCACCCCCAGGAAGCAGCCCGTGACAGCTGACTAACACCCAGGTACCTATTTTACTGCTAGGTAACAGGGCCATAGGGTGAAAGAAACTCTGCCCATTGTTTCTCGCCGGCGCCTGGGATCGAACCCAGGACCACAGGATCACAAGTCCAGCGTGCTGTCCGCTCGGCCGACCGGCTCCCTATGTTCATGTATGATGTTCATGTACTATGTACTGCTCTCTTGTTACAGGGAGAGGGAGAGGGGGAGAGAGAGAGAGAGAGAGAGAGAGAGAGAGAGAGAGAGAGAGAGAGAGAGAGAGAGAGAGAGAGAGAGAGAGAGAGAGAGAGAGAGAGAGAGAGAGAGAGAGAGAGAGAGAGAGAGTGGAGAGAGAGGGAGAGAGGGAGAGAGGGAGAGAGAGGGAGAGAGGGAGAGAGGGAGGGAGAGGGAGGGAGAGGGAGAGAGAGGGAGAGAGGGAGGGAGAGAGGGAGGGAGAGGGAGGGAGAGAGAGGGAGAGAGAGGGAGAGAGAGAGGGAGGGAGGGAGGGAGAGAGAGAGAGAGAGAATCTCACCGATCTGTGAGATTTACATTTATTTAATTTATATTAATTTATATAGAATTTATATTTACTCTAATTTATATATTTCGATAGCAATTTTTATGATGTTTAGTTATTCTCACAAATAAATCCTTACACATTAGGGGGGTTTATATTAAATGTATATATATGAAGCCAATCAAACGACAGTATTAAACTACATATAGTAGTAAATAAATTTTGTAGGTGCCTTATCTTATTGTATGGTAGGCCTAGTCCACCAGGTATAACTAGGATTAAGACACCAAATAATCCTCCTGTGAGGCTAGCATCCACCACTCAAGTAACTGATGTACCAAGATTAATTTTTGCTTCCTCTTCTTGTTCCTGTCAATGGGCACTAGCTGTAAGCCGGAATCCTAATATATGACAGCTATATCAAATGAAACATTTATATTATATAAGATAAGGACCAAGGTTTAATTACCTGGGTTGAGTCGTTCGTTCTTGATCTAACCGGAAATAATCCTATCTACATAACATTACTGGCCGATAATGATTTAGATAAGATTTCGGAAAGACACTTCCCTTGTGGTTGTTGGCAGCGTGTTGATGATGGTAGAAGCACTAATTTGATCTCCATAACACTTCATCCCAGAGAGAATTATAGGAGCTCAATTTTCTCCAGCGACTCTGGTCTAAACAATGGCTGACCTCCCTAACCACTGATGCTCCTAGTTCTCTTTGTCCAGATGTCAGTAAGTGATAGAAGGGTCACATTTACTCTATTTTGATACTGATAATTAAGTTAATTCAAATTGATGTGTTTTTATGATGTAATAAGTCCAAAGACTACTGTATTAAGTATAATTCCCAACAGAATTGCTGGTGAATTTATAGCACTATGTGGCAATGATATCCCGTTTTCTATTGATGGAAAATTCCACTACAAGATACATTTTCTATGGGTTAACTTGTGTATACAACAACAGCAATATGATCTGCATATTGTATTTAATATTATTAAATGGCGTCGGGTTTTCCGACATAATTCCCCGGGGGGTTGCTCACAGGTCGAAGTTCTATTTAGAACAGACGAACACCGATACTCCTCCTTCAAATTATTAGATTAATTTGATGTAAGTAGTTAGTAATCACACATTTGTGTGTCTGTTCGTACAGGACAGATGTCCCATACTCGAGTTACAGGGGTTAGAAGTCTAATGCGATTTTATTTCCCTGTTAACTCTTTGGGAGGCTAAATTTCTAGCCTAATTACATATCATTCAACCGAGAGGACTGAATGTGATCGAGTATTACAATCAAGTATGATTCAGGGACTGTAGTGAGATCAGTGACATTAGATATAACTTGAAGCTTGTTCAGGTAACTGGTCACTGATATATACACTGAGGCCCATGGAATTCATCTTGATTAAATAATAAATGTATCAAAATTAGTCGTCGGATTAATTGAAGTTTAATTTAGTTGTTTCAGAGGATTGAATAGTCCATCATTAAAGTCAAGTATGGTTCTGAGACTGCAGTGGGTTCAGTGACATTGGTTGCAGTGACTTGTAGCTGTTAAGGCCGCTGTTCACTGATTTGCCACTGAGGCCTCATGAACTCATCTTCAGCTTTAAATTATGATATTAAGATCAACCTCTGTTGCTATAGTCAGCTGTAATCTCCTTAGTATAATGTTACTGAAGATATATAATCAGCTGACAAATTTAGATTTCTACTGGTATTGTTTATCTGCAGGCATAGGTCTCCTCAGGCTTAATACTGGAGCTGAGAGTAATTTGCCTCCTGCAGAATTTAGCATAGTTATGCCCTGATATTTAGTAGGGCTACTGATGAATTGATGGCAATAGTCTGTACCTACAAGGATACCGATGTCAGTGAGGTAGTCGGACTTAATATTATCTGCCAAATTTATTCCTCTTTTTCTCAGGAATTTGGCATTTGCTCCCAGACCTTGTACTTGTAGGTCTGCTGGTATTTTGTCCACCACAATGGCTTGTACTTGACAGACGTAGCTGCCTAAACGTACTGATGGTTGTACCCCTGGTAGACCTGAGGACCTGTATCTGTTTGAAACCGTGAGATATTGATTGGCATCTGGGTTACAGGCCTTAATTGTAGTTCATCTGTCAACTTTTTAGTGACATGTTCTCTGGGATCCTTGGTTAAACAACCCACGGGTATGGACCTAGGCCCTCTTATTCTGGATGGTAATTTGGGCAGTAGGCAAAGTCGTATTTCCTTTGGACTTTGCCGATTGGACACTAATTATTTGTTGCACCTTGCAGTACTGTACTGTGGTTGGAATGGTATCTTCCACCTTGGTTAGGAGACTTTGTTTTTGGTGTCTCCGCACAATGCTGCATGGTGCTGACCCTTGTTACCTCTATTACAGGTGTATAATTGGGTCTCACAGTCGTTGATGTTATGTTTCCTGAGGCACCTCGTGCAATGTTGCAAATCTTTGAGTCGCTCAACACAGGCGTCACTATCAGGAAAATTAGGGCAGTGGTACATTGAATGTTTCTCATTGCAGAACAAACATGTTCCATAGCTTCCAGTACCCTTTGGTGTCACGTTCTTGGGTGACACAGTAACTAGAGGCTTGGAGGGTCCCACTGCATATACGCCCACACTGCCACTGTTCCACTTTGGTGTTGATTTATATTGTTTCGATTGATTTGGAGTACCGTTGGTACTCTGTGGTTTACTATTATTGGTTTCTGAAGGTTTACTTGGTGGTTTTAATTTGTCATGTGTTCGTAATTGATGAACTGCTGAATGTAAACCTTCAGATATTTCATTCATAGATAAGATAGTTTTATTGTAATGAGCACTCATTTGTCTCAATATGTCCCTAGGTATTTTCTCCTGGACAATTATTTTCAAGACCCACTCAGCCCCGTTTGTATTGGCTGTCAGGCTGAGGGCTTTGACTATTGATTCTACCTCCAGCTTGAAAACTTGGAGTGAATCGGCTGAAGCCTCCGGTGAGGGTAAATGCAACAGGTCATGAACTAAATGTGATGTTCTTACTGTCACGGCGGTTCGAGTAGGGTGTGTGCACAAGACAACGAGGCCAGTGTTGGAGTCGCACCCCTAAATATGTGATGCTGAACCCCCTCTCCAAGATCAAGAGGCGTACAGGTGTGATCTCCTAGGTAAATTACAAGCACTCGTGTCCATTCAACCTGTTCTCGCAAATTTAATAAGTCAATATTGACTTATTAAATATGTGCATAGGTGACATACTTAACATAATAGTTTCCCTTGAAAAGCTTCATAGAAAACACCGACCTTACCTAACCTACTTAGTATGTTAAGATAAGCATCTTATTGCTTCGTAATTACAATTATTACCTAACCTATACTTATAATAGGTTAAGTAACAATTGTAATTACGAAGCTATAAGATGCTTATTTTAACATACTAAGTAGGTTAGGTAAGGTCGGTGTTTTCTATGAAGCTTTTCAAGGGAAACTATTATGTTTAGTATGTCACCTATGCACGCAACTAATAAGTCAATATTGACTTATTAAATTTGCGAGAACGGGTTGCTTCCTTATTGTGTGCGTGGCTACTGCATCTTGTGTATAATGATCATTTACCAATTTCTTCCACCTAATGTGACGAAGACCATCCTAAACTACTACAATGTAGTTGTTTACACTACTGTAAACTAGTGTTAACTATCATAGACTACTACAGTGTAGTAGTTCATGCTGGTCCTTGGAGGCTATGTTGTTCTCGTACTGCTCTACTGCTTTGAATTTCTGTGTATTCATTCCTCTTAACTATATTGTGGTTCACATCTCTTGTGTATGCACTACAGACCTGTTTTTAGTTGCAAGGATTCTCATTCAGAATACTAATAAAATTTATAACTATATTTGTAGTCAAATATCAAGACACCAAACACATCCGATTTCATTTAAAAGAATCTATTCATGACATTGCAGTGCCAGCCATTATTTTTAGGACATGAAGGATGTTGTCTTCCCAAATAGCAGTCTTATATTGATAATTTCTGCCGGCACTGACATGTGGCTTGTCTGTACCTGTGTAGAAGGGAAGTGGTGTACAAAGACCTTTAAGTTATTATTTTAAGAGAAAAATCTTTTGAGCAGATGTGAGGATCAGTCCAACATCCTGGGTCACCCAGACACTTGTCTTAACCTACGCACTGCAATATACTCAAAAGTAATGTAAACTAGGGTCTGCCCAAACCTGTTGGGAATTTGGAGGCACCGAGACTGTACCCAATACATCTCTGATATATCATGGTATCGCAATTGTATTTGTGCATTTAATGGAATCATTTGGTGGAAAACTGTATTACCTATACTAGATTTTGCAGGTTACGTGTAAAAATTGGATTGGGCACCAGCTTGGTGCTTACAAATTGCTCGTGGGTTTGGCCAGACTCCATGTTGTTTAAATTTCCCGACTCCATGTTTTGAGCATATTGCACTGCATGCGTTAAGGTGCACTTCTGGCTGGCCGACACACTGCTCCTATCATCCTGCTCCAAAGATTTACTCAGACATATGTTACTGCGAGTTGTTACTGTGTATGATTAAGATTAGGGTTGTCTGAAAAGATAAGTTTAGAGTTAGATATATATAGACCTGCATTTTTTGTTGGTATTGGGGTATACCCAGTAGGCCTACACCCACTGTCTTGTTGGTTCTGTGGTGTCTCAATGATAACCTTGATGGATTAGTTCTTTCCTCACTAAAATATTGTTTTTTAAACTTTTTACATGTTTATTTTCTTTATGATGACCTTATTTGGATGGATGAATTTGAGTTCCATTCCTGTCAAGAAATCCATTCCAATGATCATTGGATCAAAACCATCATAAACATAGACATCTAAGTATGATGTCTTTCCTTGGAGATAAATAGGCACATTCTTTATTTTGTGCTTAAGAAGGATTTCTTCACCCAAGGCATTAGTAACGGTAAGTGTAGTGGTAGCTTCTTGTGCTCTCAGTTTAAGATGCTGTTGAAGATTTGGGTGAATGAATGTCAAGGCAGAATCTGTGTCAACAAGAGCTGGCACTTTGTATTTACCCACATGGCACCACATTATTAAGTCATCTTCAGCTTTGACCATCATGATGTGGTAACAACCACGAACTAGAAGAGTCGGGTGGGTGGGTGACATCTTGATAGAACAGTGGTAGTTGTAGAATACATCAAGACCCAACAGATGAGGCATATTTTCCATCACCTCCATCACCGAGTGGATCACAATCTTCTTTTCACAAGTTAGGGTCACCCTCAACCTGCCAATCGATGCAGGCAGGCACTGAGTACCATCAGTAACAGACTTTATTTTATCCAGTAATCCACACACTATTACAGTCTGCAGAGGAATTGTCGAGAAGGTGGATCCAGAGTCCAGGTAGAACTCGAGGCGATGTTTGCCGATCTTGCAGGGAAGACACAAGGTATGGCCACACCCTCGTGATTCTCTCTTCAAATGAAGTTCCTGTGAAAACAAATTGTTTTTAGCATCCGTGTTATTTATATTGAAAGAGTCGAGAATAAAATACAAAAAGTCAGAGTAATGCCAGGTAAATACATAGTAATAATAATAATAATAATAATAACCTGTAGGTAACAACCACAAATATGTCCAAATAAAAGCCGAGGACACTAGTTCATCCAAGTCCCTGTACCAGGCACAGATCTTGCAAAAGTTTATTACCTATGTATTAAACGTTTATTATTAAATAGTTAATTATTCACCACAAACTTTAAAGTCTACAAGTAGTACCAAACAGCTCTACCAGCAGAGACCTTAACAGAGACCAAGGGCCCGGCTGGCAGACCTTTTATAGCACTACTGGTCGATCCTAAAAAGTTCCGCCGGCAGTGCCACCAAGTCTCCGTCGGCAGTGCCACGAAGTCTTCGTCGGGAGTGCCACCAAGTCTCCGTCGGCAGTGCCACCAAGTCTCCGCCGGCAGTGCCACCAAGTCTCCGTCGGCAGTGCCACGAAGTTTTCGTCGGCAGTGCCACCAAGTCTCCGCCGGCAGTGCCACCAAGTCTCCGCCGGCAGTGCCACCAAGGCTCCGCCGGCAGTGCCACCAAGGCTCCGCCGGCAGTGCCACCAAGGCTCCGCCGGCAGTGCCACCAAGGCTCCGCCGGCAGTGCCACCAAGGCTCCGCCGGCAGTGCCACCAAGTCTCCGCCGGCAGTGCCACCAAGGCTCCGCCGGCAGTGCCACCAAGGCTTCGCCGGCAAAATAATAAACCAGGATTTTTACACAACTCCCCCATGCACGCGAGCTACGTCAATAGGTCGTTCTATCTCTTCGCCCTTACTTCATTACACACTGAAATCACAATAGTGTGATGCATCAAATGAACAAATCCACAAGGGGAAGTAAGGGCGAGAGGTAGAACGGCCTATTAACATAGCTCGAGTGCATGGGGGAATTGTGTAAAATCCTGGTTTGTGTCTCGGAGAGGCTGCAGGATCCAAGTAAATTCAGTAGAATTTCTGGTTGCAATTCTTTTACCATGTCGTAGCTCAGTCTATTAAGGCAGCGTCTGGGATGCTCTCGGACGTAGTAGGTTCGAATCCTCGTCACGGCCCTTGTGGATTTGTTCATTAGTCCTCTTAGTTATGGCACCAATCTTGTCGCAATCTTTTGTTCGTTTTCAATTTTGAGTGCTTCACAAGGTGCGATTCCATACCGGTGCTGCATATGTATTGGTGAATGAAGCGTTGTATAGATTGCCTTGAAGGAGTCCTGATGTAGGTTTATAAACTATGTTCTTATATTTACCAGCGTCCCATATGCCACCGATGTTATCCTGTTTATGTGTGCCTCCTGTGTGAGTGTTGGAACTGTACCTTCTCCCAGATCCTTCTCTCTCTCACATTCCTGTAGTTGTCTTCTTCGTGTGGTGTAGCTGCCTTGTGGTCTCTTCTCTCCCTTTCCCATCTTCATTACCTTACACTTGTCGGAACAAAATTCCAGCCTCCATTTGTTTGACCACTCCCTGAGTTTGTCTAGGTCCTCCTTTAACGTCCTGCAGTCCTCCTCTGATTTTACGTTCCTCATCAGCTTTGCATCATCAGCAAACATTGACATGTGTGAGCTCACTCTTTCGGGAAGGTCATTCACATAAATTAGGAACAGCAGTGGTCCCAAGACCAAGCCTTGTGGGACCCCACTTGTTACATTCCTCCGGCTTGACATCTCCTCTCTCACCGAGTCTCTGCTTTCTGTCCTTCCGGTACTCCCTGACCCAATCCAGTGTTGTCCCAGTTATCCCAGCCTGCCTCTCCATCTTGTACAACAGCTTTTCATGAATAACTGTAAAATGTTTTTTGACAATCTAGAAAAATAGTCTGCCGAACCTTATTTTTCCTGTTATTTTAGTAACCGTGACATAAAACTTAATCAAATTTGTTAGGCACGACTTTCCATTTCTAAATCTTCCCATTTCCATTTCTATATCTAAATTGAGCTTGTGTGAAATAGTCGACCCTGTGAAGATGGTCCACCATTCTCCACCTGACTATCTTCTCCAGCACTTTACACAATACTTGTCAATGACTGTAAATCACTTGTCTGTAACTTACAGCTCACTTTCTATCTCATTTTTCGAATATTTAAACTACAGTTTCCTTTTACCAGATTTCTGGGATAAGCACAGCTATCAGAAAATCTAATACAATAACCACAATTGCCGTGAATCACCACAAGGGATTGCTTGGGATGCTACATAAGCTTACTAGCATTAACTAGTAAGACCGACACCTCTTTATCAATGTTAGACTAGTATCTGGTGACTCTTAGTCCAATGTTATTATTTGCTCTTTGAAGAGTAGGGTTCAAAACGTAACTCCCCAAGAGTAGTCAATCTACGTCATGACTTCTGTTAACATCACTATGACGTCACTGAGTTGCCTCTGTCTTTGTAACATTGTTTTGGCCATGGTTTCACGGCCGGTTACGGTGTAACGCTCCATGGTAACGATTATGTTATTGTCACTTGTATACATCCCTATTGTGTTCAGCAGCAGTAGCAGAACACACCAGTTCTAGCACAAGTAGCAGCCTCTACAGCACCATCAGTAGCAGGAATACTAGCCACAACAATAGTAGGAACAACAGTGGTATCATCAGCAGGAGCAGCAAGAACAATAGGAACAGTAACAGCAGGAATAGCAGCAGAAACAGCAGTAGAAACAGCAACAGCAGGAACAGCAGCAGGAGCAGTTGAAGGTACTACTTTGTCACACTCACATAACAGCCACGGGTAGAGCGAGGCGCCACCCTGGATAAATTGTGTAAACAAAGCCTTGTTTAGTGAATGACACCCTCCTGTTCGCGCAGATTTGTGAATGAAGGGAGCTGCCTACAACGACCAGGTGGACGATGTTTACGTTGGCTGTGCCAACAAACACTCCCACTATTTTCCTACTCAGAAAAAGGGGCACGAATTGGTAGGTTGTGTGTGAACTTGCCCAATTGTGCCAGCTCCCTTTTACTTACCTAACAGTGTCTACGAGGCAGTGAGGTCTAGCTCTTGGCGCCCCGCCTCCTAACCTTATTGTACCTGTGGTGTTATAATTTATCTATTCTGACATTAAAATTCTTTTGCTCGAATCTGGATTTCAAGTCGTGGATAGGTGGCTTCCACAACTTTTCCTTTACTCGCCTAGTTGTGCGTGCGGGGATTGAGGTCCAGCTCTTTGGTCTCGCCACACGACTCTCAATCATCTGGTGTACAGGTTCCTGAGCTTATTATGCTCTATCATACCTAAATTTGAAACTGAACAGGACATTCCAAATGTTGACCACGCGTACAGGGTACTAATAGCGCCAAGCCATTACCACTATATAGCACTGGGAAGGGGTCAGGATAAGGATTTAGGATAGGATGAGGAGAAGGAATGGTGCCCAACCACTTCGACGGTCGGGGATTGAACGCCGACCAGCATGAAGCGAGACCGTCTCTCTCCCGTATAACCCTTGGCCTATATAATAATAATAATAATAACCTTGGGTTGTGAAGTTTGTCCAGCCTCGTGGCTGAGGAAAAAGACCTATAGGTTTCGTAGGTGGTTAAGTAAAGGATAAGAGACTCCCTGCCACAAACGGAAGACACCCCCCCCCCTCCCGCCACGGACGGAAGACACACCTCACCTCCCGCCACGGACGGAAGACACACCTCCCCTCCCGCCACGGACGGAAGACACCCCTCACCTCCCGCCACGGACGGAAGACACCCCTCACCTCCCGCCACGGACGGAAGACACACCTCACCTCCCGCCACGGACGGAAGACACACCTCACCTCCCGCCACGGACGGAAGACACACCTCACCTCCCGCCACGGACGGAAGACACCCCTCACCTCCCGCCACGGACGGAAGACACCCCTCACCTCCCGCCACGGACGGAAGACACCCTTCACCTCCCGCCACGGACGGAAGACACCCCTCACCTCCCGCCACGGACGGAAGACACACCTCACCTCCCGCCACGGACGGAAGACACACCTCACCTCCCGCCACGGACGGAAGACACACCTCACCTCCCGCCACGGACGGAAGACACACCTCACCTCCCGCCACGGACGGAAGACACACCTCACCTCCCGCCACGGACGGAAGACACACCTCACCTCCCGCCAAAGACGGAAGACACCCCCCCCTCCCGCCACGGACGGAAGACACCCCTCACCTCCCGCCACGGACGGAAGACACCCCTCACCTCCCGCCACGGACGGAAGACACACCTCACCTCCCGCCACGGACGGAAGACACACCTCCCGCCACGGACGGAAGACACCCCTCACCTCCCGCCACGGACGGAAGACACACCTCACCTCCCGCCACGGACGGAAGACACACCTCACCTCCCGCCACGGACGGAAGACACACCTCACCTCCCGCCACGGACGGAAGACACCCCTCACCTCCCGCCACGGACGGAAGACACCCCTCACCTCCCGCCACGGACGGAAGACACCCCCCCCCTCCCGCCACGGACGGAAGACACCCCTCACCTCCCGCCACGGACGGAAGACACCCCTCACCTCCCGCCACGGACGGAAGACACACCTCACCTCCCGCCACGGACGGAAGACACACCTCCCGCCACGGACGGAAGACACCCCTCACCTCCCGCCACGGACGGAAGACACCCCTCACCTCCCGCCACGGACGGAAGACACCCCCCCCTCCCGCCACGGACGGAAGACACCCCTCACCTCCCGCCACGGACGGAAGACACACCTCACCTCCCGCCACGGACGGAAGACACACCTCACCTCCCGCCACGGACGGAAGACACACCTCACCTCCCGCCACGGACGGAAGACACCCCTCACCTCCCGCCACGGACGGAAGACACCCCTCACCTCCCGCCACGGACGGAAGACACCCTTCACCTCCCGCCACGGACGGAAGACACCCCTCACCTCCCGCCACGGACGGAAGACACACCTCACCTCCCGCCACGGACGGAAGACACACCTCACCTCCCGCCACGGACGGAAGACACACCTCACCTCCCGCCACGGACGGAAGACACACCTCACCTCCCGCCACGGACGGAAGACACACCTCACCTCCCGCCACGGACGGAAGACACACCTCACCTCCCGCCACGGACGGAAGACACACCTCACCTCCCGCCAAAGACGGAAGACACCCCCCCCTCCCGCCACGGACGGAAGACACCCCTCACCTCCCGCCACGGACGGAAGACACCCCTCACCTCCCGCCACGGACGGAAGACACACCTCACCTCCCGCCACGGACGGAAGACACACCTCCCGCCACGGACGGAAGACACACCTCACCTCCCGCCACGGACGGAAGACACACCTCACCTCCCGCCACGGACGGAAGACACCCCTCACCTCCCGCCACGGACGGAAGACACCCCTCACCTCCCGCCACGGACGGAAGACACCCCCCCCCTCCCGCCACGGACGGAAGACACCCCTCACCTCCCGCCACGGACGGAAGACACCCCTCACCTCCCGCCACGGACGGAAGACACACCTCACCTCCCGCCACGGACGGAAGACACACCTCCCGCCACGGACGGAAGACACCCCTCACCTCCCGCCACGGACGGAAGACACACCTCACCTCCCGCCACGGACGGAAGACACACCTCACCTCCCGACACGGACGGAAGACACACCTCACCTCCCGCCACGGACGGAAGACACCTCACCTCCCGCCACGGACGGAAGACACCCCCCCCCCTCCCGCCACGGATGGAAGACACCCCCCGGCCACGGACAGAAGAGACCCCCCCACAGGGATGGCAGAGATACTCCCCCCCCCACACCACACCCACACGCACAAGTTACACCACACCCACAGCCGCCGGCGGACACCAGCCAACAAACTCGCAAACTCTACAGCTCCTGGCAAGCTAACGACCCGTCCTCAGGTCAGGCTCGTTATAGCAGCGACCCCCCCCCCCCTCAGACACACTCATTTTTTTACGTATTTTAAATTTTTTATTTTATTTTGTTTTATTTTTTATTTCATTTTTTTACGCATTTACAAAAGTTGGTTCCTGTTTATAAATTAATATTAATATATATTAAAGTTGTATGTATAGTTTGGCGTAGGTCAGGTTAGGTGTTTAGGTTCTGATAGCGATTATTTGTATTCGAATTTCGTGGGTTTAGAGTTGCAATTAGAGCAGAGGTCGTCAGCGGAGCCCTGTTCGTCACCAGTTGTGTGTGTGTGTAATTACCAAAGTGTAGTTACAGGATGAGAGCTACGCTCGTGGTGTCCCGTCTTCCCAGTACTATTTACTTTTTTTCTTTTTTTATTTATAAAATAAAATAAAAAGCAACACAGAACAATACAATGCAAATGTCACACCAAAAAGCTGAACTCATGTGAACATAGAATAAAAAACACAGTGGACAATTGTCATGGAGCAAAACTTAAATGAGAACACATGAAACAACAAAGCGCAATACATTAGAACACACAATAAGAAACTGCACAACCCAGACAGGGCGCGCCAAGTTACATACATTAAAAACCACACAAGGGCGCAAAATAAACATTCAGAAGCAAAGGTACAAAATAATACAAATTTTCAAAACACACACACAACCCATGGAACACCCGGCACACACAGTACAGAAACATGCAAACGTTCGACCGGAACACACAGGAACCGGTAAACAAGTGGCAACTACAATCCAGACACACATGAAATAAAATACCGGAACACACAGGAGCCAGCAAAAAAAAAAAACACACACACCATAAGCACACACACATACAGAACACCATACAAACACAACAGTCCAACACACATGGGAAAACACGTTACAGTATGAACTAAACACACAAAAAAACAATTTACATAAAGGCCTAAAATAGGCAAACAAAACAAACACATAGCAGACAATACAATAAGTTATAAACGTTCCGGGAGCATATAATGTAAGCACAAACACTACGCATATTTATCGGAAAACTCCCGCATCGGAAACCACAAGCAGTATGCCTCCCAAACAAGCTTGACATCATCGGACACCAGTCTACTAGGCGACGCACAAGGCTGAAGCATCAGCTCCGGCACCCCATAAACAAAACACTTCACCCTCGGTACCCAAATAGTATAGGGGCACCACGGCGCCGGATACACCCGGATATCCACAGTAAGTTCCAAAGCCTGCAATGCATCGAGCGGGACCCCGAAGGCCGGTACCACAGGGCCATAGTACAAGGGGTTCGAACACCAGGAGATGGACAAGGGTAACCACAGAGGTCCGTACTGATAGTCACATGGTTCTTCACTCCAAGGGTAACCACAGGGAACGCACACACGCCATTGCCACTGCCACCGAGCACAGGAGCAGAGGCCTCCCGCCACACATTTTTCGTGAGGACCATCACGAGGCCACGATCACTAGGGGCAACCTCCCAAGGAGGGGAGGCACCAGCAGTAGGCGCCGGAAGCGTCACAGGAGGCAGCACAAGCCCCCCATCACATCACTCTCCACATTCTCTCACTCTGCAGCCCACCCACGAGGGGGCGACACACTCCAAGCCCTCTGGGAACGCTTGGACAGAGGCCTCTGATCATGTGAACTGTCGCCCCCAGCAGGAGGCAGCCTAGTAGACCCCACGGCCAGCCGCAATTCACTGGACAACACACGATCCAGAAAAACACCAGCCTCACCCACAGGGGGTACAGGCCCACACCTCACAGGCAACACAGGAGCTGCAGACAGGGCCGGCGGAGGCGAGAAAACAGACGACGGGGGCGGGTCCTCATCCCCCACCACCCCGACACCCACACCACCAATCGCACTTACCGGAGCGGCGCCCATCACCACGTCCAACCTCTCACAAGGGGTACCACCCACAATCGAGACATCCTCACGCTCGGGCAAGAGAGGGAAATCCGCTTCATGAAACACATTAATCCGATCATACATCAGAGTGTCGCAGGCAGCAGCCAAATATCCAACGTAGCCGCATTTAAAACACGTCCGAGTCTGCCCATGGTAGAAGCAGACCATAAATTTAGCAAGAGCGAGAGAAGAAAGCACATTCCCATTAAGAACCATCTTAGCGGTTCTGTAGCCATTACTGAGTCCCTTAAAGTCCCCGGTTGTGTATCTACAGACACGAATAGAGCCCACACATCCATACCTGGCAAGAGCCTGACGGAGAAGATCCTCAGACATTTCAAACGGCGCATTCTTAATAGACACGTATGTGTACTCTACACTCAAATTCGTCTCAGTCACAGAGCCGAGACCGCTGCTCAGCCCCACCACCTTGTCCTTATACTGGTCGAGAAACCTCCGGAACAAGCAACTCTCAGCGAACTTCACAACCACTCTGTCCTCACGAACAACTTGCAGACCTATACTACACTACACTGTAGTGTACAAACGTACAAACCTGTAGACCGACGAGATCTTCCACTTTCACGCCCATAACTGCAAACAAAGTGTTGCTGACGATGCCAATATCCACCCGACAGGTAAATGTCAGCCCAGCTGAGTCCTTCCTCCACAGTGGTGGCACGTAAGTCTTCTTCTTGAGAATAGGTGCAGTTTGCATGAAGGGTTTACCCTCTCGATGACTGCACCAGGACAGATGTAAAGAGACGCATTGACGTTGAGGAGGAGAAGAAAGTCAAAAGTGTTAGATGTGTCGGGCCATAGTGGCGACGAAAACAAAGGCGGACGTTAGAGGGAGATTCGCCGCACCATAGGGCGGGATATCGAGTTCATGGCGGCAGCTGCTCCATGCACGGCGTAGCATTGTGCGCAAGACGTCAACTAATATTTCTCTGGAAACTTGTATATCGGAAAGGTCAAGCAGTATGCATCCCAAATCCCCCACATGTCAGGGGACACCCAGCCACCAGGCGGTGCCTACGGCCGAGACATCTTATCCGGCACCCTATAAACAAACTCCTTCACTCATGACACTCAGACAGTGGATGAGCACCACGGGATCGGAAGCACCCGGGCATCCCGATAAGGGCCCAACACCGGACCCTCACAGGGCAAGACCCCAGCAGTCGGGACTAGGCTTCCCCAAGACCGGGGCAATGAAGGAGGGGAAACTGAAGGGGAAGCAGGCGCGGCATCGACCCCACCACAGGGCACAGGAGCCGAGGCCCCCCGGCGCACATGTTTCCATGGTGCTCCGTCACAGGTAGCTCCGAAGTTGCTACCTCTGCCCCCCTCCTGCGTCTCCTGCTGTTAGATCCCCACATTGGGCGGTTGCCCCTGATGATCGGGAACTCGTTATGGTGTCGACGAGGTTCTATGTTAACCCCGTCAACTTCGGAGCACCATGACGAGTTCCCAATCATCAGGGGCAACCCCTCACTGTGGGGGATCCAACAGCAGGAGACGTAGAAGGGGGGGCACAGGTAGCAACTTTGGAGCCCCTCATCAACATCCACGGCAGGGGACGCCAGAGCACCATACTCCCCCACCAACTCCCAAGGCACACACGAAGGGGAGACACACTCCGAGCCCGCCACGAGCGCTTCGAGACAGGCTGCACCACACCGCCCCCAGCAGGCCCCTCTGCAGGCACAGCCACCATCTTCACATCCACACAGGCCACACCTGCACCGTTCGAAGAGTCCACAGAGGCCACATCGCCTGCACTCTCCACATCATCCAGGGAAACAGCCTCAGAATACCGACGTGCACGCTTCTGTAAAGGGAAGGAAAGAGCAGAACTACAGTCACCAACACACACAGGCACGGCAAGCACCTCCCCCTGCCGAATCCACCCGCCCCCCCCCCCCACCAAAACAGCAGAACCGGCGTCTCCGGGAGCCGGTACCACATCTACAGGCGGGGTTGGGACATGAACCTCCACTGGGACATCCCGCACTACACACAGCACAGGCGACGGCCCGACACCCACACACACCAGCTCAACAATACCAGGGACCACAGCAGTGACCAGACGTGTCGCATAGGCCGTAGAACCCCCCTCAACAGGTGTAGCAGCAGACAGGCAATCAGACGCCTCAGGCACAGCACCCACTCCGTCCTCAGAACCATCCGAACGCAACAGGGGCGGAAAATCCTCTGCACGAAAAAACATGCACCCTACCAGTCGCTCCCACGTCACATGCTGCAGCCAGATGACCCTCGTGACCACACCGATAACAGGTGCACAGTTGACCCCGATATAAGCAGCGGAGTGTGTAACACAACACGGACATCGACGACGGTACACTACACTTCAGCGACATCGTCAGGGTGCGAGAGCCATCAAGCATACCAACACAGTGCCCGGCAGGGACCCTGTTCCAACGAATACTTAACACTGTCCCAAATCGTTCAAAACAGTAGGTTAAAAAGACATCCTGAAATTCGAAGGGGCCTCCATGTATCGCCACAGATGTCAAGGTGACACTAAGATTCACCACCTTAACAGAACCAATAGGAGTAAATAGTAAGTCCCCCAGCCCTTTACCTTAACAGTAAATAGGAGCTGCCTCGTATGGGCCAATAGGCCTTCTGCAGTTGCCTTTGTTCTTATGTTCTTAACCAGCAGTATCAGGGAGAGGATAAACACACACCGCTCGAGAGGGTAAACTCACACCGCTCGAGAAACGCCTGAAAGGCAGCCTGGAGGTGGAACTTGACCAAAGCACGGTTGCCCTGAAGCAGCTGGACGCCTTCTAGGCCCAACTGCTGCACATGTAGCACGTCCACCAGGGCGACACCAACCAACGGATAGTCCACCGGCACCGTAAATGCCAGACCATCCGACAATGTCCTCTTCACTGGAGGGGTAAACCACCACCAGCAGGGCAAATAAGCAATCACCCAACGTAAACACTTGCCAGGAGTGGAGAGACCTCAGGAACGTCTGACCTGGCCGGTGGTCACCACGCAACTCCCTAAGTCCCCATATTGTGACTGAAAAACAGTCACCCCGCAGTGGCAAACAACCACCCGACAGGGCAACCAACAATCGCCCAATGTCAAGTACTCTTTACTGGGAAGTAAAGTCCCCCAGCCCAGTACTCTGGGGTACTTCCCAGCACCTAGTTTGTCGTATAACGCTTTGAAACTACTGACGGTTTTGGCCTTCACCACCTTCTCACTTAACTTGTTCCAACCGTCTACAACTCAGAATAAAACGTTTTTCATTCATTAACTGTGAGATTGGCGGGTGGATTAACATACATATGGCCTTTGTTTGATGAGGACGGACGGGAGATTAAACACAGTTGGAATCCGAACACCATAGGCATGTATTCGAAAACCTGGTATTGAAACTGGCCAGTCCCTGGAGGCCTGGTCGAGGACCGGGCCGCGGGGACGCTAAGCCCCGAAACCTGGTTGAGGCTCACTGCTCGATTTCCTCACCACAAATCTGACCAAACCCTGGCTTTCTCACAAATACTGGCCTCCGAAACACTATCACTCCTTAACTCCTTGTCGTGTATCCAAATTAATAACAACTTTTCCACTTCTTCAAGTATTTGTGGTCTTTGTTTCGTTATTGTTCAGACTCCTTTTGCCACTTTAGCACTCATAATCTCATTTTTCTTCTTAAGTATTGTGCATATTGTTGATGTGGCTTTGTTGTACTGCCTACAAAGTTCAACAACACGTGTACCGTTCTCATGCTTCCAAATGATCTCTTGTTTCTCCTCTATTGTCATCCTGACATGGGCTTTCTGGCTTTTATCCTTAAAAACTGGCTTTCTTGGGACCCATGGTGAGATATATAATAACATTGTATAGTCAAATCACCAAAAATCCAACAAAACACTGAATATCTGCGAGAAGAATTGATGTGGGGTAGTCACTGGGTGCGAGACAATGGTAAACTGAGGGGCGGAGGGGCGACGATCGCCGAACCACCACACGCTGGGTCGGCCTGTACGCGTATCAACAAACTCGCGTCCCGAGGTAACCCTCGCGTTCCGAGACATATTTTCCGAGGAAATCCTGCTCGTATTCCAAAAAACTCGCATACAGGGACACTCGCATTCCGAGGTACCACTGTAGTTGACTAAGTTGGTCAACACAATCAACCACCATAAAGGCTGTGGCTAGCAAGCGAAAATTAATTGTACATATTTGTATTTTCACCTGTGTGTGCAAGTGCACCTTTATATAAACTATAAAATCTAAAAAAAACAAAAACACAGCACAACTATATATTCACATTATTGCACCACAAATTAATTTATGCCAACCTTTATTAGGTAGGAATTTAGGCTGTGATTGTGCTGAATTTTGCACAAATGCAGACTAAATAAATTAGTAGTTTCTTATGTAGAAATTCTTACAACTAGTCTTGGACTAGTCAGTAGTACATACATTATTCATTATTGTGCTGACCCTACCAAGGGTGGGATTCAAACTTTATAGTAACTCTGATTAGAGTATATACGTATTAATTATTTTGTGTACTCATTATTTGTGTGTATGCATTTTGAGTGCTGCTGAATGATCACTATTACATCTTATGGTGATAAAGAAGAGCTAGCCGGAAGAAAGTTAATAGTGAAATTCAAGCACTGCTCAAAATCCTTAGCTACTTATTGTTAGGTAGGTACATTTAACTTTGAGTGAGGTAGAGAGCAATTTAGCCAGATTAATTTAGGCTATACTCAATATTACTTGTCAGCTAATGAGCAAGTACCCGAGCTTCATTAGTAATACTTATTCAAGTCCTATGAAACTTGGACTTAAAGCCACCATGGCTAGTCATGAACAATTAAGGAGAACCTATATTGGCCTTAAAGGTCATTTAACCAGACTAATTAATAAGTCTGATACTTTGTCTAAAGCAACTCCCATTGATTACTATCAACTAGAAAGATCATTGAGAGTAGCTAATCTCAACTTTGATCAAGTCAGATCTACAAGTCAGTCTTATCTCAACCTACTGAATGCAACTGAAACTGATCCTGGTGAAATAGATCAAATTCTAGCAGATATTTCTCAGTATGAAGATGAGACTCAATATAAACTTGATGTACTATCTAATATAGTAAAACAATACAAATCTAATGCAAATAATACTGTCTCAATCCAATAATCAATTACCTGAGGTTCGTCTACCTACTTTAGACTTACCTACATTTGCAGGGCTGGATGAAGATAATTGGGACACATTTTGGACTTCATTTGAAGTTCATATCCATAACAGATCTTCTCTTGACAGAGTTTCTAAGTTCTCTTACCTGATTAGTCTTCTCAATGGGGAGGCTAAAAAGGTCATAAATAATCTAGCTCTCACTGAGAGTAATTATGAGGAAGCTATAAAACTACTAAAGTTGAACTATTGCAACAAGGAGTTGAGTATAGCTAACCTGTATTACCAGTTACTGGATCTGAATGCACCAAGTAACCGACCAGACACACTTCAAAGCTTCAGGATAGAAGTAGAGTCTCTAGTGAAGGCCTTAGGTACTAAAGTTGATATACCAGCCTCTGAATGGTCAATTAAGTTACTTTTGCAAAGGAAATTACCTCGAAATATCTTAGCAGAAATCTGCTCACACTATAAAACCGAGTTTCTCACTCTCGAGCAAATATTCGAGGGACTGAGAATAACGGTTAACAGGTTGAAGACTCATGATAAGATTAAACCTGAGTCTAAACAACCTAACTTTGACAACTCAGTCAAACCCAAATCGACTTTGATTAAGTCCAATAAATCTAAACCTAGGACTGCTCCATCCGCTGGAAAGGGGAGTGGTAGTGTAGGTATTTATTCTGTATCTCCCTCTGACGTTGTAACTGATGTGTCTACTAAAAGGACAAACTCAGCCAGAGAGAGAAGGTGTCTGTTCTGTGATCAAGAACATGTCACCTACAAATACACTGTTTATCCTAACTTTAATACCAGGATTAAACAGCTACATGAATTACAGAGATGCACCAAGTGCATGGGTTCTCATGATCCCAGTAAATGTGAAGTGCAGCTACGGTTGTGCAGTAGATGCAACAAAGGTGTACATCATTATGCCTTATGTAGAAAAACTTCTACACAATCTGTGACACCTAGGGAGGATTCTATGAATTCTACCACAGTACAATATTGCAAGGTACATCAAGAAATAAATGTACTTGCTACTGAGTCAGGCAGGAATACCACTCTGCCTATGGCTCAACTCAAACTAATTGATAGGAAGTCTAGAGTTAACACTAGAAGTCTCTTTGATCAAGGATCGCAGAAAACCTTCATCACACAACAATTAGTCGAGCAGTTAAAATTAAAACCTGCCAAAAGTGTGAGACTGAATATTTCTGGGTTCTTGTCTAATAGTGGACCTCGTGAATACCAAGTAGTCAAAGTGTTAGTGAGACTTGGATCTTCCACTAGTCCAATACAAGCTGTAGTAGTAGATAAACTTCCTACAGACCTGCAGGTCACAGGACTAGCTCGCACTGCGAGATATCTCAAACGAAACTGCATGAGGCTAGCAGAACACAAAATAAATTCTGACTGCCTCACAGATGTTGGTATCCTAATAGGCACTGACTATTATTATAAATTTATAACAGGATGCACCAGACAACACGGAATGAATTTGTTGCCATCGGTTGGAGGCAAATTGCTTACTGGACCGGTGCTTTTCCAACAAAAAACAGCGTCAACCAACAAACAAACTAACAATTCAATAGTGGTGTGACTAGGCTTGGAACAGTCACCCCTACATTTCAGGGAAATATCTGAAGATAATGAGTCTGATCCACTTGTACATCGTCTGTGGGATTTAGACACTTTAGGTATTGTCCCTGATAAACCAAGCCCTGATAATATGTGGACTTACCAGCAATATCTGGACACAGTTGTCTATAAAGACAAACAATACTGGGTGAGACTGCCATGGAAGTTGAATCATCCACAACTTCCAGATAATTATTTCATGGCAGCCTCTCAATTAGTCCCAATTAATACGGCTGAAGAAACAGCCAGATAAATTGAACATGTATCATCAATTAATTCAACAACAGCTCAATAGTAAATTTATCGAAGTTGTTGATAATGATAACCGAAAAACAGGTCACTATTTACCCCATCACGCTGTGGTGAAAGATTCATTGACAACGCCAATACGTATTGTTTTCAACTGTAGTGCCAAAGTGAAGGCAAACAGCGTGTCCTTGAATGAATATCTACAAACGGGACCTAGCCTGACACAAAGGCTACATGATGTATTATTACGATTCCGCACTGGTATTTTCGCTTATACTGCTGATATAAGTAAAGCTTTCCTTAGGGTAGGCTTGCAAGAGGAGGATCGTAATTACACCAAATTTCTCTGGATTAAGGACCCACTGGATCCTGACAGTGATGTCATAACCTACCGGTTTGCCTCTGTGCTATTCGGTGCCACTTCTTCACCGTTTCTACTTCAAGCCACATTAGATACACATTTGAAGAAGTCAAATAGCCCTTATAAAACGGAGATCAGTGACAACTTGTATGTTGATAATTTCCAGGGAACTACTAATGACAAATCCAAATTGGTAAAAATCTACCATGAGGCTAACCCGTGAGTTATTAGGAGCCAATATGCCACTGCAATCATGGGCCTCAAACAATAAATCATTAAACCAGATAATCGAGAAAGAATTTCCGGGTTATCAGGTACCTAATCAATTAAAAGTTCTGGGCGTGGAATGGAACACAGGTAATGACGAGATGAATGTCAAGTCAGTACAAACCAATAATTCAACCCTTACCATGAGAAAATTACTCTCGCATGTCAGTCAACCATTTGACCCTTTAGGCTTACTTAGTCCTATATTAATAAGGGGCAAACTCCTCATGCAGGAATGCTGGCAGAAACATATGGGATGGGATGATCCGTTGACAATTGAGTTGCAAGATAAATGGCAAATACTCGCAATGGATTTCAATCAATTAGGTGTTTTGAAATTTCCTCGTAATGCTTCAGGACAAAACTTACCCACCAATTTGCTCGTTTTTTGCGATGCCTCTGGCAAAGCGTATGGCGCTGCAGCCTACTTAGTCAATAATGCACAATCATTTTTACTCACATCTAAAGCAAGAGTTGCTCCAATCAAGAAGAGATCTTTACCTCAAATGGAGTTAACTGCATTCTTGGTGGGAGTACGATTGGCTCATTGCCTGACCAAGACACTCAATAATATCCACTTTGGTGAAACCGTAGTGTGGTCTGACAATGAGGCAGTCTTACAATGGGTAAGAAATAACAACAATAAAACTCCCTACGTTAGTAATCGCGTTAGGGAAATTTATGAATTATCTACTGGCTATAAATTCAGACATGTCCCCACTAAGGACAATCCTGCAGATTATTTATCAAGAGGGTTAACCTTAAAACAGCTAATCAAGTCTTCGATGTGGTTTAATGGACCTTCATGGCTTGTTAGTGGTCAGTGGCCCAAACAGAAACCACAAGTCATAGTGAGCAGTATCACTACTCCCATGAAAGACCCAGAACCTCATCAAATCTCAGCTATTAATCCTCATAATTATTCCAACTTGAGTAAGTCATTAAGAGTGACAGTACATGTGTTTGACTTTCTTGCTAAGATAGGTATCATGACCTCATAAGATGAGGTCAATTTTTTTCATTGGAGTTAAAATTAACGTAGATATATGACCGAACCTAACCAACCCTACCTAACTTAACCTATCTTTATTGGTTAGGTTAGGTTTGGTAGCCGAAAAAGGTAAGTTAGGTTAGGTTAGGTAGGTTAGGTAGTCGAAAAACAGTTAATTCATGAAAACTTGGCTTATTAGGCAAATCGGGCCTTGCATAGTAGGCTGGGAAGTGCGTTCTGGCTACTAGGTACGTATATATATATATATATATATATATATATATATATATATATATATATATATATATATATATATATATATATATATATATATATATATATATATATATATATATATGTATATATATATATATATATATATATGTATATATATATATATATATATATATATATATATATATATATATATATATATATATATATATATATATATACCCCGCTTTCTAGGTAAACGGGAAGTTTATCTGTATGTCCTAGACAATGTTCAGGACTGCAGTAAACTTACTGCTTGGTCGGTAATCTATTGTAGTAGGCTCAGTGATTCTCCAGAGTTTCCTGGGCCTTCAGCCCAATACCAAACCAAAAAATTGATACGTATTGCTAAACCCAAGCTATCTATATCTGAAGGTTTATCTGGATATAGATAAAGCTAGATATCTGTACCAAGCCTAGAGTTAGATAACAGGTCTGGAGCTCTAAAACAGATTTGACAAGTAGCATCGTTTGCAGGCTACCGTTTTTTTTATTTAAACCTAACTTAACAGCTAGCCTAGCTTAACCAAGTCTAGCTCTACCCTTACAGCCAGCCCAGCCTAGCCTAGCCAAGGCTAGCTCTACCCTCACAGCAAGACTAGCTCTAACCTCATAGCCAGCCTAGTCTAGCCAAGTCTAGCCATAATCTAACGGAAGCCATTCTAACCTTGCCAAGCGTAGCTATAATCAAATAGAAAATAACCAGGCCTAGCCAAGCCGTAATCAAACAGAAGCCACCATAGCCTAGCGTAGCCATAATAAAAAAGCATGCCTAGCCTAGCAGAGCCATAAAAAGAAGCCAGCCTAGCTTAGCCATAATTAAACGGAATTTAGGCTAGCTTCACGATACTCAAACAAAAGCCAGCGTAACCTAGCCTAGCCATAATCAAACAGAAGGCAGACTAGCTATCTAGTCACTGTCATCCTTTAAACTATATTATACCTCGTTCAAATTTGGTCAAACAATGATTAATTACCAACCTTTTTTAATGTCTGGTCTTAAATGCACTGCAGCTCCAAGCATCGTTACGACCATGTACGCATTAGTACTCTATGATGACGACCATGTACGCAGTAGTACTCTACGGTGACGACCTTGCACGCAGTAGTACGATACGGTGTCGACCATACCCTACGACTGAGTACTCAGTAGTACTCTACAGTGACGACTATACCCTACGGCAGTGTACGCAGTAGTACGCAACGGTGACGACCATACCCTACGACTGTGTATGCTGTAGTACTCTACAGTAACGACCATACCCTACGAGTGTACACAGTAGTACTCTACGGTGACGACCAAACCCTACGACTGAGTACGCAGTAGTACTCTACAGTGACGACCATACCCTAAGATTGTGTACTCAGTAGTACTCCACGGTGACGACCATACCTTACGACTCTGTACGCAGTAGTACTCTACAGTAACGACCATACCCTACGAGTGTATGCAGTAGTACGCTACGGTGACGACCATACCCTACGACTGAGTACGCAGTAGTACTCTACAGTGACGACCATACCCTAAGATTGTGTACTCAGTAGTACTCCACGGTGACGACCATACCTTACGACTCTGTACGCAGTAGTACTCTACAGTGACGACCAAACCCTTTGACTGAGTACGCAGTAGTACTCTACGGTGACGACCATGTACGCAGTAGTACGATACGGTGACAATCATACCCCTACGACTAATACGCATTAGTACTCTAAGGAGACGACCATACCCCTACGACTGAGTACGCTGTATACTCTACAGTGACAACCATACCCTACGACTGTGTACGCAGTAGAACTCAACGGAAACGACAATACCCTACGACTGTGTACGCAGTAGTACTTTATGGTGACGACCATGTACGCAGTAGTACTCTATAGTGACGACCATGAACACGGTAGTATGCTACGGTGACAACCATGTACGCAGTTGTACGCTACCATGACGACCATACTTTACAACTGTGTACGCACTAGTACACTATGTTGACGCACATACCCTACGACAGTGTACGCAGTAGAACTCTACGGTGACGACCATGTACGCAGTAGTGCGTTAGAGTAAGGACCATACCTTACGACTGTATATGCTGTAGTACGCTATGGTGTGGACCATACCTTACAACTTTGTACGCAGTAGTACTCTATGGTCACGTCCATACCCCTATGACTGAGTAAGCAGTAGTACTCTACGGTGTCGACCATACTCTTATGACAGAGTATGCTGTAGTACTCTACGGTGACGACCATACCCCTACGACTGTGTACGCTATAGTACTCTGTGGTGACGACCATACCCTATGACTGTGTACGCAGTAGTACTCTACAGTGACGACCATACCTTACTACTGAGTACACAGTAGTACTCTACGGTCACGTCCATACCTTACGACTGTGTTCGCAGTAGTGCTCTACGGTGACGACCATACCCGTAGAACTGAGTACGTAGTAGTACTCTACGGTGACGACCATACCTTACGATTGAGAACGCATAGTACTATACGGTGACGACAATACCCCTACGACTACGTATGATGTAGTACTCTACGGTGACGACCATACCATTACGATTGAGTATGCTGTAGTACGCTATGGCGACGACCATACTCTACGACTATGTACGCTGAAGTATTCTACGGTGACAAGCATGAACGCAGTAGTACGCTACGGTGACGACCATACCTTGGGATTGAGAACGCATAGTACTCTACGGTGACGACAATACCCCTACGACTGAGTACGCTGTAGAACGCTACGGTGACGACCATACCCTACTGTGGGAACCAACCTGTGAGATTTATATATTTATTAAATTTATATGAATTTATATTTACATTAATTTATATACTTCGATAGCAATTTGTATGATGTTAAGTGGACTATTTCTGCAATAATCTCACAAATCGATCCTCTACACATTAGGGGGGTTTATATTAAATTTATATATATGCAGCCAATCAAACTACAGTATTAACTACACATTAGTGTACATTGAAGAGGTTCCTTATCTTATTGTACAGCAGGCCTTAGTCCACCAGGTATAACCAGGATGCAGACACCATTATCCTCTTTGAGGTAGCTTCCATCACCCAGTAACTGGTACACAAAGTATGCTTCCTCGTCTTGACCTGTCAAAAGGGCGCTAGCTATGAAGCCAGAAACCTAATATATGACAGCTATATCAGAGAAAACACTGTACATGGAACCATAAAGACCTAGGCTTAATTACCTTGTTTGAGTCGATCATTCGTGTTCTAACCGGTACACTACTGACATTAATGGCCAAAAATGATTAGATAAACGGGTTTCGGAAAGACACTTCCCTTGAGATTGATGACAGCGTGTTGATGATGGCAGATCACTACTCTGATCTTCCATAACACTTCGTCCAAGAGAATTTGTAGGAGCCGTAATTCGCTCCACGACTCTGTAGTCTTAAACAATAACAATGGCTGACCACTCCCTCCTCCCTGATGCTACTGGCCTACATTGTCCAGATGACAGTAAGTGATAGAAGGGTCACATTTACTCTATTTTAATTCTGATAATTAAGTTAATTTATATGAGAAGTTTTTATGATGGTAAAGTCCAAAGACTAATGTATTTAAGAATAATTCCCACCATAATAGGTGGTGAATTTATAATAGTATGTGGTAATGATATCCCGTTTTCTATAGACGGAAATTCCACTACAAGTTACATTTTCTATGTGTTAACTTGTTTATACAACACAGCAATATTATCTGCCTATATGATATTATTAAATGGTGTCGGATTTTCCGACATAATTCCCCGGGGGCTGCTCACGGGACGAAGTCCTATTTAGAACAGACGAACACCGATACTCCTCCTACGAAATTATTAGATTAATTTGATGTTAGTAGTTAGTAATCACACATTTGTGCGTCTCTTCGTACAGGACGGATGTCCCGTACTAGAGTTGCAGGGGTTAGAAGTCTAATGCGATTTCATTTCCCTGTTAACTCTTGAGAGGCTAAAATTCAAGCCTAATTACATATTATTTTACCCAGAAGACTGAATGTGATCAAGTACTACAGTCAAGTATGATTCAGGGACTGCAGTGAGATCAGTGACATTCGATATAACTTAAAGTTTGTTCAGGTAACTGGTCACTGATATATAAACACTGAGACCCATGGAATACATCTTGATTAAATAATAAATGTAACAAATCAGTCATCAGATTTATTGGGGTTTAATTTAGTTAATTGATTCAGAAGATTGAATAGCTCATCATTAAAGTAAAGTATGGTTCTGAGACTGCAGTGGGTTCAGTGACATTGGTCGCAGTGACTTGTAGCTGTTTAGGCTACTGTTCACTGATTTGCCACTGAGGCCTCATGAACTCATCTTCAGCTTTAAATGATGATACTAACATCAACCTCTGTTGGTATAGTCAGCTGTAATCTCCTTAGTATAATGCTACTGGAGAAATATAATCAGCTGACAAATTTAGATTTCTACTGGTATTGTTTATCTACAGGCATAGGGCTCCTCAGGCCTGATACTGGGCCTGAGAGTAATTTACCTTCTGCAGAATTTAACATGGTTATGCCCTGATATTTAGTAGGGCTACCGATGAATCGATGGCAATAGTCTGTCCCTACAAGGAGACCGAAGTCGGTGAGGTGATCAGGCTTAATATTATCTGCCAATTTTATTCCTCTATTTCTCAGGAATTTGGCTGTTGCTCTCAGACCTTGAACTTGTAGGTCTACTGGTATTTTGTCCACCACAATGGCTTGTACTCGACAGACGTACCTGCCTAAACGTACTGATGGTTGTACCACCCCATGGTAGCTTGAGGTCCTGCATCTGTTACAAACCCTGAGATATTGAATGACGTCTGGGCTACAGGCCTTAATTGTAGTTCATCTGCCAACCTTTTAGTGACATATGTTCTCTGAGACCCTTGGTCAAACAACCCACGGGTATGGACCTTGGCCCTCTTATTCTGGATGGTAATTTTGGCAGTAGGCAAAGTCGTATTACCTTTAGACTTTGCCGATTAGACACTCTTTGTTTGTTGCACCTTGCAGTACTGTACTGTGGTGGGAATGCTATCTTCCACCTTGGGTCTGGAATACGTTAATTTCGTATATTTGCACAGTGCTGCATGGTGCCTACCTCTTTTACACCTGTTGCAGGTGTTGAATTGGGTCTCACAATAGTCTATGTTGTGTGACTTGAGACACCTTGAACATCTCCCTAATTCCTGGAGTCGCTCAATACGAGTGTCTCTGGTGGGATAATTAGCACAACAGTATGTTGAATGTTTCTTTTTGCAGAACATACATGTCCCCCAGCCTAGTGCACGCTTGGAACTTACCGGTTTGGGTGAACTAGTAACAGTAGGCTTGGAGGATTCTGCTGCATTGTCAGATTTTCTGCAACTTGATGTTAGAGTAATTGACTGATGTTTATTTGGGGAAGTTGTTTTACCCTTTAATTGACTCTTATTTTCTATTTCTGAAGGCTTGCATGAGGCTTTAACTTCCTCATTTGCTCGTCGTTTGTTTATGATGGAATGTAAACCTTCAGTGATGTCCTGTACTGTCAGGATGGTGTTATGTTGATGTGCATATAATTCATCTAGTATATCGCTGGACAATTTTCGTTGAAGTACTACTTTGGTCATCCATTCACTAGTAGTTATATCAACCTTAAGACTGAATGTTCTTAGTAGTGACTCAAACTCCATGCTGAAGGATTGTAATGAGTCAGCAGTCTGATCAGGTTGAGGTAAATCCAGCAATTGTAGTACTAGATGTATGACAGTTTTCTCATTGCCTGCATTATTCCTAGGAGGCTGGACTGGGAAATTAGTACTGTCGCTATTTTCATTTACATTTTCTTCTACTGGTTCAGCATCACCTCTAGCTTGGAGGCATGTTAACTTAGTAGCCTCAGGTATTGGGTTTTCAGAATCCACAGAGACTGTGGATAAATTGTCTGAGAACTGCTTAATTTCTGGTGGTATAATATTGGGTGAAGCTGTAGTGGGTGAAGCTTTACTGGGTGAAGCTTTATCCTTGTTGATTAAAGGATCTAATCTGGCTTGACATTTATTCTCAAAAAGATCCAGATCATCCATAACATTATCTACTTTATTTGATGTACTGGCTAATTGTTCTGATTAAATTATCCTGTGTAAATGTTCCAACCTGCCTTGAGTTTCTTCTTCATATTGTGCTAGGTCAGACAGGAATGGTTCCACATCTTCAACTACTATGTCGTCGTCGTCGTGGACCTGATTTTGGTAAGATTTCCTATTTGCTTTCAATATATGCAATTGGGTTTGAATCTGTAACAGTGGTATTTTCAACCGACGATAATTAATTACAGGCTCATATAACAACTGTTCCTATTGGTCGAGATCTCTTGTCAGTTGGCGTTTACTTGCTATTAAAGCACGCTTTGCTTTCTGTGGATTAGTCATGGTGACTTGTTAATTGGGCACCACTGGCTCATAAATTGTGAGCAAGTACTAATGGTAGCCTAGGGTAAAATTTCAGCAATCGCTAAGCTGTAATCCTACCTCTACTAGAGGTTAGCACTTAAAATTAATACACATTATATATATACAATCATACACACTAATGATTTGAGTGATAAACCAGTGTCATGGAAGTACCTTTAGGTTAGCTCTTCTATATCACCCTAGGATGGTATAGACACTAATTAATCACTCAAAGGTGTAATGATCATAAGTAAATTATTATATATACACAACTCAACTCGAGTTGATGAAAATTTACACCCAAAATAGGGTCTGCACCATTCATTAATGGTGCTAGGTTGTTTAATATAGTACAACTAGACTATGGTAATGGGACTAGGATGAACAATAAATAGTTCAACTAGTCAATGGTAATATCCTACCCTGTTGTGGGTTGGCAATTAGTAAATATTGTATTGTGAACACTAGGCAATATATTAAATAATTCTCTATTTTGGAGAAATAATATACACAATTATTGATAATAGCCTCTATGAAACTTCTAATATTATCAAGAAGTATTAAATATTATTAGTGACCTCGCGAAATAAACTCCACAAAATTCGTGGGTAATCTCTCGCGAAATTTAACACCACGAAATCCATGAACAATCTCGCGAAGACACAGCCACTAATCTGGCTGGCTTCAATATTAGCACTGTCATTTCACGAAATAACACGCCACCAAATATCTGTGGGTGTCCCTGAAACCACTGATGAGGCTGAACTGAACTGAGGGGGGCTCCTGAGCTCGCACTAGGCAACACCGCCGTCTTTGACTGCTGGCTTTGTATAAATCACACTGCACTAGTATATTTAATGAATCCACTGGTTAACTGGTTCATCCGGTACTAAGATGACCAAATAATCTGTCATCCGACTCGCAGATGACCAATAATGTGGGTTCAAAGGACCAAATATTCCGGTTCCGAAGGTCCAAATAATGTGGGAACCAACCTGTGAGATTTATATTTATTTAATTTATATGAATTTATATTTACGTTAATTTATATACTTCGATAGCAATTTGTATGATGTTAAGTGGACTGTATTTCTGCAATAATTTCACAAATCGATCCTCTACACATTAGGGGGGGTTTATATTAAATTTATATATATGCAGCCAATCAAACTACAGTATTAACTACACATTAGTGTACATTGAAGAGGTTCCTTATCTTATTGTACAGCAGGCCTTAGTCCACCAGGTATAACCAGGATGTAGACACCATTATCCTCTTTGAGGTAGCTTCCATCACCCAGTAACTGGTACACAAAGCATGCTTCCTCGTCTTGACCTGTCAAAAGGGCGCTAGCTATGAAGCCAGAAACCTAATATATGACAGCTATATCAGAGAAAACACTGTACATGGAACCATAAAGACCTAGGCTTAATTACCTTGTTTGAGTCGATCATTCGTGTTCTAACCGGTACACTACTGACATTAATGGCCAAAAATGATTAGATAAACGGGTTTCGGAAAGACATTTCCCTTGAGATTGATGACAGCGTGTTGATGATGGCAGATCACTACTCTGATCTTCCATAACACTTCGTCCAAGAGAATTTATAGGAGCCGTAATTTGCTCCACGACTCTGTAGTCTTAAACAATAACAATGGCTGACCACTCCCTCCTCCCTGACGCTACTGGCCTACATTCTCCAGATGACAGTAAGTGAAAGAAGGGTCACATTTACTCTATTTTAATTCTGATAATTAAGTTAATTTATATGAGATGTTTTTATGATGGTAAAGTCCAAAGACTAATGTATTTAAGAATAATTCCCACCATAATAGGTGGTGAATTTATAATAGTATGTGGTAATGATATCCCGTTTTCTATAGACGGAAATTCCACTACAAGTTACATTTTCTATGGGTTAACTTGTTTATACAACACAGCAATATTATCTGCCTGTATGATATTATTAAATGGTGTCGGATTTTCCGACATAATTCCCCTGGGGGCTGCTCACGGGTCGAAGTCCTATTTAGAACAGACGAACACCGATACTCCTCCTTCGAATTATTAGATTAATTTGATGTCAGATGCACTCTACAGTGACGACCATCCCCGTATGACTGAGTATGCTGTAGTACTCTACGGTGACGACCATACCCTACGAATGTGTAGGCAGTAGTACTCTACGGTGACGACCATACCTTACGACTGAGTAAGCAGTAGTACTCTACGGTGACGACCATACCCTTACGACTGAGTACCCTGCCTACAGTGACGACCATACTCTACAACTGAGTACCCTGTAGTACTCTACGGTGACGACCATACCCTTCGACTGATTACCCTGTAGTACTCTACGGTGACGACCATACCCCTACGACTGAGTAAGCAGTAGTACTCTGTGGTGACGACCATACCCCTACGAATGAGTAGGCAGAAGTACTCTATAGTGACGACCATTCCCCTATGACTGAGTACCCCCTAGTACTCTACGGTGACGACCATACCCTACGACTGAGTAAGAAGTAGTACTCTACGTTGTCGACCATACCCTACGACTGAGTACCCTGTAGTACTCTACGATGATGATCATACCTTACGACTGAGTATGCAGTAGTACTCTACGTTTTTTTTCAGGGATATTCCTGCGCGGGCCCTAAGCGTCTGGCCGGGCCACTAAGTGTTGCTTGTTTCTGTTTTACTTGGGCGGAGTATGAGTATTTATGACTCGTATGGTCGCTTCAGTAAAATTTTGCCACATGTGTTTAACAACTTCTTCTGCTCTGTTGAATCTAAGTTGAAATCTTAATGGGTTTGTAACTGTGCACTGTGTGAGACAATGTTCCAATGGTCTACAGTGATGACCATACCCTATAACTAAGTACACAGTAGTACTCTATGGTGACGACCATACCTTACGACTGTGTACGCAGTAGTACTTTACAGTGACGACCATACCTTACGATTGAGTATGCAGTAGTACTCTACGGTGACAACTATACCCCTACGACTATGTACGCTGAAGTACTCTACGGTGACGATCATGCACGCAGTAGTACGCTACGGTGACGACAATACCCTACAACTGCGGGTAGTATGCAGTGGTACTCTACGGTGACAACTATACCCCTACGACTAAGTACCCTGAAGTACTCTACGGTGACGACCATGAACGCAGTAGTACGCTACGGTGACGACATTACCCTACGACTAAGTATGCTGTAGTTCTCTACTTTGACGACCATGTACGCAGTAATATGCTATGGTGACGACCATGTACGCAGTAGTACGCTACAGTGACGACCATACCCGTACGACTGAGTATGCAGTAGTACTCTACGGTGATGATTATACCCCTACGACTGAGTACGCAGTAGTACTCAACGGTGACGACCATACCCTACGACCGTGTACGCAGTAGTACTCAACGGTGACGACCATACCTTACGACTTAGTATGCAGTAGTATTCTACAGTGACGACCATACCCCTACGACTGAGTACGCTGCAGTTCTCTACGGTGATGAACATACCCTACGACTGAGTATGCAGCAGTACTCTACGGTGACGGCCATACCCCTACAACTGAGTCCGCTGCAGTACTCTAAGTTGACGAACATACCCCAACGACTGAGTACGCAGTAGTACGCTACGGTGATGACCATACCCTACGACTGTGCACGCTGTAGTACTCTACGGTGAAGACCATGTATGCAGTCGTACACTATGGTGACGACCATACCCCTACGACTGAGTACGCTGCAGTTCTCTACAGTGTCAAACATACCCTACGACTGAGTATGCAGTAGTACTCTACGGTGACGACCATACCCTACGACTGAGTACGCAATAGTACTCTACGGTCACGATCATACCCTACGACT
This sequence comes from Procambarus clarkii, assembly GCF_040958095.1. Classification (NCBI taxonomy): domain Eukaryota; kingdom Metazoa; phylum Arthropoda; class Malacostraca; order Decapoda; family Cambaridae; genus Procambarus; species Procambarus clarkii. The sequence goes on from NC_091185.1 coordinate 20,007,188, forward strand.
GAGTACGTAGTAGTACTCAACGGTGACTACCATACCCTACGACTGAAAACGCTGTAGTACTCTACAGTGAAGACCATACCCATATGACTGAGTACACTGCAGTACTCTAGGGTGATTACCATACCCTATGACTGTGTATGCAGTAGTACTCTACGGTAAAGACCATACCCCTACGACTGTGTACACAGTAATACTCTCCAGTGACGACCATACCCTACAACTGAGTACACAGTGGTACTCTACAGTGACCACCATACCCCTACGACTGAGTACGCTGTAGTGCTGTACAGTGACGACCATACCCCTACGACTGAGTACGCTGCAGTTCTTTACGGTTACAAACATACCGTTGAGAACAAACACTCCATAGTGACAATACTGCCACTATGGCGGTGTGTCCACTCACAGGATGAGTGCCCCTGCCCAATACTGCCACTATGGCGGTGTGTCCACTCACAGGATGAGTGCCCCTGCCCAATACTGCCACTATGGCGGTGTGTCCACTCACAGGATGAGTGCCCCTGCCCAATACTGCCACTATGGGGGTGTGTTCACTCACAGGATGAGTGCCCCTGCCCAATACTGCCACTATGGCGGTGTGTCCACTCACAGGATGAGTGCCCCTGCCCAATACTGCCACTATGGCGGTGTGTCCACTCACAGGATGAGTGCCCCTGCCCAATACTGCCACTATGGCGGTGTGTCCACTCACAGGATGAGTGCCCCTGCCCAATACTGCCACTATGGCGGTGTGTTCACTCACAGGATGAGTGGGAGCTGCCCAATACTGCCACTATGGCGGTGTGTTCACTCACAGGATGAGTGGGAGCTGCCCAATACTGCCACTATGGCGGTGTGTTCACTCACAGGATGAGTGGGCGCTGCCCAATAAACTCGCCTCTCGGGGCAAAATTTAAAAAAATTGACTCAAGGAAACAAGATCATATAAGAGATATAATTTAGCAGCAGTCCCTCTCAGCCGTGCATCACGCACTAGCCATACACCAACCCAGCCTCCTGTTTAGAGAGTACGTTTGTAACTATGTGCACCACAGTACAAACATTGACATACTAGGCAATTACATAGTAGAATTTTGTATTATTCACTTTATAGATTCCGAAACAAATGAAGCTAAATAAAAAAAACTTCAATATTCCCAGGCCTAGTACAGCACACATATGTACTATATTAGGAGGCCTCAGATAGTGTATTAGGCCTAGGAAGGTTAGTTTAGTTTAGTTTATCTTTGCAACAGGTCCTCATCGTCACTATAAGTACTATCACACCAGGAGGACGGGTTGTCACAACCCACATCGCTTACGGCTGCAGAGTCGCAGTTGAAAATGATGCTAGGAGGCATAATGGTGCTAGGAGGTATAATGGTGCTAGGAGGCATAATGGTGCTAGGAGGCGTAATGGTGCTAGAAGGCATAATGGTGCTAGGTGGCATAATGGTGGTAGGAGACATAATGGTGCTAGGAGGCATAATGGTGGTAGGTGGCATAATGGTGGTAGGAGACATAATGGTGCTAGGAGGCATAATGATGCTAGGAGGCATAATGGTGCTAGGAGGCATAATGGTGGTAGGAGACATAATGGTGCTAGGAGGCATAATGGTGCTAGGCGCTATAATGGTACTAGAAGGCATAATGGTGCTAGGAGGCATAATGGTGCTAGAAGGCATAATGGTGCTAGGAGACATAATGGTGCTAGGAGGCATAATGGTGCTAGGAGGGATAATGGTTCTAGGAGACATAATGGTGCTAGGAGGCATAATGATGCTAGGGGGCATAATGGTGCTAGGAGGCATAATGGTGCTAGGTGGCATAATGGTGGTAGGAGACATAATGGTGCTAGGAGGCATAATGATGCTAGGAGGCATAATGGTGCTAAGAGGCATAATGGTGGTAGGAGACATAATGGTGCTAGGAGGCATAATGGTGCTAGGAGGCATAATGGTGGTAGGAGACATAATGGTGCTAGGAGGCATAATGGTGCTAGGAGCTATAATGGTGCTAGAAGGCATAATGGTGCTAGGAGGCATAATGGTGCTAGAAGGCATAATGGTGGTAGGAGACATAATGGTGCTAGGAGGCATAATGATGCTAGGAGGCATAATGGTGCTAGGAGGCATAATGGTGGTAGGAGACATAATGGTGCTAGGAGGCATAATGGTGCTAGGCGCTATAATGGTACTAGAAGGCATAATGGTGCTAGGAGGCATAATGGTGCTAGAAGGCATAATGGTGCTAGGAGACATAATGGTGCTAGGAGGCATAATGGTGCTAGGAGGGATAATGGTTCTAGGAGACATAATGGTGCTAGGAGGCATAATGATGCTAGGGGGCATAATGGTGCTAGGAGGCATAATGGTGCTAGGTGGCATAATGGTGGTAGGAGACATAATGGTGCTAGGAGGCATAATGATGCTAGGAGGCATAATGGTGCTAAGAGGCATAATGGTGGTAGGAGACATAATGGTGCTAGGAGGCATAATGGTGCTAGGAGGCATAATGGTGGTAGGAGACATAATGGTGCTAGGAGGCATAATGGTGCTAGGAGCTATAATGGTGCTAGAAGGCATAATGGTGCTAGGAGGCATAATGGTGCTAGAAGGCATAATGGTGCTAGGAGACATAATGGTGCTAGGAGGCATAATGGTGCTAGGAGGGATAATGGTTCTAGGAGACATAATGGTGCTAGGAGGCATAATGATGCTAGGGGGCATAATGGTGCTAGGAGCCATAATGGTGCTAGGAGCCATAATGGTGCTAGGAGCCATACTGGTGCTAGGAGGCATAATGGTGCTAAGAGCCATAATGGTGCTAGAGGCATAATGGTGCTAGGATGCATAATGGTGCTAGGAGGCATAATGGTGCTAGGAGCCATAATGGTGCTGGGAGCCATAATGAAGCTAGGAGGCACAATGGTGCTAGGAGGCACAATGGTGCTATGAGGAATAATGGTGCTATTAGACATAATGGTGCTAGGAGACACAATGGTTCTAGGAGGCATAATGGAGCTAGGAGGCATAATGGTGCTAGGAGGCATAATGGTGCTAGGAGGCATAATGGTGCTAGGAGACATAATGGTGCTAGGAGACATAATGGTGCTATGAGGAATAATGGTGCTAGGAGACATAATGGTGCTAGGAGACAATGGTGCTAGGAGGCATAATGGTGTCAGGAGGCATAATGGAGCTAGGAGGCATAATGGGGCTAGGAGGCATAATGGTGCTATGAGGCATAATGGTGCTAGGAGGCATAATGGGGCTAGGAGGTATAATGGTGCTAGGAGGCATAATGGTGCTAGGAGGCATAACGGTGTCAGGAGGCATAATGGTGGTAGGAGACATAATGGTGCTAGGAGGCATAATGGTGCTAGGAGCTATAATGGTGCTAGAAGGCATAATGGTGCTAGGAGGCATAATGGTGCTAGAAGGCATAATGGTGCTATGAGACATAATGGTGCTAGGAGGCATAATGGTGCTAGGAGGGATAATGGTTCTAGGAGACATAATGGTGCTAGGAGGCATAATGATGCTAGGGGGCATAATGGTGCTAGGAGCCATAATGGTGCTAGGAGCCATAATGGTGCTAGGAGCCATAATGGTGCTAGGAGCCATACTGGTGCTAGGAGGCATAATGGTGCTAAGAGCCATAATGGTGCTAGGGACATAATGGTGCTAGGATGCATAATGGTGCTAGGAGGCATAATGGTGCTAGGAGCCATAATGGTGCTGGGAGCCATAATGAAGCTAGGAGGCACAATGGTGCTAGGAGGCACAATGGTGCTATGAGGAATAATGGTGCTATTAGACATAATGGTGCTAGGAGACACAATGGTTCTAGGAGGCATAATGGAGCTAGGAGGCATAATGGTGCTAGGAGGCATAATGGTGCTAGGAGGCATAATGGTGCTAGGAGACATAATGGTGCTAGGAGACATAATGGTGCTATGAGGAATAATGGTGCTAGGAGACATAATGGTGCTAGGAGACAATGGTGCTAGGAGGCATAATGGTGTCAGGAGGCATAATGGAGCTAGGAGGCATAATGGGGCTAGGAGGCATAATGGTGCTATGAGGCATAATGGTGCTAGGAGGCATAATGGGGCTAGGAGGTATAATGGTGCTAGGAGGCATAATGGTGCTAGGAGGAATAACGGTGTCAGGAGGCATAATGGAGCTAGGAGGCATAATGGTGCTAGGAGGCATAATGGTGCTAGGTATAATGGTGCTAAGAGCCATAATGGTGCTAGGAGGCATAATGGTGCTAGGAGGCATAATGGTGCTAGGAGGCATAATGATGCTAGGATGCATAATGGTGGTAGGAGGCATAATGGTGCTAGGAGACAATGGTGCTAGGAGCCATAATGGTGCTAGGAGCCATAATGGAGCAAGGAGACATAATGGTGCTAGGAGGCATAATGGTGCTAGGAGGCATAATGGTGCTAGGAGGCATACTGGTGTTAGGAGGCATAATGGGGCTAGGAGGCATAATGGTGCTAGGAGGCATAATGGTGCTAGGAGGCATAATGATGCTAGGAGACATAATGGTGCTAGGAGACATAATGGTGCTAGGAGGCATAATGGTGCTAGGAGGCATAATGGTGCTAGGAGACATAATGGTGCTAGGAGGCATAATGGTGCTAGGAGGCATAATGGTGCTAGGAGGCATAATGGTGCTAGGAGGCATAATGGTGCTAGGAGACAATGGTGCTAGGAGCATTAATGGTGCTAGGATGCATAATGGTGCTAGGAGGCATAATGGTGCTAGGAGGCATAATGGTGCTAGGAGACAATGGTGCTAGGAGCAATACTTGTGCTAGGAGGCATAATGGTGCTAGGAGCCATAATGATGCTAGAAGGCATAATGGTGCTAGGAGCCATAACGGTGATAGAAGGCATAATAGTGTTAACAAGACATAATGGTGCTAGCAAGCATAACGGTGTTAACAAGACATAATCATGTTAGCAAGACATAATGGTGTTGTGGGGGTAATGGAGTTAGCAAGACATAATGGAGTTAGCAGACATAATGGTGCTAGCAAGACATTATGGAGTTAGCAGACATAATGGTGCTAGCAAGACATAATGGTGTTAGCAAGACATAATGGAGTTAACAAGACATAATGGTGTTAGCAATACATAACAGTGTTAGCAAGGCAACAATAATTTAAGCAGAATATCGTTAGCAAGCCATAAAAGAGTTAGCAAGACATAATGGTGCTAACAAGACATACTTGTGTCAGGAAAACATAATGGTTATAGCAAAACATGATGGTGTTAGCAAGTCAATGGTTTTAGCAAGACATAATGGAGATAGCAAGACATAATGGAGATAGCAAGACATAACGGTGTTAGCAAGACGTAATGGAGTTAGCATGATGCAAATGGAGTTATTAAGACATAATGGCGTTAGCACCATTATGTCTGGTAGCAGATATAATGGTAATACCAGACATAATGGTCCTAAGAAGAAGAGTGATTCTTTTTCCATTTATACGAGCCCTGACCAACTGTTTATTAAACCACAATTCATATTATTAAGTCCAAAAGAGGACCAAGTTCACTGATTAAGTCGCAAACGTAAAATATTTCTGAAGGCCTTAGAAAACTGTGAATTTATTATTCAACCGAATAAATCCCTAGAATAAAGAGCATTAAACCTATGCCAAATTTTTTTACAGCCTAACATACATTTGGCAATGTAAACAAAAAAATATGGCATTTGCTCCTCTCAATTTTATCTCTTAAATTTATATTTAAAATTATTTAGAAATATACAATATATTTGCCGTGTTTGACTAAAATTAAATACGTATTGTTTTGCAAGGTCCAAGGAAGCCATTTCTAAAATGATAAAACATTCAGCAATATCCAGATATAATATCAATACATCTACTATACAGACAAATATATAATCCAAACACCAAAATAAAAACAATTAAGGATGTATTTATACGCATGAAAAGTAGTTAGGAAACATTATAATAATCGGTCAATTGAAAGTACGGGATCAATCGGATGCCCCCAGACGGGTAAACGGTGATATATTTAACATTACCGTCATATCCGGTCTTGTGTAGACGGTGTGTCCACTCTCCATGCGACCGCTGAGTCCCGCCTTGAGGACCACACCACACCAAGAGGACTAACAGCGTGTGTGAAGGGCCAAGAGTACAAGATATTGTCAGCTTGGAGGAGCGACCACGTCCTCCCTCACCCGTGGCCTGCGGGCTACTACTTCCTACTCACTATTAACCTGGTTTAACTATGCTCTTATTTAACTCATATTTGCCTCAAGTCTCTCAACACTCATTGGAAATCATATGAATGTGTTACGCCTGTATAACGAACCAGTGTTTGTCTTGAGTCAGAAAATCCATCTGCGAAACCTATTCATCTTTCCTCAATCATGGCGGCAGTGTTTATATATTTATTACATCAGTTTACGAGCTTGTACACTTCACAACCCAAGGTTGTTATTGTCATAAACAACCTGGTAGTGCTGCAGAGCTCATCAATGCACTTATCATATTCATCACATCCACTCATACTTGAGTGATGAGTTTAGATAGATCATTCACATAAATAAATCTAATCTAAATTCTAAATCACTCACATATTGGTTTTTCTCAGGACCAATACACATGGAGACAAAAAAAAACAAAAAAAAAATATATATATATATATATATATATATATATATATATATATATATATATATATATATATATATATATATATATATATGTATATATATATATATATATATATATATATATATATATATATATATATATATATATATATATATATATATATATAAACTAAACAATTAGTCGTTCTTGACTATAAAGACTTCTCAATAGGCCTACACATGCCTAAGAGGCCTACAGTGCTTACACTCTCCCAATTATATATGTACTGCCATTTACCAATAAAGACTGATTGAAAATGCATATTAGAAACAGACAGATTAATTATTATATATACAAATGACTTAAAGAGCAGTCTAGTGTAATGTAATGCTCTTTAAAACTAACGACCACTAATGTGGAAAACATTGATATCAAATGTCAATAAAATTATAATATAAATGTATAGAAAAACTTTAGTTGAACTTTGTTCAACCCGTGAATGTATAATTTAAACCTTCATAGAGCTAGGCTATGAATATAGCATAATATCGCATATGATAAATGTTAGTAATATCTGCTGCTTCCAGTAGATATATGACTGTACTTGATCATTGGAACTGTTAGTGTACTTGGAAGGTACAAAAGTAGTTTATTATGAAACAAGCTCTAAAAGTCATTAGCAATTCAGAATTCCATTTTTGATGGCTAGGCTAGTGACCGTTACAGTGGCGAGAATATTTAACGAAAAGCACCTTTAGTCCTATTCAACATGATAAGTGAATATACATCAGCTTTTGAGAACTACGTCTACAAAAGGTGATGATTTGATGGTCTGAGAGCAGTTAGTAAGCTCAAAATGAACTTATGCATTTAAATACAATCTTTTATAGCCTAGAAGAGCGAAATACTTTCGAAATCTAAGAGTACTTTTTAATTTTTCATATTATCTTTACAATTCGTTATAAATGGAAAAGGAAAATAATATATGAGGAGAGAGAAAAATATTCAGATTTGTAATATATTTTTTTATTAATACATTAGGTACATCTGCATTTGTGTAGCTACCTTAGACTATATGAAGGGGAGTACAGTGTGTCGAAAAGCTAGCTACGTGATGCTAAAAAATCCCCATCACACAGGATGGTTAGTCATACAGAGGCATGTGATAAGTAGTCTGCACTGACAGACTCTCTGAGCACAAGAATAAATAAGGTAGCAGTGATAATAAAAGTCCCCATCTCGCAGGATGGTTTTCATCCTGGGTTTTCATTCCATGGTTTTCATCATTTCATCCAGCTTCATACAGGGCCTGCACTGGCAAATTTTGGGTACACTGTGAGGATATCCTCAAGAATACGTGAGTGAATAAAGTAATTGCAAAGCTCCAGGTACCTGATGCCAACTGGTCTGAAAGGTCTAATAACTGGGCATTCGGTGATGTAGTGTGGGAGATCATGCCGCAGTTCCTGCTCACAGAGTTTGCACCTGGAGTGCTCAGGATTGGGAGATCCGTCACCTGTAACTACCTGCCACATGTAACGGTAACCCAACCTTGATCCTGGCAACCACTGTGTCGCACAGTCTGGTGGATGTTTCGTGCTGCCCATAGATATAGGTTTTAGATCTGAACAAATTATAGCTTTTTATACTAGTGCTTTCAGGTCGTTGGGAGTCAGTAATTTCTCTCCTATCAGACGTGAGTGTTTGGACCAAAATAATTTGACAGTAGAGACGGGGATACCTAGATCTAATTCAACTTCATCTTTGTTGCACCCTAATTTGGTTGCAATGTCTGTCTCATTATGATGGGATATATTTATGTATGAAGGTATCCATACAAAGGAGATTCGAGACCCTTTACTCTGTGCAGTAATTAGGTCATTTATAATTGGTAGTATGAGATCGACAGCAAATATTCAGATACAATAATTAGGATTTGAGAAGGTTCACACTCCTGGTCTGTTCTGGTTCAGTGCAGTTCTGGTCGCATTATTGAGTAGACAAGCTACGGAGCTTAATTAGGTTGTTCAGCGTTGACCTGATCTCGTTGCGACCTAAACCCGATGTCAGGTGAAGATATATTTCTTTTTTTAGGAAGTCCTTAGAGTTTGTCTTAGGCTATTTGTGGCTAATCAAGTGCTTAATGTTTATCCTATCTTCTGTTTAACATAGTCGCAAGGGAGCTGAATTATGTTTCTCTGCTTAGAATTGCTTCAACATAGCCACAAGGGGGCTAAGGTGTGCTGTTGTCCCCTTCTCATTAACACAACATTGCAAGGTCTAAACATATTCTCCTGATAATGTGAACAGGTTTGGGTTCAGAAGTATAGCATGAGAAACTGTCCGAAGATCACTAAACATATACAAGTCAGTCTGCATCTGTTGTCTAGGGAAAAAGGAACTATCTGCATTACTTCTGCTCACACTGCAAAATCAAAACCTTGTCAACTGCCATCAAACACTCTGGGGTCACGTTACTCGTGCAATATTGCAGTAGATGGATTGCATTTGTCAATTTAAACAGCACTGTAACTCGGTGAGAGTTTCACTGTTGGTACGAGTTTGTAAAACCTTGCAAATTCACAGCTGAAAAAGGTACTACATTTCCAAATTAACCAGGACCAAAATACACTCTTCAATACACACTGGAGCAGGGCGAACTTAGTAGCAAAACTCTAAAATTCACCAACAGGTAAGAACAGGTAACAGTGCCGCCATACACTCTTAAACCAGTTAACTGATAAATGAATAGCAGGAAAAAACAAACAAAATACAACAGGATGCATTAATTTAGTCCTTGTTAAGCCGTAAGAAAGCCTCACGCACATAAAAACTTCATACAGCCTAAAGTTTTCTTTCCACACATACGCAGGAGTCATCCTCGATAGCTCACAGTCGCTCGCTCTACAAGCACTCCATAAAACCTCAATGTTAATCTTCCATCAGGAATACATACTTGTAGAGCTGCCAACCATTATGATTTAGAGACAATGATGGGACGCCACATTCGTAACTCGGAGCCTCGGGTTCCATCACAATGGGTTCTATCACAACGGGTTCCATCACAACGGGTTCCATCACAACGGGTTCCATCACAACGGGTTCCATTACAACGGGTTCCATCACAACGGTTTCCATCACAACGGGTTCCATCACAATGGGTTCCATCACAACGGGTTCCATCACAACGGGTTCCATCACAACGGGTTCCATCACAACGGTTTCCATCACAACGGGTTCCATCACAACGGGTTCCATCACAACGGGTTCCATCACAACGGGTTCCATCACAATGGGTTCCATCACAACGAGTTCCATCACAACGGGTTCCATCACAACGGATTCCATCACAATGGGTTCCATCACAACGGGTTCCATCACAACGAGTTCCATCACAACGGGTTCCATCACAACGGATTCCATCACAACGGGTTCCATCACAATGGGTTCCATCACAACGGGTTCCATCACAATGGGTTCCATCACAACGGGTTCCATCACAATGGGTTCCATCACAACGGGTTCCATCACAACGGGTTCCATCACAACGGGTTCCATCACAACGGGTTCCATCACAATGCAGGGCCTCAAACTTGAATAATTTCTTGAAGAATAAATGCACAGATGGTGGGTTTATACTGTAGGCAAGGCACTGACACTGTCAGGTTGTTATTCATTATCTTTCATGTATGGATGCATGCACTGATAGGCCTTCGGTACAATTATGAAAACATATGAACATCTGTACACTGGAACCGTGGTTCACAGGGTTGTGTCACGGGGTCTGAATCACTCCCACGTTCAAACTGCTTCAAAGGGTTAAAATGTGAATACTGGTATTAATGTGTTAAGAGAGAATGTAGATGGAATGGTGGAATGAGGCCGTTTTGGAGAGGAGTGAGGTGGTTTAGGTGAGAGGAGTGAGGAGGTTTAGGTGAGAGGAGTGAGGTGGTTTAGGTGAGAGGAATGAGGTGGTTTAGGTGAGAGGAGTGAGGTGGTTTAGGTGAGAGGAGTGAGGAGGTTTAGGTGAGAGGAGTGAGGTGGTTTAGGTGAGAGGAATGAGGTGGTTTAGGTGAGAGGAGTGAGGTGGTTTAGGTGAGAGGAGTGAGGAGGTTTAGGTGAGAGGAGTGAGGTGGTTTAGGTGAGAGGAATGAGGTGGTTTAGGTGAGAGGAGTGAGGTGGTTTAGGTGAGAGGAATGAGGTGGTTTAGGTGAGAGGAATGAGGTGGTTTAGGTGAGAGGAGTGAGGTGGTTTAGGTGAGAGGAGTGAGGAGGTTTAGGTGAGAGGAGTGAGGTGGTTTAGGTGAGAGGAATGAGGTGGTTTAGGTGAGAGGAATGAGGTGGTTTAGGTGAGAGGAATGAGGTGGTTTAGGTGAGAGGAGTGAGGAGGTTTAGGTGAGAGGAGTGAGGTGGTTTAGGTGAGAGGAGTGAGGTGGTTTAGGTGAGAGGAGTGAGGAGGTTTAGGTGAGAGGAGTGAGGTGGTTTAGGTGAGAGGAGTGAGGTAGTTTAGGTGAGAGGAGTGAGGAGGTTAAGGTGAGGGGAGTGAGGTGGTTTAGGTGAGAGGAGTGAGGTGGTTTAGGTGAGAGGAGTGAGGTGGTTTAGGTGAGGGGTGAGGAGATTAGTTCCCGCAGAGTAACCATACGCCCGACTGCCTTCCATATATTCCAAATAGATTACGGATCAAGCTTAACACACACAACCTATGGTAGCCTAGTACACACAAAAACTTATTTGTTGGATTACATTAAATCTGTACAATGTAAATACATATTGTACATATTGCTCTACGACTAACACCACATAATGGTACTTACAATGCAGTGAAAATACAACTAATTATGTCTATACGAAAAAGTGCTATGATAAAGAATATGCAAAACCTAAATCGAAACCAATAAAAGGTCAGTAGATGGTGGTAATGACTAGAACACCTTGTACGGACCAGGAAGCAGAGATCCTGAGTCCCTATACACACACACACACACACACACACACACACACACACACACACACACACACACACACTCTTGTCTTGTGACCATCGTGTTGGGTGGACGTGGGTTGGGAGCTCCTGGACCACTAGTGGAGTGGGAGGGGTAATCAGGCAACTTCGAAGTGAAAAAGACTATAAGTGAATGTACAAGTGAATGAAAAAACCTTGGGTTTTGACCAGAGCCATAAGGTAGTGAAGAAAAACAGTTTAATTAGCGTAATTCAAAATAGTTGAGGAAATACTGTGCAGTGTGAAACCAGACCTCACCGACCTCTGACCGCGTGACCTCACCTCGGCAGCAACCCTTATACCACCACGTGGGACGACGATTGGAGATCCACTCACCTATTGTGTTAGCAGATTGTGCAAGGTATTGAGGAGCGCCTTTTTGGCTAGATTGTTACTGCAATGACTAGAAGGGGTTCAAGGTCAATCACCAGCAGGGATGAGGAGGAGGACAGATTTATAGACAAATTAATAGGGAAATTTGTAGAGAGAAGGAGTGATTGGTTGGAGGATCTAATCCAGGGGATTAAAAGTGAGGTATTTCAGCAAATACAGGATGCGGTAGAGAGGCAGAAACAAGAACTTATGCTCTATGTTCAGGAAGAGATTAGGAAGGGAAGAGAGGACTGGGAGAGGGAATGTGCTCGTATCACAAACGAATTAGGAAGGTTTAGCAGCATGGCTAAGGATAGAGGATTAGTGGGAGATGGGTTAGTGACTGCGGTTGGGATGGGGAATCCCCAGGGGACAGGCTACCAGCATGACAATGAATTACTGAGGAGACGGTCTATTATAATACATGGATTATTCGAATCTAGGGCACCAACTAGACAAGAGAGAATAGAAACAGAAAAATACGAATTGCACGAGATATTGAGGTGTATTGGAGCAGAGATGGCAGAACGCGAGGTGGATATCAATCGACGGGTTGGACCCTACAATTGTACCAAGAATAGACCTGTTCTGGTGCAATTCTCCAATGAGGAGGCAGTGGAGTACATAATGAGGAGCAAGCATTTACTCAGAGGAAGTGAAACCCATTACAATGTGTTTATAGAGAGGTTTATGACGAAAGATGAGCAAACAGCCCACAAAAATAGATGGCAACAACGACAACGTACTAGCTTCTCAGGTAGTCTCACCTCCCAGGTCACATCCCAGGTCACCTCCCAGGTCATCTCCCAGGTCGCATCCTCCCCAACTCAGCCCTCCTATACATCCCCCCTGCCTCAGCCTCCCAAAACCCCCCTGTCCCTTCCACATTTGCACCTCCACAACGATTCCCCTGCCCCTGCTACATCACACTTGTCAGCGACCCCAGTGGGTCAAGCAATGCCCTCCCCAAACCCACCTTCCCATCCCCCCTCCCCAAATACCCCTTCCCACTCCCCTGCCCCTTCTACCCCATTGACTTCAATTCCATCTACTCCATCCCAGCTTCCACTGCACCCCTCTTCCACTCACCCCCAAACCCCACCAAACCCTCACCCCTCCTATGCACCTCCAGCCCACATTTAACCCCCTCACCTTGTGACCCCCTAACACCTTCCCCCATCTCCCTCTTCCCCTCTTCTACCCCAAAACCCCCACCTACCCCCGATTCCCCCCTAACTAATATACCCTCTCTTCCACTCCCAGCACCCATGCTCCATTCTCATCTCAACTCTCCGCCCTCAGTAGCCCTCTTCCCCCCAACCTCTCAACCTCTATCTGACTCTCAGTCTCACTCTATTTCTCAACCCCCCTATGCTATTCAGACCCCTAACTTTCAGACCCATTATGCCCTTCCTACCCCCCTAGATGCCCAGACCCCATTCGCCTACCAGGCACTCCCAGGCACCCCCCTAGCACCCCCCCACTCACCCCCACAGCCCCCACTTGCCCCCCAGACACCCCCCAGTTCCCCCCAGACCCCTGGTGAAAGGAGGAACTCTGACACCCGAGTTTCCAAGAAGAGTCTCAAGGTTTGGTACACCAATGCTGATGGGGTAGCCAATAAAGCAGAAGAGATAAAAGAAAGAGTTAGTGAGGCAGACCCAGACATAGTGGCAATAGTGGAAACTAAAATAAATGGCATGATCTCGGATGCAATCTTTCCAGAGGGGTACCAGGTGATAAGAAAAGAAAGGACACAGAGACAGGGAGGAGGAGTGGCACTACTAATAAAGCGGAAATGGAAGTTTGATGAGCTGGAAAATCCGGGTACCAATGAAAGCACAAGCTTCATACATGGAACTCTGACAGTGGATGGGAAGAAGATTGTAATCTTGATACTCTACAATCCCCCACCAAACAGTAGAAGGCCCAGGCAGGAGTACGAGGACAGCAACAAGACATGTATGGATGAGCTGCAGAGGGCAGCAACTTTAGCGCATAGAATGAGAGCGAAGCTGCTGGTCATGGGGGACCTAAATCACGGAGAGATAGATTGGGAAACGAGGAATCCCCATGGCGGGGAGGAGACCTGGGGAGCGAAGCTGGTAGACGTTATTGACAGGAATTTCCTAACACAGCATGTGAAAGAAGATACTAGGGAAAGAGGAGGGGATACGCCCAGCCTATTAGATCTCATTATCACTCAGAATGTAGAAGACATTGAGCAGTTGGAACATGAAATACCACTAGGAGCTAGTGACCATTGTGTCCTAGCCTTTGACTACATGATGGAGCTTAAAATTGTGACCAAAGGACAAGAGGTCCGGGAAAGGAGACTTGATTACAGAAAAGGGGACTACAGAAGGATAAGGGACTACCTGGGAGAAGTGCAGTGGGAGGAAGAACTTAGAGGAAAAACAGTGCAAGGTATGATGAACCAAGTCATATTGAAATGCAAGGAGGCTGAAGATAGATTTATTCCAACAATAAAGGAAAAAAGCAGGAGGGAATATAATAACCCATGGTTTAATAGACAGTGTCAGGAAGCAAAGGTGAGAAGCAGGAGGGAGTGGAGGAAGTACAGAAGGCAAAGGACAGAGGACAACAGGATTAGATGTAACAGAGCTAGGAATGATTACATTAACATAAGACGAGTGTCGGAAAGAAATTATGAGAACGATATTGCAGGCAAAGCGAAAAAGCAACCAAAATTACTACATAGCCATATAAGAAGGAAGATGTCGGTAAATGACCAAGTGACAAGACTGAGGAAAACAGAAGGGGCATATACAGAAAGCGACAAGGAAATCTGCGAGGTACTGAATGCAAAATTCCATGGAGTGTTCACTACCGAGCCTGAGCAGCTCCCATTGTTAGAAGAGATTACCCAAGATGAAAGACTATCAGATATAGAGGTGACAGCAGAGGATGTAATGAAACAGTTGACAACACTGGATGCAAATAAAGCTGTTGGACCAGACAAAGTATCACCGTGGATACTTAAAGAGGCAGCGCAGGCTCTCAGCGTGCCTCTGGCAATGATCTTCAATGAGTCACTTATGTCGGGAGAATTGCCCAGTTGCTGGAAGGAGGCAAATGTCGTACCGATTTTCAAAAAGGGGGATAGGGAGGAGGCCCTTAACTACAGACCCGTATCACTGACAAGCATCCCCTGCAAAATACTTGAAAGAATAATTAGGCTAAGACTTGTTGAGCACCTGGAGAGCATTGGGTTTGTAAACAAGCACCAACATGGGTTCTGGACAGGGAAATCATGCCTAACAAACCTTCTAGAATTCTATGATAAAGTAACAAGGATAAGGCAGGACAGAGAAGGCTGGGCAGACTGCATATTTCTTGACTGCCAAAAGGCCTTTGATACGGTACCGCACATGAGACTGCTATACAAACTTGAGAGGCAGGCAGGAGTAAGCGGAAAGGCCCTAGTATGGGTGAAGAACTACCTAACAGGAAGGAGCCAGAGGGTAATGGTAAGGGGCGAAAAGTCGGACTGGCGAACAGTAACAAGTGGAGTACCTCAAGGATCGGTGCTGGGACCAATCCTCTTTCTAATTTACGTAAATGATATGTTTACAGGAGTGGAATCATACATGTCGATGTTTGCAGATGACGCAAAATTAATGAGAAGAGTTGTGACAGACGAGGATTGTAGGATCCTCCAAGAGGACTTAAACAGGCTGCAGAGATGGTCAGAGAAATGGCTACTGGAGTTTAACACCAGTAAATGTAAAGTTATGGAAATGGGATCAGGTGACAGGAGACCAAAGGGACAGTACACAATGAAGGGGAACAGCCTACCTGTAACGATTCGAGAAAGAGACCTGGGAGTGGATGTGACACCTAATCTAACTCCTGAGGCACATATAAATAGGATAACGACAGCAGCGTACTCTACACTGGCGAAAATTAGAACTTCATTCAGAAACCTAAATGAGGAAGCTTTTAGGGCGCTTTACACTGCCTACGTGAGACCCGTCTTAGAGTATGCCGCGCCATCATGGAGCCCCCACCTGAAGAAACACATAAAGAAACTGGAGAAGGTTCAGAGGTTTGTGACGAGGCTTGTCCCAGAGCTACGAGGGATGGGATATGAAGAGCGGCTGAAGGAACTGAACCTTACGACACTAGAGAAAAGAAGGGAGAGAGGAGATATGATAGGGACATATAAAATACTCAGGGGAATTGACAAAGTGGAAATAGATCAAATGTTCACACGTAATAATAACAGAACGAGGGGACATGGGTGGAAACTGGAAACTCAGATGAGTCACAGAGATGTTAGGAAGTTTTCTTTTAGCGTGAGAGTAGTAGAAAAATGGAATGCACATGGGGAACAGGTTGTGGAAGCAAATACTATTCATACTTTTAAAACTAGGTATGATAGGGAAATGGGACAGGAGTCATTGCTGTAAACAACCGATAGCTAGAAAGGCGGGATCCAAGAGTCAATGCTCGATCCTGCAAGCACATATAGGTGAGTACATATAGGTGAGTACACACACACACACACACACACACACACACACACACACACACACACACACACACACACACACACACACACACACACACACACACACACACACACACACAATGGGTTGTGTGTGAGGCCCTGCATTGTGATGGAACCCGTTGTGATGGAACCCATTCCAGTATCCTCTGAGATCCTGTTACCCACCTCACAGGTCCTCACACCCATGGAACAGCCTCCCCCACCAGCAGAACACTCACCAAGGAGGCGATTTGAGAAGGGACAGAAGAAAGTGAGCCTCAAAGCGATGTACACTAACATAGATGGAATTACAAATAAAGCAAATGAGCTTGGAGAACTGGTACTAGAGGAAAACCCAGACATAATAGCCCTCACAGAAACAAAGATCACGAAAACAATAACAAATGCAGTGTTTCCACAGGACTATTATGTTATGCGGAAAGAGAGGGAAGGAAGAGGTGGGGGTGGTGTAGCTCTGCTGGTAAGAAAAGGCTGGGATTTTGAGGAGATGGATATTCAGGGCTGTGAAGGTTTCAGTGACTACATAGCAGGTGCTGTAACAAATGGAGGGAAAAAAATTATAGTCGCAGTCATATATAATCCACCACCAAATGACAGAAGACCTAGACAGGAATATGATAGAAACAACATGGCCACCATTAACATAATAGAAAGAGCAGCTTCTGTTGCTAGCAGGAATGGATCTGGACTACTAATTATGAGAGACATCAACCATGGGAAGATAGATTGGAAGAACAGAGACCCGCATGGAGGACCAGAAACATGGAGAGCTAAGCTGCTGGACGTGGCAACAAGAAACTTTCTAAGCCAGCATACCAAAGAGCCAACAAGAATGAGAGAAGATGAACCAGCAATGCTTGATTTGATATTTACCCTAAATGAATGGGATATAAGGGAAGTTAAGATGGAAGCGCCCTTGGGAATGAGTGACCACAGTGTATTGAACTTTGAGTACCTGGTAGAGCTAGGACTTATCTCCCCCCAAAAGGAACTAGGAAACAAAAGGCTGGCATACCGAAAGGGGAATTATGAACAGATGAGAAGTTTCCTAAGTGAAATACCTTGGGACACAGACCTCAGAGACAAGTCTGTACAGGGTATGATGGACTATGTTACCCAAAAGTGTCAGGAGGCAGTAAACAGGTTCATCCCGGCCCAAAGGGAAAAATCCGAGAAGCAACAAAAGAATCCATGGTATAATAGGGCATGTATGGAAGCGAAGAAACTGAACAAGAAGGCGTGGAGGAACTTCCGGAATAACAGAACACCAGAAAGCAGGGAGAGATACCAGAGAACCAGGAATGAGTACGTCAGGGTGAGAAGAGAAGCAGAGAAAATTTTTGAAAATGATATAGCAAACAAAGCCAAGACCGAACCAAAGCTACTCCACAGTCACATCAGAAGGAAAACAACAGTGAAAGAACAGGTATTGAAACTTAGAACAGGCGAGGACAGGTATACAGAGAATGACAGAGAGGTGTGTGAGGAACTCAACAAGAGGTTCCAGGAGGTCTTCACAATAGAACAGGGTGAGGTCACTGTGCTAGGAGAAAGGGAGGTAAACCAGGCGGCCTTGGAGGAGTTCGAAATTACGAGAGAGGAGGTCAAGAGACACCTGCTGGATCTGGATGTTAGAAAGGCGGTTGGTCCAGATGGGATCTCACCATGGGTACTGAAAGAGTGTGCAGAGGCACTTTGCTTGCCACTCTCCATAGTGTATAGTAAATCACTAGAGACGGGAGACCTACCAGAAATATGGAAGACGGCGAATGTGGTCCCAATATACAAAAAGGGCGACAGACAAGAGGCACTGAACTACAGGCCAGTGTCCTTGACTTGTATACCATGCAAGGTGATGGAGAAGATCGTGAGAAAAAACCTGGTAACACATCTGGAGAGAAGGGACTTCGTGACAAATCGCCAACATGGATTCAGGGAGGGTAAATCTTACCTTACAGGCTTGATAGAATTCTACGATCAGGTGACACAGATTAAGCAAGAAAGAGAGGGCTGGGCGGACTGCATTTTCTTGGATTGTCGGAAAGCCTTTGACACAGTACCGCATAAGAGGCTGGTACATAAGCTGGAGAGACAGGCAGGTGTAGCTGGTAAGGTGCTCCAGTGGATAAGGGAGTATCTAAGCAATAGGAAGCAGAGAGTTACGGTGAGGGGTGAGACCTCCGATTGGCGTGAAGTCACCAGTGGAGTCCCACAGGGCTCTGTACTCGGTCCTATCTTGTTTCTGATATATGTAAATGATCTCCCGGAGGGTATCGATTCATTTCTCTCAATGTTTGCGGACGATGCTAAAATTATGAGAAGGATTAAAACAGAAGAGGACTGTTTGAGGCTTCAAGAAGACCTAGACCAGCTGAAGGAATGGTCGAACAAATGGTTGTTAGAGTTTAACCCAACCAAATGTAATGTAATGAAGATAGGTGTAGGGAGCAGGAGGCCAGATACAAGGTATCATCTGGGAGAGGAAATTCTTCAGGAGTCAGAGAAGGAAAAAGACTTGGGGGTTGATATCACGCCAGACCTGTCTCCTGCAGCACATATCAAGCGGATAACATCAGCGGCATATGCCAGGCTGGCCAACATACGAACGGCATTCAGAAACTTGTGTAAAGAATCATTCAGAACTTTGTATACCACATATGTCAGGCCAATCCTGGAGTATGCAGCCCCAGCATGGAGTCCATATCTAGTCAAGGATAAGACTAAACTGGAAAAGGTTCAAAGGTTTGCCACCAGACTAGTACCCGAGCTGAGAGGTATGAGCTACGAGGAGAGACTACGGGAATTAAACCTCACTTCGCTGGAAGACAGAAGAGTTAGGGGGGACATGATCACCACATTCAAGATTCTGAAGGGGATTGATAGGGTAGATAAAGACAGTCTATTTAACACAAGGGGAACACGCACAAGGGGACACAGGTGGAAACTGAGTGCCCAAATGAGCCACAGAGATATTAGAAAGAACTTTTTTAGTGTCAGAGTGGTTGACAAATGGAATGCATTAGGGGGTGATGTGGTGGAGGCTCACTCCATACACAGTTTCAAGTGTAGATATGACAGAGCCCGATAGGCTCAGGAATCTGTACACCTGTTGATTGACGGTTGAGAGGCGGGACCAAAGAGCCAGAGCTCAACCCCCGCAAACACAACTAGGTGAGTACAACTAGGTGAGTACACACACACACACACACACACACACACACACACACAGCATATAATGAAACTGGAAAAGGTTCAGAGGTTTGCAACGAGACTCGTCCCAGAGCTACGAGGGATGGGGTATGAAGAGCGCCTGAGGGAACTGTGCCTTACGACACTAGAAAGAAGAAGGGAGAGGGGGGACATGATAGGAACGTATAAGATACTCAGAGGAATTGACAGAGTGGACATAGACGAAATGTTCACACGGAATAGTAACAGAACGAGAGGACATGGATGGAAGCTTGAAACTCAGATGAGTCACAGAGATGTAAGGAAGTTTTCTTTTAGCGTGAGAGTAGTGGGGAAATGGAATGCACTTCAGGAACAGGTTGTGGAAGCAAATACTATTCATAATTTTAAAACCAGGTATGATAGGGAAATGGGACAGGAGTCATTGCTGTAAACAACCGATGCTCGAAAGGCGGGATCCAAGAGTCAATGCTCGATCCTGCAAGCACATATAGGTGAGTACATATAGGTGAGGTGAGTACACACACACACACACACACACACACACACACACACACACACACACACACACAGACACACACACACACACACACACACACACACACACACACACACACACACACACACACACACACACACACACACACACACACACACACACACACACACACACACACACACAGACTGCATATTTCTTGACTGCCAAAAGGCCTTTGATACGGTACCGCACATGAGACTGCTATACAAACTTGAGAGGCAGGCAGGAGTAAGCGGAAAGGCCCTAGTATGGGTGAAGAACTACCTAACAGGAAGGAGCCAGAGGGTAATGGTAAGGGGCGAAAAGTCGGACTGGCGAACAGTAACAAGTGGAGTACCTCAAGGATCGGTGCTGGGACCAATCCTCTTTCTAATTTACGTAAAGGATATGTTTACAGGAGTGAAATCATACATGTCGATGTTTGCAGATGACGCAAAATTAATGAGAAGAGTTGTGACAGACGAGGATTGTAGGATCCTCCAAGAGGACTTAAACAGGCTGCAGAGATGGTCAGAGAAATGGCTACTGGAGTTTAACACCAGTAAATGTAAAGTTATGGAAATGGGATCAGGTGACAGGAGACCAAAGGGACAGTACACAATGAAGGGGAACAGCCTACCTGTAACGATTCGAGAAAGAGACCTGGGAGTGGATGTGACACCTAATCTAACTCCTGAGGCACATATAAATAGGATAACGACAGCAGCGTACTCTACACTGGCGAAAATTAGAACTTCATTCAGAAACCTAAATGAGGAACCTTTTAGGGCGCTTTACACTGCCTATGTGAGACCCGTCTTAGAGTATGCCGCACCATCATGGAGCCCCCACCTGAAGAAACACATAAAGAAACTGGAGAAGGTTCAGAGGTTTGCGACGAGGCTTGTCCCAGAGCTACGAGGGATGGGATATGAAGAGCGGCTGAAGGAACTGAACCTTACGACACTAGAGAAAAGAAGGGAGAGAGGAGATATGATAGGGACATATAAAATACTCAGGGGAATTGACAAAGTGGAAATAGATCAAATGTTCACACGTAATAATAACAGAACGAGGGGACATGGGTGGAAACTGGAAACTCAGATGAGTCACAGAGATGTTAGGAAGTTTTCTTTTAGCGTGAGAGTAGTAGAAAAATGGAATGCACTTGGGGAACAGGTTGTGGAAGCAAATACTATTCATACTTTTAAAACTAGGTATGATAGGGAAATGGGACAGGAGTCATTGCTGTAAACAACCGATAGCTAGAA